>NC_042962.1:14574537-14598626 GCF_901001165.1 Salmo trutta | reverse complement strand
AGGGAGAGAGAGGGAGAGAGGAGAGAGAGGAGAGAGAGAGAGGAGAGAGGGGATGAGAGAGAGAGGGAGAGAGAGGAGAGAGAAAGGCCGGGCTCAGGCTGGCTGTCACATCATAAAGGATGCAGTCAGAGGGAGCAGACATGATTTCATGGCTAATGATTCCCGCTGCACTAATATCAGTGTGGTCTGCAGTGGGGATAACCAAGTTGAGCTGTCTTAGCTCAAATGATTCAATTAGGGCAGCTGTCCCTATTTGTCATGGCTCAACAGGCTGCTAGATTACCTTTCCACTGTGAATACTTGCCTCTGCATTGAACTTACCAGTTCAACAGTTTCAGAAAGAAAGAGGGGAGGAAGGGAGGGAGAAAGAAAAGGAGGGAGAGAGAGTGAATGTGAATGTGAGTAGGGGATAAGCGGATGAGAGAAAAAATGAAGCCAAAGAATGCAGTAATAACCACATTATCCACTTAAAGGCTGAGGACATTACAGAGATAAATGGTGGAGGAGAGGATCCTGGTGGTGGAATGAGAATCAGGGGAGATCCTCCGAGCGTGCTGGATGGAATGATTGGAGAGAGAGATGGAGATGGTTCGGCTACGCATGAAAACCGGATCACTGCCTCAGCTTGTCTGGGCTCTCTCAGGGGATGGGGATGTGCATGAATACAGAGAGACTGGAGCGGAGAGAGGGAGAGACTGGAGCGGAGAGAGGAGCGGAGAGACGAGCGGAGAGAGGGAGAGACTGGAGCGGAGAGAGGGAGAGACTGGAGCGGAGAGAGGAGCGGAGAGACGAGCGGAGCGGAGAGACGAGCGGAGAGAGGGAGAGACTGGAGCGGAGAGAGGGAGAGACTGGAGCGGAGAGAGGGAGAGACTGGAGCGGAGAGAGGAGCGGAGAGAGGGAGAGACTGGAGCGGAGAGAGGGAGAGACTGGAGCGGAGAGAGGAGCGGAGAGACGAGCGGAGAGAGGGAGAGACTGGAGCGGAGAGAGGGAGAGACTGGAGCGGAGAGAGGGAGAGACTGAAGCGGAGAGAGGGAGAGACTGGAGCGGAGCAGGGAGAGACTGGAGCGGAGAGAGGGAGAGACTGGAGCGGAGAGAGGGAGAGACTGGAGCGGAGAGACGAGCGGAGAGAGGGAGAGACTGGAGCGGAGAGAGGGAGAGACTGGAGCGGAGAGAGGGAGAGACTGGAGCGGAGAGACTGAAGCGGAGAGAGGGAGAGACTGGAGCGGAGAGAGGGAGAGACTGGAGCGGAGAGAGGGAGAGACTGGAGCGGAGAGAGGGAGAGACTGGAGCGGAGAGAGGGAGAGACTGGAGCGGAGAGAGGGAGAGACTGGAGCGGAGAGACTGGAGCGGAGAGACTGAAGCGGAGAGAGGGAGAGACTGGAGCGGAGAGAGGGAGAGACTGGAGCGGAGAGACTGGAGCGGAGAGAGGGAGAGACTGGAGCGGAGAGAGGGAGAGACTGGAGCGGAGAGAGGGAGAGACTGAAGCGGAGAGACGAGCGGAGAGAGGGAGAGACTGGAGCGGAGAGAGGGAGAGACTGAATAACCTTTCATTGCAGTGGGCTAAATCAGGGTCACACAGTGTTTCTTGGTAGTCTTAAACAAATCTACTTTAAAACAAAAGTTTACACCTCACACACATGGTTATGGGCTTAAACAAAAGAAGACACCTGTACCATGTCAGATATAGATTTGAAATGTATTCAAGTTTGAGTTTCCATCCCAATATTACACTTGATATACATCACAGAAGACTGACGTATAACAAAAACGTTTGACATAGAAACACTGGATATTCGTCATTAAAAAAAATCTTTATGAATGATGAAATTAATGAAAAATGTTAATGATATTCCACCCATGAGGCCGAAGAGGGAGCTTTTGGTCATCGACTGCAGGAAAGGGCTACAGACTCATTAGTGGTGATTGAAACGATGGATCACAGGGCCAAGTCATCTCACTAAGCTTTAATGCAGTTAAATAGGAATTTGTTCCAACTAACCTCATCGAATCTTATTAACACAATTGTCAGTTTTGGGCGGAGCCTACTTGAACAAAGGCCAGGACAGAAGAAATATCTTCCTTATGGTTATTTGAGGTTGATTTTTACGTTTATCCTTGTCCTTAAATACGGTCACTATCAGTTTCCTAAAACACCTTTATTTTAATAGAGACAAAATCACTTTTTTTCTTTAAATGCATTGGCTCTATTCTAAGTGTTTCTATACATTATCCCTGAATGAACAACAGCCCATTTAAAGCCATGTTCTGCTCCATGAAGATTGTTCTCAAATGCTTTGGCATCCATGAAAACACAACCAAAACGCATTCTTTCACTTGTCTTCACTGCTCGTAGACACATTTACTCTGACTTACTCCACGGAGTCCCTGGAATACTCCACACTAACAAGGATTATAATACGGATGGTCGGTCCAAATAAGGGACAGACAGTAAACAGCTTAATAAATAAGGAGTTGTTCTAGTACTGTTCTGTGTTTAGTCATCACGGTATGCTGTTATGGAAGTGCTTATGGTTCCAGGACAATGATGTTCGATAGAACAAGAGAACACCACATGATCAGCTCTAATCTACATCACTGCATCTCTTAAATTGGATACGTCTGTTTGTACTGTCTGTAAACTGTTAGACTGGATTAAGGAGATCTGTGATTATTACACAGGCAGAACACAAAACAACAACAGTTATGATGTGGGCTGTTTTTCCTCGACAAATGTGTTGTACACTTTATATGATTCATTCATGTCTTATTCTTAGACTGTACTAAATGTGCTGTACATCTCTGAGCTTCTCTGCTTTATTTATTGCCGCTTCTTAGCATAACACAACTTCCTTTTTAACTTCTGTTTAAGTACTTTTGTTTTTTGTTCGCATACTGACTATAAATGACAATATGAGTCCAATCCTACTTTGACTTGGACGCCATTTCCAGAAAATAATTAGTTCTAAACAGTGTCGCACCCCAAAATCAGCTTTACATAAACGTCCATCCAGTACAGACAGTAGAGTGTAGTAGGATGTCTGCCTGTTTGTGTGGGCAGTCTGAGCTGTCAAGAGGCTGAGTAGAATCCTGTTTATTAGACTGATTGAGAGAGCAGGCCTCTGCAGCAGGACCCACAACCTAAGGGAGGAAAGGGACACATTCATACAGCTGAGTTGACACATTTAGTTGGCCAGCCCTTCGTTAACTCAATTCACTTCTGTTTTTGTCAGCTTTGTAACCTCACAGTCCTGTACTGGGGAGAAAAATACCAGATATTACTGGAGGCTAGAAAAACAATGCACATACACAATCAAATCTTTGAACTCTTCCTATGATTCATCATTAATTATAAAAGTCCCTTAAGCGCGGGTGTTTTTGACCCCCAGAAAGCCTGAATAAGTACACCATTAATTACAATCACAATTGCTGTCAATAAATGAATCCAACAAATGGCTAAATGAATCCAACAATAACACAATACATTTTAGATGAGTTTTAGAGCAACAATACATGATCTTCTAGATTAATACAGTATAATATAAAATTGGCATTTGTGTATAAAATACTGTGCCAGTGAACAGACACAGTGAGATAAGCAGACTGCTTTAGAGAAACCCAGGAATAAATCCCATTGCTGGTCTATCTTTACAGAAGGAGGTGTGGTTGACACAGTGCTATGTGCTGTAGTCAGCTGAGCAGTCTGATGTACTGCTGTCACTCGCATCTGTCTGTCTGTCTGTCTGCCTGTCTGTCTCTTAGTTACGATCAGATCTCTGCTTGTTCTGTGTTCTGCTCATGTAAGACACCCACAACCTCTCTTTATCTGGAAGGCTCGTTATTCAATACCATGAAGGCTGAATTTGGTACGTATAGGAAGCATGCCCATGGTATTGATAAATATCCATACTTGTGGCAATTATTTGTTTTAAACCTATTTCACATTTTTCTTTGTTCCAAAGCTCCCTTTCTCTAAATGCACCTGGTATACTGTCACCTTCAGAGCTATCCATAATATACACACAGGAGCTCCCTGGGGTATTGTTTGTTTGCCTGCCACATGGCATTGACTGGTCTACTGCCCCCCACAGTGTATGGTATACTGTACCCTAGATGGTTAACCCAGATTCCATCCTATAGCAGAGGGCTTTGTCCCTCCTTCTCCTCCTCCTCCTCCCCCCTCCCTCCCTCCCCATCCCTCCCTCCTCCCCATCTACCTGCAGCATCAGGGCTGCACTGCATCATGGGTGCAGCTGAGGCCATGCCAAAACCCAATTTGGCCGGTGTCCAGCACTTCATTGGAAAGTAATGGTTTTCACTGAACTGAGTTATGGCCATCTGTGTGCAGGCAGTCTGTGACATACTGATGGAGCAGAAAGCACCGTATGTTGCTTTCCAAATCAAATGATACAAGGAGTGTGACAGTGTGGAGAAACATCTGTCATTAGCAATTTTCAGCACGCTCCACTAATTCTGGACAAAATAAGCGTAATGAAGTTACCGCAGGAAACTTCAAATATTGTCAGCCGCAACAAGGCCAGGACAAGGTGGTGCTCACCAAGGCCTGTAATCCAATTCATTTGTTGTGAGAAACATACAGAAGGGGGAGGATAATTATTTTTGATAATCTCGTTTTAAAATGCAAATCACAAATGTCCTTTAATCAAAGAACCAAAAAAGAGAATCGAGGATGGGAGGGCGATTCACTGGGTTTTATTGAAGTCTCCTCCCCTGTTGTGGTGGCCCATTGACACAGGCTCAGTGTGGGGCAACACAAAGGCTTTGACAGACCTGCTTGTCAATGCTCAGTCAACCCAGATGTATAAACCCATGATGATGACATCTCTGATCTTGTGATCTGCAGAAAGACACCCCACTGTTAAATATGCACTGGATCATGAATGCAATTGAGACTAACTGGGCTTGTATTGTGGCAGCCATGTTGGGTTTTGTGGACAAATGAAGATGAAATGAGAGTGAAATTTGATTTTGAATTCTCTTATTCCTGATTACCGACTTTGTGGGGTTTAGAAATATAGCTCATACAGGCAGAAATATATCTGAAAAGTTAAAGATGCACTCTCAAAATGTAGTATAATTTCAGCCAGTAGTTTTGAAACTGGTGCTCACAAGCCAAAACGGGTCCCTAATTTTGTGTACTACGTCATCCATTTGTGTACTACGTCATCCATTTGTGTACTACGTCATCCATTTGTGTCCTATGTCATCCATTTGTGTCCTATGTCATCCATTTGTATACTACATCATTCATTTTGTGTACTACGTCATCCATTTGTGTCCTACGTCATCCATTTGTGTCCTATGTCATCCATTTGTATACTACATCATTCATTTGTGTCCTACGTCATCCATTTGTATACTACATCATCCATTTGTGTCCTACGTCATCCATTTGTGTCCTACGTCAGTGTACTACGTCATCCATTTGTGTACTACGTCATCCATTTGTATACTACATCATCCATTTGTGTCCTACGTCATCCATTTGTGTACTACGTCATCCATTTGTGTACTACGTCATCCATTTGTGTACTACGTCATCCATTTGTGTACTACGTCATCCATTTGTGTCCTACGTCATCCATTTGTGTACTACGTCATCCATTTGTGTACTACGTCAGTGTACTACATCATCCATTTGTGTACTACGTCATCCATTTGTATACTACATCATCCATTTGTGTCCTACGTCATCCATTTGTGTACTACGTCATCCATTTGTGTACTACGTCATCCATTTGTGTCCTACGTCATCCATTTGTGTACTACGTCATCCATTTGTGTACTACGTCATCCATTTGTGTACTACGTCATCCATTTCGAATGATTTATTTTGTATCATGTTTTTTTGCAATTTGTGCTACATGTTATGAATTTATTGTGCTTAAGATCCTGGAGTGCATCTTTAGGTTGTTGCATATCTTTGAGGAGATATGAAGAGGGGCCTTATTGACAACTCTCCTGATTCCATACTACTTCAGAACAGGACAGACCGGAACAGTTGTTGAAGTGCGACATGTCAGAGTCATGCGGGTGTCTGGACTGTAGTCTGCTTCGTTCATCAAACACACACACACGTGCGCACACACACACACACACACACACACACACACACACACACACACACACACACACACTCACTCACACACACACACACACACACACACACACACACACACACACACACACACACACACACACACACACAGAGCCAGAGCCTAAGCCTGAGTCTGTCTCTCTGGCAGCGCTCGCCACACGGCAGAAGGATCATAAACCCCGCCTTAATTATCATGGGTGCCACATGTTAAGTAGGATGTCCTACACCTACTGCAGATACAATTCAAAATGGTGCTGCAGCAGGAATCCCTTCTGCGTAGCTGGGTAATGTGCTAGCGGACAGCGATGGCAGAGAGGGTGACAGTTGGCCATTGTGATTAGAAAGGCCTCTCCTTTTGGAGCTTTGCCCCACATCTGATTTCTTGTCCCCAGCCTTTGTAATGATGTGTTTTATCTAGTCTTTGTAATGATGTGTTTTATGTGGTGGCGCATGTTGGTAAATAACTGGCAGCACTCAGATAATCACCCATAGGGGATGGTCCCTCTCAGGGACGGTGTGCGTCAAAATGGCCATTGATGTACAGAGTGACTATTGTCACTCATCCTGGATAGTATGATAATACATATTTAGATGCTGTCTGTTTAGGTGGACATGAAGATAGATTTTTGTTATTCTCAAGAAATACCTTTCTTTTTAGTAGTTTTTGGTAGTTTGGGTTTTATCTACTTCCCCAAAGTCAGATGAACTCATGGATACAATTTTTATGTCTCTGCGTTGAGTATGAAGAAAGTTAGAGGTAGTTTCGCGAGCCAATGCTAACTAGCGTAGCGCAAAGACTGGAAATCTTCAGGTACAGCTGTGCTGGCGCTGACGCTAGTTAGCATTGACTCACGAAACAACCTCTAACTTCCTTCATACTGGATACAGAGACATAAAAACGTTTTCCACGAGTTCATCTGACTCAAACTACTCATTTAATAATAAATAGAAATTGACATAATATTATTCCTTCAACTAAACATGTGGGATATTTCAGACATGGAATTAGCTGATAAGATGAATTAAATTTGTGGGTTAGCGAGCATGCATAAAAGCACATCATGCACAGACTGAAACAGAATGTGTACTTGGTTGAGCTACCGATAATTTATTCCGTAATTGTTTTCCTCGGCTTCCAGCCAGTAATAATGTGTTGTTACCCATCCCCTCAAAAACAGCTCATTCTGGCTCTCGTGGTCTATTAAGTGCTTCTCTCCGGTGCCTCCTGGAGTGTGATGTCATCAGTATGAGCCAGGAGTTCCTGAGTGCCTTGGCAGGGCCAGGTGTTTGACCGCTCTTGGATTTTCTGTTCCTATTACAATGGTTTGCCACCCTTCACTTAGCCTTCATGTTCAGTTCAGCCACAGCATGCATACTGCAAACCCATGCAAATCTGACATCATGCAAGTTGCACAATTACAGATGCAGCAAGTCAGTAAGTGAGCAGTACCCAACTGCAGTATAAGTCTGCCTTGCTTGGCCCCCTCTTCTTCCTCTGAGCTGGGCCCCAGCCATCAGCCAGGGAGAGCAGAGCTGTGACATGCCCACATGTCTGTCAGGATGGTGGATGTCTCCCTGCTTCACTCTGCAGACATTGATTTGTGAGCATAATGCCTGATTATAGGATGGGTGACAGATAAATTTTATCAAAATTAAGGCACAATTAAACATTTAATCTGCGCTAATTACTGGCTGTAGATTTGGCCCGATGACCATGTGCTGGAGGAAATGAGCAAGCATAACACATTTTAATGGGCCACAGCTGTCTTACAGCTTGGTAATATTTGCACGGTGCACCAGAACTGTAATTTATGACCGAGAACGGGGAGAGAAATCTGCAGCGTATTGAGTGCCAGAATAGATTTAGAATTCACATAGTTTAATGAGGTTTGGATTCATTGCTGGTTGCTCTTTAGAAAAGATCGATGTGGATGCTCTGGCGCCGACTGAAATACGTAACCCCGTCGTACTCAGAGTGATGAGGGTGTGTGTGTGTGTGTGTGTGTGTGTGTGTGTGTGTGTGTTTGGTAAAGTTGAGGAAATGTACAAAAGGTTGGAACTGACACACATCCCTTCATGTATTGCTGCATATTAAGAGAACTATCTAAATTAGCATCATGATTTGATCAGGCTTGATTTAGTCAGTGTCCATCCAGTGTTGGTTATTTCCCAATATCAAAGGCCTTGAACCATTTACAGGATCCTGTTCCCTTTGAGGAGCTGGAGACAAAGGCAGGAGGGTCTCTCGTCTCTGAACGTGAACACTTGGTGGGTCTTGGACAGACATCTTGGGTTCACACTAAAATAATCAGCCCCAGTGCCCACCTCGTGCCAGAGAATTAGCCTGGGAAATTCACCAAAATGTGGGAACAGCTTGGGAACAGATTGGTGCGGAAGGGTGGAAAAGGCTGCAAGTGTGTGAATGTGTGAGTGTGAGTGTGTGTGCGCGCACGCAAAACAGCCCACGTCTGTGTGTGTGTGTGTGTGTGTGTGTGTGTGTGTGTGTGCTCTACAAGCTAATTCCATAGCAAACAGGGGAAAGCTCCTCCTAAGTAACTCAGCTCTAGTGTGCTGTGGCCCTGCTGGCCTCTCTTCTGTGGCTTCCATCACGGCTGCCACAGACCCTCTTCAATTAGCTGCAGGTTTGGTCTCCCAATCCCTCCCATCACACATGTTCAATGGATTATAAGGAATATAGCAAACATGGTGCAATTGATAACTCCCCATGAATTTAGAGAGGAATATTTCATGTTAGGGAACTTTAGGGTTACATTTAGCATTAGCAGACCAGTAACCTTTTCAAATGTCATCTTATTTATGGTCTTCCTTTTAGTTTTACCCTTAAAAGTGACTGTTGGTCAGTATAGAGTCAGTATAAATGTATTTAAATTCAGATTCAACTTTGTTTCATCCTCATCATATTATCAAGGCTCAGGCTAAGACCCAGATACAGACACAGGAGGTGGATAGTACGAGTATCAGAGGTTATTACAGTACAAAGTGCAGGCAAAAGGTAAGTCAAGGCAGGCAAAGATTTGAAATCCAAATCAGAGTCAGGCAGGTACAGGACAGCAGGCAGGATCAGGACAGCAGGCAGGATCAGGACAGCAGGCAGGATCAGGACAGCAGGCAGGTACAGGACAGCAGGCAGGATCAGGACAGCAGGCAGGTACAAGACAGCAGGCAGGATCAGGACAGCAGGCAGGTACAGGACAGCAGGCAGGATCAGGACAGCAGGCAGGTACAGGAGAGCAGGCAGGATCAGGACAGCAGGCAGGATCAGGACAGCAGGCAGGATCAGGACAGCAGGCAGGATCAGGACAGCAGGCAGGATCAGGACAGCAGGCAGGATCAGGACAGCAGGCAGGACCAGGACAGCAGGCAGGATCAGGACAGCAGACAGGTACAGGACAGCAGGCAGGATCAGGACAGCAGGCAGGATCAGGACAGCAGGCAGGATCAGGACAGCAGACAGGTACAGGACAGCAGGCAGGATCAGGACAGCAGGCAGGATCAGGACAGCAGGCAGGATCAGGACAGCAGGCAGGATCAGGACAGCAGGCAGGATCAGGACAGCAGGCAGGATCAGGACAGCAGACAGGTACAGGACAGCAGGCAGGATCAGGACAGCAGGCAGGATCAGGACAGCAGGCAGGATCAGGACAGCAGGCAGGATCAGGACATCAGGCAGGATCAGGACAGCAGGCAGGATCAGGACAGCAGGCAGGATCAGGACAGCAGGCAGGATCAGGACAGCAGGCAGGATCAGGACAGGCAGAAAGTTCGGAACTGGGAATAATTGGAAAAACTAAACCTAGAGCACAAGAAATACGGGAACACGCTGGTAGGACTTGACGGTACAAGACGAACTGGCAACAGACAAACAGAAAACGCAGGTATAAATACACAGGTAATAATGGGGGGAGATGGGAGACAACTAGTAAGGGGTGGAGACAAGCACAAAGACAGGTGAAACAGATCGGGCGTGACACTGGTGGAGCACGACTCCATCAAGTTTGCTGACGACACGACAGTGTTGGGACTGATTATCGATGACGAGGCAGCCTGTAGGGAGGTCAACAACCTACCCCTTAACGTCTGCAAGACAAAGGAGCTGATCACGGACTACAGGAAATGGAGGGGCAAGCACGACCTCATCCACATTGATGGGGCTGTAGTGGAGCGGGTGGCACGTTTCATGGCTCACACACCCACACAGTTGTGAAGAGGGCACAAGATGACATGTTATTTTGACTCATTATTGTTCATTGTTATTCACTGTGTATTATTGCTCGTGTCATTATCCCCCCCCGCTTTATCTTTAACTCTGCATTGTTGGAAAATGGCCAATAAGTAAGCATGTCACTGTTATTCTACACCTGTTCATGTGACAAATAAAAGTTGATTTTCATTTGATCATTTTTTTACCTTTATTTAACTAGGCAAGTCAGTTAAGAACAAATTCTTATTTTCAATGATGGCCTAGGAACAGTGGGTTAACTGTCTTGTTCAGGGGCAGAATGACAGATTTGTACCTTGTCAGCTCAGGGATTTGAACTTACAACCTTGCAGTTACTAGTCCAATGCTCTAACCACTAGGCCACAGGCAAACTAAACCCACACTGCATTAAAACAGTCCTGTCAAAGTACAGACCACAGTAGTGTGTATAAATCTGCAGTATGTGGGCCTGGTCTGGCATGCCGCAGGCTGGGTTTGGTGGGAGCCCACTGAGGTTAACGTAACTGCTGTTTCCTGGGTAGACACCTTCAGTCTGTGACAGGGCCGTGAGGAGAGGGCCGGACGCTGCTGGCTCTAAACACTGATACCCCACTGCTCTGTGACTTGGGTCTGGTTCAGGTGAAGGGCTGGCTGCTCAGTATAGTACAGTACAGAACACGCCCTGCAGGCCCAGCTGACCTTCTTTCAGGAGCGATTATTTTTCTGTTTGGAGAGAAGGAGCGTTTGTTGGAATTGTAACCTACAGATAAATGATCTTAATTTGACCTATATTGTCACAGCCAACTAATCCTGCAGCAACAGGATTTGAAAAGTTAGTCCATTATGTTGCTTGATCTGTGGTTAGGCAATTAGCTGGCCAAAAGTAGGCTACATGAAACGTGCAATAATGTTAATATACTGTAACCATGTGTTAGTGTGGGTTTTCAGTGAATTTATGTAAACCACGGAACTCATCTGCATTTCCTATGTTGCACAAAAGAGTGATCAAAGTAAGATCCAACATCTGTACTGCTTGGTCTTCTGCAAAGGGCTAGTCTAGACGTTTTCACTGTAATACTGTTGTAATGAGTTGGATGTGTAATCGGCCTGTGTGCAGCTGGTGTGGAGAGTCAGGCGCAGGACAGCAGATATGAGTAATCAACGTATTTACTCAAGTAATGTCATGGTTGTCTGAAGGAGTGGACCAAGGCGCAGCGTGTATATCGTTCCACATTTTATTATAACAGTGAAACTATGCAAGACATAAATAAACAAAACAACAAACCGTGACGAAGAGGTGCAACATACACTAACTCAAAACAATCTCCCACAAAACCTAGTGGGAAAAACAACAACTTAAATATGATCCCCAATTAGAGACAACGATGACCAGCTGCCTCTAATTGGAGATCATCCCAAAAAACAACAACATAGAAATACAGAAACTAGAACCCCACATAGAAATACAAAAACTAGACAAAACCCAACATAGAAAAAAGAAACTAGATCCAACATAGAAATAAATAAACTAGACAAAACCCCCTGTCACGTCCTGACCTACTCTACCATAGAAAATAAAAGCTTTCTATTGTCAGGACGTGACAAGTAATCACAAATATAACAATAAACCGAGCCCACAATAACGGACCGTATACAAGACAAACAATTACTCACAAACAAACATGGGGGAACAGAGGGTTAAATAATGAACAAGTAATTGGGGGATTGAAACCAGGTGTGTAAGACAAAGACAAAACAAATGGAAAATGAAAAGTGGATCGGCGATGGCTAGAAGGCCGGTGACGTTGACCACCGAACGTCGCCCGAACAAGGAGAGGGACCGACTTCGGCGGAAGTCGCCACAGGATGCTCATGTAAAGTAGGGTTAAGATGGGACATATTGTTAGAGACATCATCACACAGTATTTCTTTGAAAATACATTTGCTTTTAGGTATTTACATTTTCCTTTATGAGCTCGAGTGAATTAAATCAAATCAAATAATATTTTATTTGTCACATGCGCCGAATGCAACAGGTGAAATGTTTACTGACAAGCCCTTAACTAACAATGCAGTTTTAAGAAAATACCTAAAAAAAAGTAAGAAATAAAAGTACCAAATAATTAAAGAGCATCAGTAAAATAACAATACCGAGGCTATATACAGGGGGTACCGGTACAGAGTCAATGTGCAGGGGCACCGGTTAGTTGAAGTAGCGGGGGTATCGCTCCGGTATTGCTCCGGTAGCGCTCCGGTACCGCTTGCCTTGCGGTAGCAGAGAGAACAGTCTATGACTACGGTGGCTGGAGTCTTTGTATCGCTCCGGTATCGCTCCGGTACCGCTTGCCTTGCGGTAGCAGAGAGAACAGTCTATGACTACGGTGGCTGGAGTCTTTGTACCGCTCCGGTATCGCTTGCCTTGCGGTAGCAGAGAGAACAGTCTATGACTACGGTGGCTGGAGTCTTTGTATCGCTCCGGTATCGCTTGCCTTGCTGTAGCAGAGAGAACAGTCTATGACTACGGTGGCTGGAGTCTTTGTATCGCTCCGGTATCGCTCCGGTACCGCTTGCCTTGCGGTAGCAGAGAGAACAGTCTATGACTACGGTGGCTGGAGTCTTTGTACCGCTCCGGTATTGCTTGCCTTGCGGTAGCAGAGAGAACAGTCTATGACTACGGTGGCTGGAGTCTTTGTACCGCTCCGGTATCGCTCCGGTATCGCTCCGGTACCGCTTGCCTTGTGGTAGCAGAGAGAACAGTCTATGACTACGGTGGCTGGAGTCTTTGTACCGCTCCGGTACCGCTTGCCTTGCGGTAGCAGAGAGAACAGTCTATGACTACGGTGGCTGGAGTCTTCGTACCGCTCCGGTACCGCTTGCCTTGCGGTAGCAGAGAGAACAGTCTATGACTACGGTGGCTGGAGTCTTTGTACCGCTCTGGTATCGCTCCGGTACCGCTTGCCTTGCGGTAGCAGAGAGAACAGTCTATGACTACGGTGGCTGGAGTCTTTGTACCGCTCCGGTACCGCTTGCCTTGCTGTAGCAGAGAGAACAGTCTATGACTACGGTGGCTGGAGTCTTTGTACCGCTCCGGTACCGCTTGCCTTGCTGTAGCAGAGAGAACAGTCTATGACTACGGTGGCTGGAGTCTTTGTACCGCTCCGGTACCGCTTGCCTTGCGGTAGCATAGAGAACAGTCTATGACTACGGTGGCTGGAGTCTTTGACAACTACAGTGCCTTTGGAAAGTATCCAGACCCCTTGACTTTTTCTACTTTTTGTTACATTACAGCCTTATTCTTATATTGGTATTTTTCTCAGCAATCTACACACAATAATCCATAATGACAAAGCGAAAACAGGTTTTTAGATTTTATTTGCAAATGTATTAAATATACAAAACTGAAATACCTTAATTACATAGGTATTCAGACCCTTTGCTATGAGACTCAAAATTGAGCTCAGGTGCATCCTGTTTCCATTGATCATCCTTGAGATGTTTCTACAACTTGATTGGAGTCCACCTGTGGTAAATTCAATTGATTGGACATGATTTGGAAAAGCACACACCTGTCTATATAAGGTCCCACAGTTGACAGTGCACGTCAGAGCAAAAACCAAGCCATGAGGTCAAAGGAATTGTCCGTAGATTGTGTTGAGGCACAGATCTGGTGAAGCGTACCAAAACATTTCTGCAGCATTGAAAGTCCGCAAGAACACAGCAGCCTCCATCAAGACTCTTCCTAGTGCTGGCAGCCCGGCCAAACTGAGCCATCGGGGGAGAAGTGCCTTGGTCAGGGAGGTGACCAGGAACCCGATGGTTCCTCTGTGGAGATGGAGAATCTTCCAAAAGGACAACCATCTTTGCAGCACTCCACCAATCAGGTTTTTATGGAAGAGTGGCCAGACGGAAGCCACTCCTCAGTAAAAGGCACAAGACTCTCAGACCATGAGAAACAATATTCTCTGGTCTGATGAAAACAATATTGAACTCTTTGGCCTGAATGCCAAGTGTCACGTCTGGAGGAAACCTGGCACCATCCCTACGGTGAAGCATGGTGGCGGCAGCATGATGCTGTGGGGATGTTTTTCAGCTCCAGGGACTGGGAGACTAATCAGGATTGAGGCAAAGATGAACGGAGCGAAGTACAGACAGATCTTTGATGAAAACCTGCTCCAGGACCTCGGACTGGGGCAAAGGTTCACCTTCCAACAGGACAATGAGCCTAAGCACACAGCCAAGACAACTCAGGAGTGGCTTGGGGACAAGTCTCTGAATGTCCTTGAGTGTCTCAGCCAGAGCCCGGACTTGAACCCGAACGAACATCTCTGGAGAGACTTGAAAATAGCTGTGTAGCAATGCTCCCCATCCAACCTGACAGAGCTTGAGAGGATCTGCAGAGAGGAATAGGAGAAACTCCCCAAAAACAGGTGTGCCAAGCTTGTAGCGTCCTTCCCAAGAAGACCGCGAGGCTGTAATTGCTGCCAAATGTGCTTCAACATAGTACTGAGTAAACTATCTGAATACTTTTGTAAATTTGACATTTTAGTTCTGAAAACCTTGTTTTTTCTTTATCATTATGGGATAGTGTGTGTAGATTGATGAGGAAAATAAAGTATTTAATACATTTTAGAATAAGGCTGTAACGTAACAGAATGTGGGAAAAAATCAAGGGGTCTGAATACTTTCCGAATGCACTGTACATATTTATTGCTGGTTGTGCCATCGGTCAGTCTGTGTTCTTGTTGGTCAGTTGACAGGTTGACCGTGGCGATGATCTGACCGCGGTGCGTTTTCTCGCCATGCCCCAAGCCTTATCTGTGAGCACCACCACAGGCCGGCTGACGTACAGTATGTCAGTCTGTTGCATAGTGATGAAGCCTGACGAGGGGGCTCACGCTCTCACTACGCTGGCTGTTGTCCTCAAACTGCTGCACATTGCTACGTCACGGACAGCAAAAGACAATGATGTGCATAGGGAGCTCAGTGCTGCTCAGTGTCCGTGTGCCATAAACATGCTATTTATTCTTGCATATCTAGATGTATTCTGATTCTATTTCTATGCCCTCTGTCTAATAAACCATTTTTGGTGTCCAAGGAAATGTTGGAATTCTAGCACTCACTGAAGTTAATGTTATATGTCCCCATGCCTTAGTGCAACGTATGATTTCAGAATAGAGTAGAATATAGAATATCATTTTCCAAACCAAGGCATTGTCTTTATATTTCTAATGAGAAGACATATTGTTTTCAACAATAAAATGCATTAGATACAGTGAGAACACAAAGCTGTTATTTATGCGAAGGGAGGAGTGTTGCTTCCTTCACAGGTTCAGCTATGTGCTTGAATAGTGCATCTTCTCTGAGTGAATCCAAACATTAGATTGGATGTAATGGAGAGAAATGAAGCTGTGCTCCAGGCTGTTAAACCCTCCTGCATTAAAGCGTGCTCAGCAATGCTCACAGTTAATCTGTGATCAACTCGGAAATCATCTCTTATGAAGAGCTTACTAAACACTCATTACCACATTATGCTGTAAATGCTCCATTCAAATAAGGAAGTGGATTATTCTCTGTGAAATCAGCCTTTTTTACAATCAGCCATACTGCATGGTGTTGGACGTGAAGTAGGGAGTGCCAGAGGAGCATGAATGATATGCAGTGACGGTGCACATGTCTGTGCATCCTGAACAGATTCTGTAACCTCCTGGTTGTCCAGTGCATATGTCAGGGATACGGACAACAGACTCCTGCCAGAGTCTCATACCAGGCTGAATCTCTTTCCATCAGACACACACACGATGGGACATTTGTGCACTCTGTTGTACATTTTCATGCCTATTTTGTTGTGATTTTTTTTATTTGATTTCTTTTTATCACTAAATAGTAGTGTAGCTAAGCCCAGGATGAAGGGTAGAGATAATATTTTCCAATGTGTTGGAAAATGGCTACAAGGTATATTACATTTTGTTTTCTTGTCTCTGGAGCAAGTGGAATTTTGAATTCAAGCATACAAAATATTCATGAAATTGAAAATGACAAGAAAGCAGACGGAGAGACAGAGGCAGAACCCTCAGTCCCACAGAGCGTTTCTATGACAACATCACCAACACCCCATCACCTCCACCATTGAAAATTATGTCATGCACCATATTTATTCCATTATTCAAGATCAAAACAAGGTGTGTGTTTATGTGTGTTTTTACACCGGATTGAAGTGCCCTGAGTGGATGGTGTGTTTGTTTTTTGAAAAGTTGTCCTGTCTGCTGTGTGTGTGTGTGTATGGGGGGGGGGAGAGGCGTGTGTGTGTGTGTGTGTGTGTGTGTGTGTGTGTGTGTGTGTGTGTGTGTGTGTGTGTGTGTGTGTGTGTGTGTGTGTGTGTGTGTGTGTGTGTGTGTGTGTGTGTGTGTGTGTGTGTGTGTGTGTGTGTGTGTGCGCGTGCGTGCGTGAGTGTGTGTATGCCAGGTCGGCCATTGACAGATGAAGAAGAGGACTGTATTTGTGGATGAACAGCATGGCTACGGAGAGGAGAATAGATCCTGAGGGAGGCCTAATGGTTCCACTCCTTCCTGCACAGAGATAAAGACTCCTAATAAGCGTGTATGCTCACCATCTGGCCCTGTGCATGTGGTCCTTATGGAGGCGAAAGCAGCGCAATCTGTAAAGGATCAGGAGCCATAGCGCTCCCCCTAGAGAGGCCGCCATGCAATCAAGGTGACAGATGGCAGGGCCTCTCTGCTGTGGCCTCATGGAGGAGATCAAAATCACCTTCAATAAACCCTGACTGGAATGGGCACAGGCCCCCTCAAAAAGTCACTTTGTCAGTCAAACTGTGGCAGCTTGCTGAAACAGGGGGGACACACAGCGGCCTGTCCGACCTGCCGGCCGACCTCCTGATTTCCATATTTTCCGTCTGACTGGTCCTGAACTGTGATCTTTCTCCAGTATTCCTCCTCTCGGCATGTGGTGTTGGTGGTGGTGGTGATGATGGTGGTGGTGGTGGTGGTGGTGATGGTGATGGTGATGGTGATGGTGGTGGTGGTGGTGGTGGTGGTAGTGGTGTTGGTGGGGATGGTGTTGGTGGTGATGGTGGTGGTGTTGGTGGTGGTGGTGATGGTGGTGTTGGTAGTGATGGTGGTGATGGTGGTAACATTGGTGAGGGTGGTGATGGTGGTGGTGTTGGTGGTGGTGATGGTGATGGTGGTGATGGTGGTGGTGTTGGTGGGGATGGTGGTAACGTTGGTGAGGGTGGTGGTGGTGATGGTGGTGGTGTTGGTGGTGGTGATGGTGATGGTGGTGTTGGTGGTGTTGATGAGGGTGGTGATGGTGGTGGTGTTGGTGGTGAGGGTGGTGGTGGTGTTCTTCTGGCTGTGCCGGGTGGAGATTATAACAGAACATAGCCAAGATGTTCAAATGTTCATATATAACCAGCATGGTCAAATAATAATAATCACAGTAGTTGTCGAGGGTGCAACAAGTCAGCACCTCAAGAGTAAATGTCAGTTGGCTTTTCATAGCCGATCATTGAGAGTATCTCTACCACTCCTGCTGTCTCTAGAGAGTTGAAAACAGCAGGTCTGGGACAGGTAGCACGTCCGGTGAACAGGTCAGGGTTCCATAGCCGCAGGCAGAACAGTTGAAACTGGAGCAGCAGCACGACCAGGTGGACTGGGGACAGCAAGGAGACATCATGTCAGGTAGTCCTGAGGCATGGTCCTAGGGCTCAGGTCCTCCGAGAGAGAGAAAGAAAGAAAGAAAGAGAGAATTAGAGAGAGCATACTTAAATTCACACAGGACACCGGATAAGACAGGAGAAATACTCCAGATATAACAGACTGACCCTAGCCCCCCGACACATAAACTACTGCAGCATAAATACTGGAGGCTGAGACAGGAGGGGTCAGAAGACACTGTGGCCCCATCCAATGATGTTGGTGATGGTGGTAATGGTGGTGATGGTGGTGGTGGTGGTGTTGGTGATGTTGGTGATGTTTGTGGTGTTGGTGATGGTGGTGGTAGTGATTGTGTTGATGGTGGTTGATGATGGTGGTGGTGGTGATGGTGGTGGTGATGGTGGTGGTTTTGGTGGTGATGGTGGTTGATGATGGTAGTGGTGTTGGTGATGGTGTTGATAGTGGTGATGGTGGTGGTGTTGGTGGTGTTGGTGATGGTGGTGATGGTGTTGGTTGTGATGGTGCTGGTGGTGTTTGTGACAGTGGTGATGGTGGTGGTGTTTGTGATGTTGGTGATGGTGTTGGTGGTGTTGGTGATGGTGGTGATGGTGCTGGGGGTGTTGGTGATGGTGGTGATGGTGGTGGTGTTGGTGATGTTGGTGGTGTTAGTAATGGTGGTGATGGTGGTGATGGTGTTAGTGTTGGTGATGGTGGTGATGGTGGTGGTGTTGGTATTGGTGATGGTGGTGATGGTGTTGGTGATGGTGGTGATTGTGGTGGTGTTGGTGGTGATGGTGGAGATGGTGTTAGTGTTGGTGGTGGTGTTGGTATTGGTGATGGTGGTGATGGTGTTGGTATTGGTGATGGTGATGGTGGTGATTGTGGTGATTGTGGTGGTGTTGGTGGTGATGGTGGTGATGGTGGTGATGGTGGTGATGGTGTTGGTGATGGTGATGGTGGTGATGGTGTTGGTGGTGTTGGTGATGGTGTTGGGGGGTTGGTGAGGGTGTTGGTTTTGGTAGTGGTGTGGGCGAGGAGGCTGCCAAAAATACATTTTGAAACTGTAATTGTTTCACAAAATTTGTGCATTGGGTCTTTAATAGTCATGTATTAGCGGACTGATATAGCCGTCTGCAGCGCCAGTGCAGTTAACCTCTGCACTGTTTCCTGTCTGTATCTCTGCCGCTGTGTGTGCTGATTATGATGGAGACAGAAATGCTGGGCAATGCTATTTCACACATCCCCTTCTGTCTGTCTGTCTGTCTGTCTGTCTGTCTGTCTGTCTGTCTGTCTGTCTGTCTGTCTGTCTGTCTGTCTGTCTGTCTGTCTGTCTGTCTGTCTGTCTGTCTGTCTGTCTGTCTGTCTGTCTGTCTGTCTGTGATGTGAGAATGACAGAATGACAGAATGACAGAATGACAGAATGACAGAGTGACGAAGCTTTTTTGTGTTTTTCACTGGAGTGATTATCTGAGGAACCAAACTTGAATTTGAACTGTGGCCCTATTTGTACTTATCTATTTAATGTGATCACTTCATGCAACTAGTGATGGAGCAGCATACCTTTAGCACTTTTACTGCATATCTCTGAATTTAAAACCCTTGACAGTGGACATTATTCTTTCAACACACCCAACCTCTCAACCAGAAATGGCTTCTTCAATCTTCAATCAAAAGAGTGCTTTAGTTACAGTACTTACTCTAGAGAGAGGAATGCTTTGTCCTCTCTTTTCCCCTCCACTCTTCCCACCCCTGAACCATAACCACTCACTTAGTTAATTGCTGCACTTATTTGATTAATTGGACAAATTCCATTGTACTCTTTCTCCCTGTACCTCTATGTTTTATTGGGGTGTGCTGAAGAACTCTTAATCATCCACTTTTTTTTTTTGTACAAATGTTAAACATGTGCACTTCAGCTAATAATTAGATCAATTACACTAATTAAGATGATCAGTTGAATTAAAAAGGGAGAAGTGGACGTGGTCTCTGGATTTGGCATCCACCGTGTGGGCAGCTTGACGTCTTTGTGACTTGAGACTTACATCTGTTGCCACTAATCCATGTGGCTTTACTGTAAGTCTATGGATATCCTATTCATTTCGATGAGTAGTCACAATCAATTATTTCAAGTGCTATTGGAATTTAATATAGGCCACAATCTCAGTAGCATTATAACTAAAATAATAAATATATATTGTTCATATCTGCGGTTTCGGTGTAAAGGAAGAGGTGCTGCTTTCATAATTAGAACCCAATTAGCAGGCGAGTCAGTCTGTGGTTGTCATGGTCGGGAGGGGAGGGGGGCCAGGGGTGTCAGAGTGTCACAGTCTACACTCTCCCCACTGTCTCTGTCATGTCTAATAGGAGAGAGGTGGAAATGCAAACTGACAGTCTGGTAGGCTAAACAAACAGGTGACCTCTGAGTAGTTTCGTCATTTCCTGCTTGACCTTTATGACCTTATCACTGGTTCATCTTTTACTGAGGCACTCCGTTTACCTCAAAGGAATAAAGTGCAGTTTGTCGTTCTGTAAAAGTCATTTTTACAACGTCTAACTTAGAGCTGTTGTCAGTTTCATTATTTATGCAAATTACATGCAGGAAATTAGCGGCCAGCTCTGAATGAATTTGCTTTCACAAATAGACTTGTGTAACATAGTCAGAATTTGACACACTTGTCATAGTTGTCATGTAGTAATTAATGCATACAGCTGCACACAGTACATGTTATTAAGGGTTTATTATGTGCTGTGTTTCAGCTGTCATTGTTACAGATTGAACAATGAGTTCGCACATGGGCACACATCGCATATCAGAGCACTTTGATGCTTGTTGATAAGTCTGTTGATTACATACCCTTTATAAATCAAACAGCACATCAAGCCCACTACTGTAGTTAGTGTTGGCAGTAGGGTGCGTGGGTAAAATCAATGGGGAGCGAAAAGCCACATTCCAACCTATGTGTTGTGATAATTGCGTCGTTTACTCTGTAACCGGTTAGTTCATATGCCTTGACACTGTGATATACAGGCCTAAATGCTGAGACAATAAGAAGACACAGTGGCAGAATAAACTCAACAACACCTCAGTTTCATCACAAAACAGGAGGGTAACCTCTGTCTGGTGAAGTCCACAAAGCATATTGAATGTAACTAACAGTTACATGAACTACAGCATGGTCAATCAAGTTAATGTTTCTGACATTTTAGGACCACTGAACAACTATTGATTTAAAACACCAGAGTTACAGTAAGTCACAAAGAAAACAGGAGCTGCCTCCACTTTTCCAACACCATTTCTACTTCAACATTTCAACAGCATCAAATCACCTATGCTTAGTCTAATTCAGTGGCAACGTAAGCTAAATATCATGTGGCTGTTCATGGTATGCATTTCTCTGTGTGTGTGTGTGTGTGTGTTTGTGTGTGTGTGTGTGTGTTTGTGTGTGTGTGTGTGTTTGTGTGTGTGTGTGTTTGTGTGTGTGTGTGTGTGTGTGTGTGTGTGTGTGTGTGTGTGTGTGTGTGTGTGTGTGTGTGTGTGTGTGTGTGTGTGTGTGAGTAAGTAAGTAGAACAAAACATGTTGACTCACCCTACTTGTATAAAAATGCCAATGCCATCCTCCTCTCTTTCATGTTGAGAAACGGTCTATGACTCTGTCATACAGTACATACTTTTAGTTTTTGTTGTCCTAGGCTACCTGACTAAAATGCTAGCTCTCTAGCCTAACTTCCTTTCATGGGCAACGATGAACCAGCTAGTTAACATTAGCCTTCTACATCTAGCTACATATTGAACTTCCATCCTCTCAGGCCAGAGGAACAATGTATACATTTATGGTTGGATCAGAATCACCGTTATAATCATTGGCCAGTATGGAGTATTAAGTAAAACCACAAGTCCAAATCCCTATCTCCATCCATGGTTAATTTAGGAAAGGTCCAATCTTAGCTAGATAGCCACAATTCAAGTTTTTAAGGTCAATGACATTTGGCTTGATGTGATGTGATTGGTGTGAAGCCAAATCCAAACTGGTTTCAGTTGACATTTTTTTTGGTGCACCAGATCCATTCAAAGTTGAGCTCGCTGAGTTTAGCTCAATGCTGATTTGGCTATTGTATCCTTTTTTTATTAAGGGAGGTCAAATGCTCCTGTCTTACATTATGGGCGGCAACAATATGATACTCTTTTGACCAGACAGCATCAGACAGATGGACTACACATACAGAGACAGAGGGGCGCTGTTTCCGGTGAGATACATTCATCCTCTTGCAAACTGAAAGAAAATTATGAAAGATACATTATTTTGTATATTTTTGTATTTTTTGTATTGGTCAATGTTTTGGGGAAGCCTGGCTTCCCTTCACGTCCAGGAATACACGCCACTGAGTGTTGGTCTTAGATTAGATGGGAAGTTGTCTGATTTCCTTATCATTGTGCATCAGAAGGTCCCAGTTGAGAGCTGAAAATCGTTAAAGACATCCGCTTTCAAAAGTCTTCAAACATGATAACCAGAAACCAGCACCTCAGACCTGAACGTTCCATACCACTTAATCAGGATAGAGAATCATCCAAATATTTATATATCCTTCATTCCATTCCTTTACTTTAGATTGTGTGTATTGTTAGATATTACTTGTTAGATATTACTGCACTGTTGGAGCTAGAAACACAAGCATTTCGCTACACCCGCAATAACATCTGCTAAATACGTGTATATGACAAATAAAAATGGATTTAATTTGATTTGAATGTGATTTTCAGAACAGCTCTGAATATAAAACGCAGCAAGGCGATTGGTCTGATCCTGACTGGTAATGTTTGTCTTTGGGGCTTTGTCTGTGTGTATGTGATTGTGTTAAATCATGTTGATTCATGAGGGAGTCAGACTGTTTCCATTGCTTTGTCATACGAGCCTTTTAATTTGAGCTTCTCTGATGGATACCAGTAATTTATGCTGATTAGAAATAAAGAATCATATTTTCCTTTATCCATACCTCTTTCGTCCTCATCCAAACAGATCTTACCGGAAGGGGAGAAAGGAGAACAGTCAATTAGTTGTAATGTGACCACAGACCCCTATGGGCAGAAATTTATGTCGGTCATTTGAACTGTGGTTATGCATGCGATATACATCAGGCTTGTTAATGAAATTTGTCGCCAGGAGGAACTCAATCTCTCTCTCTTCCTCCCTCTCTCTCTCTCTCTCTCTCTCTCTCTCTCTGTCTCTCTTTCTCTCTGTCTCTGTCTCTGTCTCTGTCTCTCTCTCTCTCTCTCTCTCTCTCTCTCTCTCTCTCTCTCTCTCTTCCTCCCTCTGTCTGTCTGTCTCTCTCTCTCTCTCTCTCACTCTCTCTCTCTCTCTCTGCTTTGACACTTAATTGTGTGATGCACCAGAATTACCTTTCTAACCTCAGCTCAACGTTCAGATAATGTTATTGTTATTTTAGCCAAACATAAGAAAAATACAAGATACACTGATGTAAGTGTTTTGTCTTCAAACACATACAGTAGTTGTACTGGAACATTTCTGGGTTCCTCAAACACGTCATTTTCATGTCACTGAAGCAAACATGTACTATTCATGTCACTAGTGTTCCATAGAAGTTCTATTGCAGTGAGTCTGTACTACATTCTAGGTCAGACTGCCAGTGGCACAGTGCAGTAGCTACCTGGTGTCAGTGTGACTTGGAGTAGTGCAGTCACTCCCCTCTCTCGTCAGTGCAGTGCTGCAGTAACATGTGGAACACTGTCTGCTGCTGTCATCTCCAGTGTATGTGTCTGTCTATGCGTTTGCATGTGCGTGTATTTGTGTGCGCACGTGTCTGTGACACTGACTGACAGGTGTCAGGGCTGTGATGGTTCCTGCTCTCCACTGTGAGTGAGATGTGGTGGGACAGAGAGAGATGGAGGGATGGGGAGTAGGAGGGAGAGAGGAATGCGTGAGAAAGTCTGCCCCTCACTCAGGGTTTGCTGCTCGTGACACACACCCTCTCCTCTGTATTGTCTGTCGGCATCAGTAGATAACTGACTAAGGAACTGCTCAACTTCAGACAGGAAGTGTGTGTCTGTTTGTGTTGAATATAACTTATG
>NC_042962.1:14552037-14572037 GCF_901001165.1 Salmo trutta | reverse complement strand
CTCTCTCTCTCTCTCTCTCTCTCTCTCGCTCTCTCTCGCTCTCTCTCTCTCTCTCTCTCTCTCTCTCTCTCTCTCTCTCTCTCTCTCTGTTGCTTTCTCTTTTTGTGTCTTCCCCCCTCTCTCTCTCTCTCTCTCTCGCTCTCTCTCTCTCTCTCTCTCTCTCTCTCCCCCTCTCTCTCTCTCTCTGTTGCTTTCTCTTTTTGTGTCCTCCTCTCTCTCTGTTCCTTTCTTTTTTGTGTCTTCCCCTCTCTCTCTCATTCTCTGTCACCTTCTCTTTTTTTGTCTTCCTCTCTCGCTCAAACCCACTCTTCTTCTCTCTCCACCCCCCCTCTCCTCTCTCCAGAGAGATTATGTTTATCTCAGCAGTCACCTGCTACAATGGGAAGCCCAAATGAGATTCAGAGGTTTTTTGTCCCAATCAGCTTCCCCTATCACTCTAAATACTCTCTGGAGACTCAGCTTATTACATGACATGCTCCTCAGAGTAGATAAACGGGCAGTCATGTAGCGTGTGTAGAGTGTGTGTTTGTGTGGTAGTGGGGGAAAGACAGACAGACAGCTCATGGCCCCTAGAATGAAAGGAGTCCACAGCCTTATTGACGTTTTAATCAAAAACAGTTAGCACAGAGTCAGTCTGCAACAAGGGGACGGAGGCTTTGTATCAAAGCTTATTCAAAATAATACGCAAGAATTGAAATGCAGACCTCACTGACACGTAATCTACCTGCTGTCACTCTGCGTGTGTGTGTTTCTGTGTCTGCGTGTCTGTATGTTTCTTTGTGTGTCTGTGTGTGTGCATACTTGTTGAGATACCCCCCTCTCTAGCATGTCAAGTGTATGTAGAGGAGATGAAAGACTGAAGGAGAGACAGGAGAAACAGGGTTTCTAGAGGCTGGGGAGACAGGAGAAACAGGGTTTCTAGTGGCTGGGGAGACAGGAGAAACAGGGTTTCTATAGGCTGGGGAGACAGGAGAAACAGGGTTTTTAGAGGCTGGGGAGACGGGAGAAACAGGGTTTCTATAGGCTGGGGAGACGGGAGAAACAGGGTTTCTATAGGCTGGGGAGACGGGAGAAACAGGGTTTCTAGAGGCTGGGGAGACGGGAGAAACAGGGTTTCTATAGGCTGGGGAGACAGGAGAAACAGGGTTTCTAGAGGCTGGGGAGAGGGGAGAAACAGGGTTTCTAGAGGCTGGGGAGACAAGAGAAACAGGGTTTCTAGAGGCTTGGGAGACAGGAGAAACAGGGTTTCTAGAGACGGGAGACAAGAGAAACAGGGTTTCTAGAGGCTGGGGAGACAGGAGAAACAGGGTTTCTATAGGCTGGGGAGACAAGAGAAACAGGGTTTCTAGAGGCTGGGGAGACAGGAGAAACATGGTTTCTAGTGGCTGGGGAGACAGGAGAAACAGGGTTTCTATAGGCTGGGGAGACAGGAGAAACAGGGTTTCTATAGGCTGGGGAGACAGGAGAAACAGGGTTTCTAGATAATGTATTAAAAATGTTTGACTGACTGACTACACGGCATAGAGGCTGCCTGGGTAATGTTTACTAACCCTATTGTTAATTTGTGTGTTTAAAGAAATGACAGTCCACTGATTTAAGATGTAGAACTACGCTGTAATCACTGTAAACAACTGTCTTGGGAGATGCCATGGATATTTCTGTATAATTCATGCCACTTACATGTTTGGTTTCTATTTTTACTGGTCAGGTACTCTAACTAATCACACATTGAAATATGCATCCTAATGTCATCATTTCACGTACAGTAACCCCAGACAGAGGACGCATCTTCAATGCCACCCTATTCACCACATAGTGCACTACTTTTTACCAGAGGCCATGGTCAAGAGTAGTGCACTACAGTGCCTTCAGAAAGTATTCACAGCCTTTGACTTTTTCCACATTTTGTTGTGTTACAAGGTGGTATTAAAATTGATTTAATTGTCATTTTTATGTCAACGATCTACACAAAATATTCTGTAATGTCAAAGTGGAAGAAAAATCCACTTTACATCTGTAAAAAACGGTATGAAAATGAAGCACTAATGTATATATATATTGATTACATACAGTACCTGTCAAACGTTTGGACACACCTACTCATTCCAGGGTTTTTCTTTATTTTTACTATTTTCTACATTATAGAATAATAGTGAAGACATCAAAACTATGAAATAACACATATGGAATCATATAGTAACCAAAAAAGTGTTAAACAAATATTTGATATATTATTTTATTTATATATTATATCTTATTTATATTTTATATTTGAAATTCTTCAAAGTAGCCACCCTTTGCCTTGATGACAGATTTGCACACTCTTGGCATTCTCTCAACCAGCTTCATGAGATAATCACCTGGAATACATTTCAATTAACAGGTATGGCTTGGTCCTCCTTTCTTTTTGATGACCAATTCACCCCTTTTACCAAAGAGCACCTTCTGTCTACCAAAATGTACTATTGTGTACCTTAGTGTACCTTCCCTTCCTCCTCTTTCTACTAACAGGTATGGCTTGTTAAAAGTTCATTTGTGGAATTTCTTTCCTTCTTAATGCATTTGGGCCAAACAGTTGTGTTGTGACAAGGTTGGGGTGGTATACAGAAGATAGCCCTTTTTGGTAAAAGACCAAGTCAATATTATGGCAAGAACAGCTCAAATAAGCAAAGAGAAATGACAGTCTATCATTCTTCAAGTGCAGTCGCAAAAACCATCAAGTGCTATGATGAAACTGGCTCTCATGAGGACCGCCACAGGAAAGGAAGACCCAGAGTTACCTCTGCTGCAGAGGATAAGTTCATTAGAGTTACCAGCCTCAGAAATTGCAGCCCAAATAAATGCTTCACAGAGTTGAAGTAACATAAACAACTCAACATAAACTCTTCAGAGGACACTTCGTAAATCAGGTCTTCATGGTTGAATTGCTGCAAAGAAACCACTACTAAAGGAAATCAATAATAAGAAGAGACTTGCTTGGGCCAAGAAACACAAGTAATGGATATTAGACCGGTGGAAATCTGTCCTTTGGTCTGATGAGTCCAAATTTGAGATTTTTAGTTCCAACCGCTGTGTCTTTGTGAGATATAGAACAGGTGAACGGATGATCTCCGCATTTGTGGTTCCCACCATGAAGCATGGAGGAGGAGGTGCGATGGTGTGGGGGTGCTTTGCTGGTGACACTGTCTGTGATTTAGTTAGAATTTAAGGCATACTTAACCAGCATGGCTACCACAGTATTCTGCTGCGATACACCATCTCATCTGGTTTGCGCTTTGTGGGACTATCATTTGTTTTTCAACAGGACAATGACCCAACACACCTTTTGTCAAGGTATGCGTGAAGGGCTGTAGGAAGTCAGGCGCAGGAGAACAGATATTTGGTAGCAAAACGGAGCCTTTTATTTGGCGAACCAAAAGCACACGGCACAAACAAACACGAAATACAAATAAGGGTTGAACATAACCCAGCGCAACCAGCCTAACGTGCGCATACATGAAAACAGATAAACAATACCACACAAAGACAAGGGGGAAACAGAGGGTTAAATACACAACACATAATGAGGGAAATGAGAACCAGGTGTGTGGGAAAACGTGACAAAACAAATGAAAAATGGATCGGCGATGGCTAGAAGACCGGCGACGTCGACCGCCGAACACCGCCCAAACAAGGAGAGGCATCGACTTCGGCAGAAGTCGTGACACCTTTAGGCTGTGTAAGGGCTATTTGACCAAGAAGGAGAGTGATGGAGTGCTGCATCAGATGACCTGGCCTCCACAATCACTCGACCTCAACCCAATTGAGATGGTTTGGGATGAGTCGGACTGCAGAGTGAAGGAAAAGCAACCAACAAGTGCTCAGCATATGTGGGAACTCCTTCAAGACTGTTGGAAAAGCATTCCGAGTGAAGCTGGTTGAGAGAATGTTGGTTGAGAAAGTGTGCAAAAATATGCAAAAAAGGATGGCTACTTTGAAGAATCTCAAATATAAAATATATTTTGATTTGGTTACTACATGATTCAGTATGTGTTATTTCATAGTTTTGATGTCTTTGCTATTATTCTGCAATGTAGAAAATAGTAAAAATAAAGAAAAACCCTTGAATGAGTAGGTGTGTCCAACCTTTTTGACAGGTACTGTATCTATTCAACCCCTTGAGTCAATACATGTTAGCATCACCTTTGGCAGTGACTACAGCTGTGAGTCTTTCTGGGTAAGTCTCTAACAGCTTTGCTCACCTGGATTCACAATATTGGCACATTATTCTTTTGAAAATTCTTCAAGCTCTGTCAAGTTGGTTATTGATCATTGCTAGACAGCAATTTTCATGTCTTTCCATAGATTTTCAAGCCAATTTAAGTCAAAACTGGGCCATTCAGGAATATTCAATGTTGTCTTAGTAAGCAACTCAAGTGTAGATTTGGCCTTGTGTTTTAGGTTGTTGTCCTGATGAAAGGTGAATTTGTCTCCCAATGTCTGTTGGAAAGCAGACTGAAACAGCTTTTCCTCTAGAATGTTGTCTGTGCTTTACTCTATTCTGTTTCTTTTTATCCTAAAACCTCTCCTACTTCTTGCTGATGACAAGCATACCCATAACATGATACATCCACCACAAGGCTTAAAAATATGAAGAGTGGTACTCAGGGATGTGTTGTGTTGGATTTGCCCCAACCATAACACTTTGTATTCAGGACATAAACTACATTTCTTTGAAATATTTTTTGCAGTTTTACTTTAGTGCCTTATTGCAAACAGGATGCATGTTTTGGAACATTTATATTCTGTACAGGCTTGATTATTTTCACTCTGTCAATTAGTTTTATGGAGAAACTACAATGTTGTTGATCCATCCTCAGTTTTCTCCTATCAAAGCCATTAAACTCTGTAACTGTTTTAAAGTCACCATTAGCTTCATGGGAAAATCCCTGACCGGTTTCCTTCCTCTACGGCAACTGAGTTAGTAAGGACGCTTGTATCTTTGTAGTGACTGGGGGTATTGATACACCATCCAAAGTGAAATGAATAACTTCACCATGCTCAAAGGGATAGTCAATGTCTATCTACCGATAGGGGCCCTTCTTTGCAAGGCATTGGAAATCCTCCCTGGTCTTTGTGGTTGAAAATGTGCTTGAAATTCACTGCTCGACTGGGGGACCTTACAGATAATTGTATGTGTGGGGTACAGAGATGAGATAGTAATTAAAAAATCATTTGAAGCACTATTATTGCACACAGAGTGAGTCCGTGCAACTTATTATGTGACTTGTTAAGCACATTTTTACTCCTGAACTTATTTAGCCTTACCATAACAATGGAGTTGAATACGTATTGACTCAAGACATTTCAGCTTTATATTTTTTATTAATTTGTCAAATTTACTTTGAGTGTCTCAAAAATCTCAATTTAATCTATTTTAAATTCAGGCTGTAACACAACAAAATGTGGAAAAAGTCAAGGGGTGTGAATACTTTCTGTCTGCTAAATGACTCAAATGTAGGGAACAGGGTGGCATTTAGGAAGCAGCCTGTGTGTCCCGGGATGGTGACTCTGACTTCTCATTGTCACATCTGATCTTTCTCCTGAGTTGAAATGTTTAGAGAAAACATTGAGATTCACCAGATATTCCACAACGTTAGCATCCCTGTTAAACGATTCATTGTGTACATCCTTTCCTGTGAGTAAGTTAAAAAGATGCAGTCAACAATTTCCATTTCCAAACCTGGATCTACACTACTAATTGTTAAACACACTCCATTGGTTTTTTGTTGTCACAGATTTTTCATCAAACATTCATGCGTGGTTCCAATGATGTCATGCAATCCGCTTTTTACATCTCGCCTTTAATGACATTCTCAGAAAAGCATTACAACCCATCATAAATCACACAATAATAATGATGGGAGGCAGAGAGAAAATGAGAGAGAGAAAGAGTCCCCATCCCTAACCGGTCATAAATTGATCCCCTCCCGCACAGAGCGGCAAGTAGTAGGTGACAGCTGCTTAATTTGTTTTTTTTCACCGGGCAACTTAATCCGGTAACGGGCCTTGCTGACAACAGACGCAGACGGCGTTAGAGAGAGAGAGAGAATGACACTCCCGTCGCCCGTTTGCCCAAGCACCAGTAACAACCAAGGTCACTTTAATTAACTGCCAAATTACAATTTGAATGATAATACTAATCACTCACTTTGCAATAGCGAGAAGCTACTGGCTGTCATGTTAATTTAGGGCTGTGGGGGGAAAATGGCAGCTACCCCCTCTGCCTCACAGTAGGGTTGGTGTCTGTGTGTCTGCTATTTATTTGGACTGTCTGGGATATTCTCTCTCACAAGATTTTCAATTAGACATCATGATGCGTTTGTCTCAATGTATTCCCTGTAGTAGTCAGCCAATCACCGCTGCTTCTCTCTTTTAAGTCTCTGGAATTAAAATGAATGGCGCTCTCAGTTCCATTGAGGTTTCCTTAACAATATCCTCAGGCCTTTGTTTAGGGTTTTAGAGTAAATGCATAAATGCATAATTAGGATAATTGTCTGTGCTAAACATATGTCGAATGTCATTTGAGGTAACTCTCTTGGGCATACCTCCGTTCTTACGTCACTCTCTGGACTTATAGACACACTATCACAAAACAGGAAACACTTCCTCTTTCTGCTGTGACCTTTGTCATGAGTCCTGGTTAGTTGGATGCTGAGCAGCGCAAAGCCCGGCCAGACCAGGCCCTGGGATATGTATTCCAGCCAACCTCCACCCCATTGCTGTTACTTCCATCTGCTACAACTCACACTCTCCTTCCGCCCTCCTAAAGCTTACTCATTTACATATGGAACACTGCTCCACCAATAACAGAGCTTCTATCAATCACTTCCTAATGATGATGATTCTGAATGTAAATTCCCAACAGTGAAATAAAACTCTAGAAGCCTCTTTGGAGGGTGGTTCTGGAATATTGGGGTTCTGGAGTGTCACAACAACTGGCCACCCGTTCTGATCTCTGAATGAAACAGTGCATCATTTCCTAGATGAATTATAATGGGGGATATCTGAACTTGATTTATTATTGTAATCGTTTGCCATATGGCGCAAACTGCTTTTCTACCTCCCAACCTCTAACATTAGAAATGAGCGCAGATTACAGGGCTAGGTCATCGCAACCTTTACCACCGCGCAAATTAATCTCAGTCTGGTCAGAGGGGAGGGGGAAGAGAAAAATGATTAGAATAGGATCATTTAAATCAGTCCTGCATTTCTCAAAATTGTAACACACACGCAAGGTCCAATCACTCACACAGAGAAAGACAACCCTAGAGCTTTAGCTGTTATTGAACCAAAGAAAACCCACTTTGTTTTGACTGAGATTCAAGCAACTAAATGAGTTAGTGACGCCTGAAACTAGAACATTGATTAGAGGATAGGCCTACGTTCAGCTGACGTTCCCTATCTCACAGAGATCAGACTCACTGTCTTCACACGACGTTCTATTAATGGAAATGGAATCCAGTTTGGTCTTGTATCATGGTGTCTCATCTTCACCCCCCCCTTCACCCCCTCCCCTCAAGACTCCTCACCACATCTAACAATTATAATAACAGTTCAAATAGGGGAAGGCATAGAAATATCATCAAGAAACATCATTATTTATAATTATTTACACAAGCCCCGTCAAGCATTTATATTACAATCTCTGTTCCCAATAATGACTTAACCACACAGCCATTGCCTCACAGCTATGTTATACGAGGTTATATCTTCTCTTCAGGTCCGCGGGACTGTTTCTTGACACAAAGTTGATGTGTCGTGGTGACTGGCGTTGGGGAGATGACGTGCCGGGGGAGGGGGCGGGGGAGCTGGTTGTGAGGGACTGACAGAGAGCTCTCAGGTTGGCTGCTCTAGGCCAGTCACCTGTCATCTCAGGTGAAGGCTGGTCACCGCTGAAGACCAGAGGCAGTAGTGAATATTACTGGATGAGCAGACAGACAGACAGACAGACAGACAGACAGACAGACAGACAGACAGACAGACAGACAGACAGACAGACAGACAGACAGACAGACAGACAGACAGACAGACAGACAGACAGACAGACAGACAGACAGACAGACAGACAGACAGACAGACAGACAGACTCCCTTTGTCTATAGGCTGAGGAGTAGACCTTGCTGCAGTTAAATATGTCTCTTGGCTGGGTAAATGGAACCACAACGAGAGTCTCAGCATTGTACTGTAGCTCCACACTAGGGTTTCATACGTGGTGTTCAGTAGCTGATGCTGGGTACAGTTGTATACTGAACATTCTGCGTATATTGGTTGAAATGTCTAGAGGGAGAAAAATATATCAACCTTTTTCATCTGGCAAAACTGCATGGCATTATGTGATTATAGCAACATGGAAAACAATTAAATGTTTAACCCTGAAGTGACCTGCATCCCAAGACATGAACGCTCAATACAACATCAGCAGACTCCTAAGCCAAGGATAAACTAAAAGGACTTCAACTCCTCACTGTCATCTTTGTGCGCGAGCCGGTTGACGTCTGTTCCTCCAGACAGCCATCAACAGACCTGACGGGCCGTGCAAAAAACACTCTCATTTTTACTCCCGGGGTTGATGGGAAAAGGAAAAGAGACGCTTGATGCATCTTGGAGTGGACGCACATCTCCTCAGAGCTCATCATTCTGTCCTCATTATACTGTTCTCGCCATACTGTCCTCATCATTCTGTCCTCATTATACTGTCCTCACCATACTGTCCTTACCATACTGTCCACATCATACTGTCCACACCATACTGTCCTCACCATACTGTCCACATCATACTGTCCACATCATACTGTCCTCACCATACTGTCCTCACCATACTGTACTCACCATACTGTCCTCACCATACTGTCCTCACCATACTGTACTCACCATACTGTCCTCACCATACTGTCCACATCATACTGTCCACATCATACTGTCCTCACCATACTGTCCTCACCATACTGTTCTCACCATACTGTCCTCACCATACTGTCCTGATCATACTGTCCTCACCATACTGTCCTTACCATACTGTCCTGATCATACTGTACTCACCATACTGTTCTCACCATACTGTCCTCACCATACTGTACTCACCATACTGTCCTCACCATACTGTCCTGATCATACTGTCCTCACCATACTGTCCTCATAATACTGTCCTCATCATTCTGTCCTCATTATACTGTCCTCACCATACTGTCCTTACCATACTGTCCACATCATACTGTCCTCACCATACTGTCCTCACCATACTGTACTCACCATACTGTCCTCACCATACTGTCCACATCATACTGTCCACATCATACTGTCCTCACCATACTGTCCACATCATACTGTCCACACCATACTGTCCTCACCATACTGTCCTCACCATACTGTACTCACCATACTGTCCTCACCATACTGTCCACATCATACTGTCCACATCATACTGTCCTCACCATACTGTCCACATCATACTGTCCACACCATACTGTCCTCACCATACTGTCCACATCATACTGTCCTGATCATACTGTACTCCCCATACTGTCCTTACCATACTGTCCACATCATACTGTCCACATCATACTGTCCTCACCATACTGTCCTCACCATACTGTACTCACCATACTGTCCTCACCATACTGTCCACATCATACTGTCCACATCATACTGTCCTCACCATACTGTCCTCACCATACTGTACTCACCATACTGTCCTCACCATACTGTCCACATCATACTGTCCACATCATACTGTCCTCACCATACTGTCCTCACCATACTGTTCTCACCATACTGTCCTCACCATACTGTCCTGATCATACTGTCCTCACCATACTGTCCTTACCATACTGTCCTGATCATACTGTACTCACCATACTGTTCTCACCATACTGTCCTCACCATACTGTACTCACCATACTGTCCTCACCATACTGTCCTGATCATACTGTCCTCACCATACTGTCCTCATAATACTGTCCTCATCATTCTGTCCTCATTATACTGTCCTCACCATACTGTCCTTACCATACTGTCCACATCATACTGTCCTCACCATACTGTCCTCACCATACTGTCCACATCATACTGTCCTCACCATACTGTCCTCACCATACTGTTCTCACCATACTGTCCTCACCATACTGTCCTGATCATACTGTCCTCACCATACTGTCCTTACCATACTGTCCTGATCATACTGTACTCACCATACTGTTCTCACCATACTGTCCTCACCATACTGTCCTGATCATACTGTCCTCACCATACTGTCCTCATAATACTGTCCTCATCATTCTGTCCTCATTATACTGTCCTCACCATACTGTCCTTACCATACTGTCCACATCATACTGTCCTCACCATACTGTCCTCACCATACTGTCCTCATCATACTGTACTCACCATACTGTCCTCACCATACTGTCCTCACCATACTGTCCTGATCATACTGTCCTCACCATACTGTCCTCACCATACTGTCCTCATCATACTGTACTCACCATACTGTCCTCACCATACTGTCCTCACCATACTGTCCTGATCATACTGTCCTCACCATACTGTCCTCATAATACTGTCCTCATCATTCTGTCCTCATTATACTGTCCTCACCATACTGTCCTTACCATACTGTCCACATCATACTGTCCTCACCATACTGTCCTCACCATACTGTCCTCATCATTCTGTCCTCATTATACTGTCCTCACCATACTGTCCTTACCATACTGTCCACATCATACTGTCCTCACCATACTGTCCTCACCATACTGTTCTCACCATACTGTCCTGATCATACTGTACTCACCATACTGTCCTCACCATACTGTCCTTACCATACTGTCCACATCATACTGTCCTCACCATACTGTCCTCACCATACTGTTCTCACCATACTGTCCTGATCATACTGTACTCACCATACTGTCCTCACCATACTGTCCTGATCATACTGTCCTCACCATACTGCATCACCATACTGTCCTCATCATACTGTACTCACCATACTGTCCTCATCATACTGTCCTGACCATACTGTCCTCATCATACTGTCCTCACCATACTGTACTTACCATACTGTACTCACCATACTGTCCTGATCATACTGTCCTCACCATACTGTATTCACCATACTGTCCTGATTATACTGTACTCACCATACTGTCCTCATCATACTGTACTCACCATACTGTCCTGATCATACTGTACTCACCCTACTGTCCTGATCATACTGTACTCACCCTACTGTCCTCACCATACTGTCCTCACCATACTGTCCTCATCATACTGCACTCACCATACTGTCCTCATCATACTGTACTCATCATACTGTCCTGATCATACTGTCCTCACCATGCCGTACTCACCATACTGTCCTGATCATACTGTACTCACCATACTGTCCTCATCATGCTGTACTCACCATACCGTCCTGATCATACTGTACTCATCATACTGTCCTCACCATACTGTCCTCATCATACTGCACTCACCATACTGTCCCTACCATACTGTCCTCATCATACTGTCCTCACCATACTGTACTCACCATACTGTCCTCATCATACTGTCCTCACCATACTGTACTCACCATACTGTACTCACCATACTGTCCTCATCATACTGTACTCACCATACTGTCCTGATCATACTGTCCTCACCCTACTGTCCTCACCATACTGTCCTCACCATACTGTCCTCATCATACTGTCCTCACCATACTGTCCTCATCATACTGCACTCACCATACTGTCCTCATCATACTGTACTCACCATACTGTCCTGATCATACTGTACTCACCATACTGTCCTCATCATACTGTACTCACCATACTGTACTCATCATACTGTCCTGATCATACTGTACTCACCGTACTGTCCTCATCATACTGTACTGATCATATTGTACTCACCTTACTGTAGCAACATGAGGAACATCAGGGGAGGTTTGGAGGAGGGTTGGAGGAGGGGTGGGGAGGTGGAGGAGGGGAGGAGGAGGGGTGAAGAGGAGGAGAAGGGGAGGCGGTGTGGTGGAAGGATGGAGAAGTGGAGGGGGATAGAGGGGTGAGAAGTGGAGGGGGATGGAGGGGTGAGAAGTGGAGGGGGGATGGAGGAGTGGAGGGATGGAGGCGGTGTGGTGGAGGGGTGGAAAAGTGGAGGGTGGATGAAGGGGTGGAGGTTGCGAGGAGGGGTGGAGGGGTGGAGGAGGGATGGAAGAGAGATGGAGAGGTGGAGCGGTGGAAGGATAGAGGAGGTGTGGTGGAGGAGTCGAGGGGGGGTGGAGGAGGGATGGAGGGTGGAGAGGTGGACGAGATATGGAGGGGTGGAGGGGGGTGGAGGAGATATGGAGGAGGGATGGAGAAGGGGTGGGGGGGTGTACGTAGAGTCCCAAAGTGTGTGTGTTCCGAGGCCCAACCCCATACACGGAACCCAAACCGGCTGAGCGTGTGCGCCATCGTTCACCATCGTGCATAAATTTATTTTGTCCCCCCACACCAAACGCAATCACGACACGCAGGTTAAAATATCAAAACAAACTCTGAACCAATTATATTAATTTGGGGACAGGTCGAAAAGCATTAAACATTTCTGTCAATTTAGCTAGTTAGCTTGCACTTGCTAGCTAATTTGTCCTATTTAGCTAGCTTGCTGTTGCTAGCTAATTTGTCCTATTTAGCTAGCTTGCTGTTGCTAGCTAATTTGTCCTGGGATATAAACATTGAGTTGTTATTTTACCTGAAATGCACAAGGTCCTCTACTCCGCCAATTAATCCACACATAAAACGATCAACCAAATCGTTTCTAGTCATCTCTCTTCCTTCCAGGCTTTTTCTTCTCTTGTTCTGAATTTGGGGACTGTGAAAAAAACCCTGATGGCGAAATAGGAAGCCGATTCTAGATTTAACTATGGATTGGAGATGCTTAATATGAGTCTGGAAGGAGAGTTTACAGTCTAGCCAGACACCTAGGTATTTGTAGTTGTCCACATATTCTAAGTCAGAACCGTCCAGAGTAGTGATGCTAGTCGGGCGTGCAGGTAGGGGCAGCGATCGGTTGAAGAGCATGCATTTAGTTTTACTAGCATGTAAGAGCAGGTGGAGGCCACGGAAGGAGTGTTGTATGGCGTTGAAGCTCATTTGGAGGTTTGTTAACACAGTGTCCAAAGAAGGGCCAGATGTATACAGAATGGTGTCGTCTGCGTAGAGGTGGATCAAAGAATTACCCGCAGCAAGAGCGACATCATTGATGTATACAGAGAAAAGAGTCAGCCCGAGAATTAAACCCTGTGGCACCCCCATAGAGACCGCCAGAGGTCCGAACAACAGGCCCTCCGGTTTGACACACTGAACTCTAACTGAGAAGTAGTTAGTGAACCAGGCGAGGCAGTCATTAGAGAAACCAAGGCTGTTGAGTCTGCCGATAAGAATACGGTGATTGACAGAGTCGAAAGTCTTGGCCAGGTCGATGAAGACGGCTACACAGTACTGTCCAATCTTTACAACCATTGAATCTATGTGTTTTCACCATGACAGTTTACAATCTAAGGTAACGTCAAGTAATTTAGTTTCCTCAACTTGTTCAACAGCCACACCATTCATTACCAGATTCAGCTGAGGTCTAGAATTTAGGGAATGATTTGTACCAAATACAATGTTCTTAGTTTTAGAGATGTTCAGGGCCAGTTTATTACTGGCTAACCTTTCCAAAACTGACTGCAACTCTTTGTTAAAGGTTTCAGTGACTTCACTAGCTGTCTCGCTGTGGTTGCTGATGCGTATATGGTTGAATCATCAGCATACATCACACTTTACATGTTTGACATTAGAGAAGCTTCCATTTAAGAAAACCCTCTGTGTTCTATTAGATAGATAGCTCTAAATCTATGATATGGCAGAGGTTGAAAAGTCTTAACACATACGTTTTTTCAACAACAGGTTATGGTCAATAATGTCAAAGGCTGCACTGAAATCTAACATTACAGCTCCCACAATCTTCTTATTATCAATGTCTTTCAACCAATCATCAGTCATTTGTGTCAGTGCAGTACATGTTGAGTGTCCTTCTCTATAAGCATGCTGAAAGTCTGTTGTCAATTTGTTCACAGAGAAATAGCATTGTATTTGGTCAAACACCATTTTTTCTAACAGTTTGCTAAGAGCTGGCAGCAAGCTTATGGGTCTGCTGTTAGAACCAGTAAAGGCCGCTTTACCACTCTTAGGTAGCAGAATTACTTTGGTTTCCTTCCAGGCCTGAGGACAAAGACTTTCCTCTAGTCTCAGATTAAAGATATGACAGATTGACTATAGAGTCAGCTACCATCCTTAGTAGCTTTCCATCTAAGTTGTCAATGCCAGGAGGTTTGTCATTATTGATCGATAACAATAATTTTCCCACATCTCCCACACTAACTTTACAAAATTCTAACTTTTATTTTATTATGAGTTTTTTTATGCATGAATACGATGGCTCACTGTTCGTTGTTGGCATTTCCTGCCTAAGTTTGCCAACATTGCCAATGAAGTAATCATTAAAATAATTGGCAACATCAAATGGTTTTGTGATGAATAAGCCATCTGATTCGATGAAAGATGGAATTGAATTTGTCTTTCTGCCCATAATTTCATTTAAAAAGTACTCCAAAGTTCCCCCCCCCCCCACATTCTTAACATCATTGATCTTGGCTTCATAATACAGTTTATTATTCCTTTTGTTGAGTTTAATCACATAATTTCTCAATTTGCAGTAAGTCAGCCAGTCAGATGTGCAGCCAGACTTATTAGCCACTCCTTCTGCCCCATCTCTTTCAACCATACAGTTTTCAATTCCTCATCAATCCATGGAGCCTTAACAGTTCTAACAGTCAGTTTCTTAACAGGTGCATGTTCATCAGTATTTGGAAGAAGCAATTTCATAAATTCATCAAGTGTAGTGATTGGATGCTCCTTATTAATCACATCAGACCAACAAATATTTTTAACATCATCCACATAAGAGTTACAGCAAAATCTTCTGTATGATGTCTTCTACACTATTTTAGGCCTAGCTTTTGGGACTTTGGCTTTCTGTCACATTCTTCTTCGTCTGATGATAAAGAGAAATCATTGTCGGACCAATACGCAGCGGAATCATGTGCACTCATCTTCTTTATTAAAGAAGGAAAAAACAAAATAAACACGTACACAAAAGACATACCGAATAACAGTCTGGTAAGGCACAAGGCTATACACAGAAACAATCTCCCACAAAACACATACCTATATATAGGACTCTCAATCAAAGGCAACTACAAACACCTGCCTCCAATTGAGAGTCCAACACCCAATTACCTAACATAGAAATACTAAACTAGAGAGAACATAGAAATACAAAAAACATAGAACATAACCCAAAACCCGGAAATAATAAATCAAACACCCTTCTAAACAAACCACCACCCCGAACCACATAAAACAAATACCCCCTGCCACGTCCTGACCAAACTACAATACAAATAACCCCTATTACTGGTCAGGACGTGACACTTACCTGGACATAACCACTATATTGTGATCACTGCATCCAATGGGTACGGATACAGCTTTAGAACAGAGTTCTACAGTATTAGTAAAAATGTGATCAATACACGTGGATGATCTAGTTCCTGTAGTGTTTGTAAACACCCTGGTAGGTTGATTAATAACCTGAACCAGATTACAGGCACTGGTTACAGTGAGAAGCTTCCTCTTGAGCAGACAGCTTGATGAAAACCAGTCAATATTCAGGTCCCCAAGAAAGTAGACCTCTCTGTTTACATCACATACACTATCAAGCATTTCACACATATTATTTAGATACTGACTGTTAGCCCCTGGTGGTTTATAGCAACACCCCAAAAGAAAGGCTTTAGATGTGCCAAGTGAACCTGCAACCACAGCACTTCAATAACAATTGACACAAGATCTTCTCTAAGCATTACAGGGATATGGCTCTGAATATATACAGCAACACCTCCCCATAAGCATTCCTGTCTCTTCTGTAGATTTTATTTTCTTCTCAAAAGAACGTCCTGCCAAGTCAGGCTGATATGAGGCGTGAGCGCTGAGGGAGCATGTGTCCATCACAGTCAGGCTGATATGTGGCGTGAGCGCTGAGGGAGCATGTGTCCATCACAGTCAGGCTGATATGAGGCGTGAGTGCTGAGGGAGCATGTGTCCATCACAGTCAGGCTGATATGAGGCGTGAGCGCTGAGGGAGCATGTGTCCATCACAGTCAGGCTGATATGAGGCGTGAGTGCTGAGGGAGCATGTGTCCATCACAGTCAGGCTGATATGAGGCGTGAGCGCTGAGGGAGCATGTGTCCATCACAGTCAGGCTGATATGAGGCGTGAGCGCTGAGGGAGCATGTGTCCATCACAGTCAGGCTGATATGAGGCGTGAGTGCTGAGGGAGCATGTGTCCATCACAGTCAGGCTGATATGAGGCGTGAGCGCTGAGGGAGCATGTGTCCATCACAGTCAGGCTGATATGAGGCGTGAGCGCTGAGGGAGCATGTGTCCATCACAGTCAGGCTGATATGAGGCGTGAGCGCTGAGGGAGCATGTGTCCATCACAGTCAGGCTGATATGAGGCGTGAGCGCTGAGGGAGCATGTGTCCATCACAGTCAGGCTGATATGTGGCGTGAGCGCTGAGGGAGCATGTGTCCATCACAGTCAGGCTGATATGAAGCGTGAGCGCTGAGCGAGCATGTGTCCATCACAGTCAGGCTGATATGAGGCGTGAGTGCTGAGGGAGCATGTGTCCATCACAGTCAGGCTGATATGTGGCGTGAGCGCTGAGGGAGCATGTGTCCATCACAGTCAGGCTGATATGTGGCGTGAGCGCTGAGGGAGCATGTGTCCATCACAGTCAGGCTGATATGAAGCGTGAGCGCTGAGCGAGCATGTGTCCATCACAGTTAGGCTGATATGTGGCGTGAGCGCTGAGGGAGCATGTGTCCATCACAGTCAGGCTGATATGAGGCGTGAGCGCTGAGGGAGCATGTGTCCATCACAGTCAGGCTGATATGTGGCGTGAGCACTGAGGGAGCATGTGTCCATCACAGTCAGGCTGATATGTGGCGTGAGCGCTGAGGGAGCATGTGTCCATCACAGTCAGGCTGATATGAGGCGTGAGTGCTGAGACCTGCTGGGAAAGATGGAAGGATGGGATAGACGACTGACTTATACTGTAGATGTAGAGCTCAGGATGTCACACACACACACACACACACACACACACACACACACACACACACACACACACACACACACACATGCACATGGACTTTATGGAGCAACTGGAGACAACTTTATTTAGATACCCATGTAGTACAGTTTGTGACATGCTCAGTAGTCACTAGTCATACAGGGAGGCCCTGTGGCATGAAACAACATGGCTACAGTCAATGAGGCCTACTACACACTCCACCAGCTTGTGCTCACCCCACCTGTCTGTCTCCTTCCTGTCTTCTTCCTCTCCTGTCTGTCTGTCTGTCTGTCTGTCTGTCTGTCTGTCTGTCTGTCTGTCTGTCTGTCTGTCTGTCTGTCTGTCTGTCTGTCTGTCTGTCTGTCTATCTGTCTGTCTGTCTGTCTGTCTGCCTGCTCTCAAATCAAATATAACTTTATTTGTCACATGCGTCGAATACAACAAGAAACGAAAGAAAAAAATGTCTGACTCCTCACCTGTCCGTCGGCTCTCCTGTCCATCTGCTTCCTGTCTTTCTCCTCTCCTCTCTGTCTCCTCACCTGTCTGTCTCCTCTCCTGTCTGTCCCCGCACCTGTCTGTCTGTCTGCTCTCCTGTCTCTCTCCTCACCTGTCTGTCTCCTCTCCCGTCTGTCTCTTCTCTTGTCTGTCTCCTCTCCTGTCTGTTCACCTGTACAGCAGCAGAAGGTCTGGGTGAGTCAGCTGAACCCCTCAGCATTCACTGTGCCTCTGTCAAGACTACCGTACACAGCCTCACCCAGAGGCCCCCAGGGGCCCGTCAGACTGGCCTGTCAGTTATGGGCTCCAATTTGTATTCATAACTTTGTCAAAGCAACGGACATTCAATCTGCGCTTAACCTCAGTGAAGAGCATGGGAGTGTGTGTGTGCGTGTGTATGCTGTACATGCTCTTTTCTGTCATGGCAGCAAAATGTGACCTTATATTTGATGTTGAGACTCCCAAGATATAGACGGAAGTTCCATTCTTAGTGATAATGTTTCATCTACAGTGCTGTAATCCTTGTCCCGGGGGCTCTGGGTAATGCTACCCAGCAGGTTAGATGTAACCATGGACCTGGACTAGGGAGTGTTCTGCTTAGAGGTAGGGTCAATACAGGTGTGGTCTGTGTAGACTGTAGGTGTGTGTAGACTGTAGGTGTGTTGTAGACTGTAGCTGTGGGTAGAATGTAGGTGGGTTGTAGACTGTAGATGTGTTGTAGACTGTAGGTCTGTGTAGAATGTAGGTGTGTTGTAGACTGTAGATGTGTTGTAGACTGTAGGTGTGTTGTAGACTGTAGCTGTGGGTAGACTGTAGGTGTGTTGTAGACTGTAGGTGTGTGTAGAATGTAGGTGTGTTGTAGACTGTAGATGTGTTGTAGACTGTAGGTCTGTGTAGACTGTAGGTCTGTGTAGACTGTAGGTGTGTTGTAGACTGTTTGTGTGTTGTAGACTGCAGGTCTGTGTAGACTGTAGGTCTGTGTAGACTGTAGGTCTGTGTAGACTGTAGGCGTGTGTAGACTGTAGGCGTGTGTAGAATGTAGGTCTGTGTAGACTGTAGGTGTGTTGTAGACTGTTTGTGTGTTGTAGACTGCAGGTCTGTGTAGACTGTAGGTGTGTTGTAGAATGTAGGTCTGTGTAGAATGTAGGTCTGTGTAGACTGTAGGACTGTGTAGACTGTAGGCGTGTGTAGAATGTAGGTCTGTGTAGACTGTAGGACTGTGTAGACTGTAGGTGTGTTGTAGACTGTTTGTGTGTTGTAGACTGCAGGTCTGTATAGAATGTAGGTCTGTGAAGACTGCAGGTGTGTTGTAGACTGTAGGCGTGTGTAGACTGTAGGTGTGTTGTAGACTGTAGGCGTGTGTAGACTGTAGGTGTGTTGTAGACTGTAGGTGTGTGTAGACTGTAGGTCTGTGTAGACTGTTGGTCTGTGTAGACTGTAGGTATGTGTAGACTGTAGATGGGTTGTAGACTGTAGGTCTGTTGTAGACTGTAGGTGTGTTGTAGACTGTAGGTGTGTTGTAGACTGTAGGTGGGTTGTAGACTGTAGGTGTGTTGTAGACTGTTGGTCTGTGTAGACTGTAGGTCTGTGTAGACTGTAGGTGTGTTGTAGACTGTAGGTCTGTGTAGACTGTAGGTCTGTGTAGACTGTAGGTGGGTTGTAGACTGTAGGTCTGTGTAGAATGTAGGTCTGTGTAGACTGTAGGACTGTGTAGACTGTAGGACTGTGTAGACTGTAGGTGTGTTGTAGACTGTTTGTGTGTTGTAGACTGCAGGTCTGTATAGAATGTAGGTCTGTGAAGACTGCAGGTGTGTTGTAGACTGTAGGCGTGTGTAGACTGTAGGTGTGTGTAGACTGTAGGTGTGTTGTAGACTGTAGGCGTGTGTAGACTGTAGGTGTGTTGTAGACTGTAGGTGTGTGTAGACTGTAGGTCTGTGTAGACTGTTGGTCTGTGTAGACTGTAGGTCTGTGTAGACTGTAGATGGGTTGTAGACTGTAGGTGTGTTGTAGACTGTAGGTGTGTTGTAGACTGTAGGTGGGTTGTAGACTGTAGGTGTGTTGTAGACTGTTGGTCTGTGTAGACTGTAGGTCTGTGTAGACTGTAGGTGTGTTGTAGACTGTAGGTCTGTGTAGACTGTAGGTCTGTGTAGACTGTAGGTGTGTTGTAGACTGTAGGTCTGTGTAGACTGTAGGTGTGTTGTAGACTGTAGGTGTGTTGTAGACTGTGGGTGTGGGGTTGGGTGAGGGGTTGGGTGA
>NC_042962.1:14494537-14547037 GCF_901001165.1 Salmo trutta | reverse complement strand
TTCTTCTGCCTCTGCTCTCCAGCCAAACTCTGTTCTCATCTAATCTGATCTGTTCTGATGTAATCTGATCTGTTCTGATGTAATCTGATCTGATCTGATCTAATCTGTTCTGTTCTGCTCTTTTCTGCTCTGATCTACTCTGTTCTGTTCTGTTCTGCTCTGTTCTACTCTGCTCTGTTCTGATCTAATCCAATCTGATCTGCACTGTTCTGATGTAATCTGATCAGCTCTGATCTGTTCTGATCTGTTCTGCTCCGGCCCCTACAGGCTATGACGAATTGTTGTTAATCAGCAAAATAGTGCTGGGAAAAACAGTGGAGATCTGCACAGCTGTAGGATGATATTTAACGAGATGAAATTGGGAGAGATCAAATCAAATCAAATGTTATTTGTCACATGCGCCGAATACAACAGGTGTAGGCCTTACAGTGAAATGCTTACTTACAAGCCCTTAATCAACAATGCCGTTTTAAGAATAATAAGTGTTTAGAAAATATTAACAAAATTAAACTGAAATAAAAAAAATTAAAATAAATACATAAAATAGAAGAAAATAGGGGGTCAATGCAAATAGTCTGGGTAACCATTTGATTAGCTGTTCAGCAGTTTTATTGCTTGGGGGTAGAAGCTGTTGAGAAGCCTTTTGGACCAAGACTTGGCGCTCCGGTACCGCTTCCTGTGCGGTAGCAGAGAGTGTCACACCCTGATCTGTTTCACCTGTCTTTGTGATTGTCTCCACCCCCTCCAGGTGTCGCCCATCTTCTCCATTATCCCCTGTGTATTTATACCTGTGTTCTCTGTTTGTCTGTTGCCAGTTCGTCTTGTTTGTTCAAGTCAACCAGCGGTTTGTGTCTCAGCTCCTGCTTTTTCCAGTCTCTCTTTTCTCATCCTCCTGGTTTTGACCCTTGCCTGTCCTGACTCTGAGCCCGCCTGCCTAACCACTCTGCCTGCCCCTGAGCCTGCCTGCCGACCTGTACCTTTGCTCCCATCTGGATTACCGACCTCTGCCTTACCTTGACCCTGAGCCTGCCTGCCACCGGTACTGTTGCCACACCTCTGGTTACCGACCCCTGCCTGCCTTGACCTGTCTATTGCCTGTCCCTGTTGGTATATTAAACTATTTATTCGACGTGGTCTGCATCTGGGTCTTACCTTCATACCTGATAGAGAGAATAGTCTATGTCTAGGCTGGCTGGAGTCTTTGGATATTTGGATATTTTTAGGGCCTTCCTCTGACCTGGTAAAGAGGTCCTGGTTGGCAGGAAGGTTGGCCCCAGTGATGTACTGGGCCGTACGCACTACCCTCTGTAGTGTCTTGCGGTCGGAGGCTGAGCATTTGCCATACCAGGCGGTGATGCAACCAGTCAGGATGCTCTCGATAGTGTAGCTGTAGAAATTTTTGCCAAAACTTTTCAGTCTCCTGAGGGGGAGTAGGCATTGTCGTGCCATCTTCATGACTGTCTTGGTGTGTTTGGACCATAATAGTTCATTGGTGATATGAACACCAAGGAAGTTGAAGCTCTCAACCTGCTCCACTACAGCCTCATCGATAAGAATGGGTGTGTGCTTGGCCCTCCTCTGCCTGTAGTCCACTATCATCTCCTTTGTCTTGATCACGTTGAGAGAGAGGTTGTTATCCTGGCACCACATTGCCAGGTCTCTGACCTCCTCCCTACAGGTTGTCTCATCGTTGTCGGTGATCAGGCCTGCCACTATTGTGTCGTCTGCAAACTTAATGATGGTGTTGTTGTCGTTCCTGGCCATGCAGTGATGGGTGAACAGGGAGTACAGGAGGGACTGAGCATGCACCCCTGAGGGGCCCCCGTGTTGAGGATCAGCATGGCAGATGTGTTGTTACCTACACTTACCACCTGGGGGCGGCCCGTCAGGAAGTCCAGAATCCAGTTGCAGAGGGAGGTGTATAGTTCCGGGATCCTTAGCTTAGCGATGAGCTTTGAGGGCACTATGGTGTTGAACTCTGAGCTGTAGTCAATGAATAGCATTCTCTCATAGGTGTTCCTTTCGTCCAGGTGTGGAAGGGCAGTGTGGAGTCCAATTGAGATTGCGTCATCTGTGGATCTATTGGGGCGGTATGCAAATTGGACTCGGTCTAGGGTTTCTGGGATAATGGTGTTGATGTGAGCAATGACCAGTCTTTCAAAGTACTTCATGGCTACAGATGTGAGTGCTACAGGTCGGTAGTCATTTAGGCAGGTTACCTTGGTGTTCTTGGTCACAGGAACTATGGTGGTGTGCTTGAAACATGTTGGTGTTACAGACTCGGTCAGGGACAGGTTGAAAATGTCAGTGAAGACACTTGCCAGTTGGTCAGCGCATGCTCTGAGTCTACGTCCTGGTAATCCGTTTGGCACTGCGGCCTTGTGACTGTTGACCTGTTTCAAGTTCTTACTCACATCTGCTACGGAGCGTGTGATCACACAGTCGTCCGGAACAGCTGGTACTCTCATACATGCATTAGTGTTACTTGCCTTGAAGCGCGCATAGAAGTCATTTAGCTTGTCTGGTAGACTCATGTCACTGGGCAGTTCGTTGCTGTGCTTCTCTTTGTAGTCCGTAATAGTTTACAAGCCGGTGGAGGCAGGTGGAGGCAGGGGGAGAAAGGTGGAGAAAGGTGGAGGCAGGTGGAAGTAGGGGAAGGCAGGTGGCGGCAGGGAAAGGCAGGTGGAAGCAGGTGGCGGCAGGGGAAGGCAGGGGGAAGGAACGTGGTGGCAGAGAAAGGAACGTGGAGGCAGGTTGAGGCAGGGGAAGACAGGTGGAGGCAGGTGGACGTAGGGGAAGGCAGGTAGAAGCAGATGGAGGCAGGGGAAGGCAGGTGGAGGAAGGTGGAGGCATGGGGAAGGCAGGGAAAGGCAGGTGGAGGCAGGGGGGAGGAGGGGTAGACAAAGTGATCCCATCCCAGAGACACGCACTCAGGGGGGGACCCACAGATGCACCATGGATGACAGGTCGAGGCTGGAGGTCATGGTTGGTTAAGGTGGGGGGTTTAATATCAGGTGGGCATACAGACACACCACACCACAATACAACACACACCACACCCACACACACACCACACACACACCACACACACACACACACCACACACACCACAAACACCACACCCACCACAGCACACCACACACCACCACACACCACAAACACCACACACCCACCACACCATACACACACACACACACCATACACACCACACACACACCATACACACCACAAACACCACACACACCACACCACAAACACCACAAACACTACACACCCACCACAAACACTACACACCCACCACACCACACACACACGCCACACACCACACACCACACACACCACACACAACACGCACACCCCACACCATACACACCACACAGACCACACCCATACCACACCACACACACACACCACACCACACACACCCCACACCATACACACCACACACACCACACCACAAACACCACACACGCACCACACACACACCACACACACACACACTGCTAGTCAAAGAAGGAGCCATGGAGAGAGCAGGTAAGACATCACCCTGTGACAGGACCTGTATAGCACACTGAGATGAATCCAGTCATGAATGCTGATTAGATCAACTGGGAGCTTTAATTACTTTTTGCTTTGATGTAGCTACTTCCTGTTGGTGGTTGTCCTCTGGCAGGGATACTTACTGTGGGTGGTTGTCCTCTGGCAGGGATACTTACTGTGGGGGGTTGTCCTCTGGCAGGGATACTTACTGTGGGTGGTTGTCCTCTGGCAGGGATACTTCCTGTGGGTGGTTGTCCTCTGGCAGGGATACTTCCTGTGGGTGGTTGTCCTCTGGCAGGGATACTTACTGTGGGTGGTTGTCCTCTGGCAGGGATACTTACTGTGGGTGGTTGTCCTCTGGCAGGGATACTGTAGCAGTGAGGCCACGTTCAGGTTTTAAAGACCTTGGAGAGGATGCACTTCCAGGTGTTTTACCTGTGTTACATGCCAATTGTTAAATCTGTCATTTTGAAGCTGATGATACTCATGCTCATATCACAAGTTTGAAAACCTTTTTAAAATAGCTTTTGATTTTAATCTGCTTTTAATCTGTTATAAAAAAAACAACTAAAATCGTATCGTTGTCCAAATGTTGCTATTGCTGTTGCTGTGAGTGTGAAAGACGGCTGGTGCATATTTAGCTGCAACCAATCATGGTCAGAGTCTATCTTTAGTGACGTCCCACACCTTGTTCTGTTCTGAAGAGCAGCTCACAGGAATTGAAATCATCCACTCCCAGAGGTCTGCAGGACAACAACATCAACTATAACACGTTACAGAGTTCTGCTCTCATTCCTTTTCCCTAGTATTTCACTACAATATATTTTGTGCTTAAATAACATACCAGATTTCTACTCTTTATGCTTGTCAACCACCTCTGAGTCATAGATAATCCCCTTTAGACTGTTGAAATAGATTGTTAAAGCTGAACTGAAGGTAATAAAGAATGTGTCTAATAGAAAGCGGCCTATGTGGCATCTATATTAGTCAGACACATTTATTCTAATGTCAAAATGTACTGCAAAGTGTAAATGGGATAATTCTGGTCATGAAGTCCAAATCTGAGTTTTGTAAGTTAATTGGTCATGACTTACTTGAGGGTTGGGTTTTGATTTTGACAATGCTCACTTGCAATACACAGCTGCGGCTCTAACCAAACCTACCGCAGAACACACAGACAGTGAGACAGACCTCCCCAGCAGCACAGCGGATCTGACTTTGTTTACATAAGACAACACGTCACACATTTTTCTACTTGAGAAATACTGCACCAAGCACCTTAGTCACGCAATTTTACATCTGGCTAAAACCTCGGCAAAAACGGCAAAATTAATGACAGATTTCTTGAGTTAGATTCATTCAGACTATTTCTAGGATGTGATACTGGCTTTGTTCCTATGGTGTCTCATGGGGGACAAACATCAGTAACTGCCATATCGAACCACACCCCCAAGACTGAAATCTCATTTTTCTTAATGAGCAACAGAGCAACACATGCGAAATCGGTGCGTTCACTCGCTCTTTAACGTAGATGCGGTCAGTTCTGTCTCATGCACTTCCTTGTGTTGTCAGAGGAGGGCACTGCTTAAGAGGAAGACAGCATGCTCTCAGTAAAGAGAACCTTTTGGTGTGTGTGTGTGTGTGTGTGTGTGTGTGTGTGTGTGTGTGTGTGTGTGTGTGTGTGTGTGTGTGTGTGTGTGTGCGTGTGTGTGCGTGGAATGGTGATGGTAAATGCACATGTAAGCACAAATATATGATCATTACAATGACAATAAACTGTAACTACCACATGCAAACAACATGACACCCTCTCTCAAACTTTCAGGTCACACGGTGTGTGTTGTGGCATTATCTACTGTGTGTAGAATGCTGTTAGGTGTCTCTGTTGTGCTATGCATTACAGTAAGTAGCATAGACAGACTAGCACAAGTATTATAATAATGATCCAATGATTATGTTAATTCATCTTCACTAGTCCAGTGCTGGGATGGTGCTGTACTATGATTATTAATAGGATCACTACCAGTTAGATCACATGGGATTAACATGCTCTTTATATCTCTAGTGGACTATTTGTCCTTAATAGTCTCGGCATGTGTTTTCAGTGACCGAGAGGATTCATACCCAATGGTATGAAAGAGTTGTCTGGAATACACTGAAGTTTAATTCAATCGATCTTTGCACTGTATAGTATTATTGTATCCATTTTTATAATGATTTGCAGAAGAGAAAGAGATTCTGAAATGTCAAATTATGAAAATAAATTGTATTATTTTCCCCCTTAATTGTCCACCTGCTAGTTTACTTTTCAGCTGTATTTATTATCTATATTAGCTGGAATATTGAATCATATTTAATCATTGATAATTCCACTGTTGCTCAGTGTAAGGATGTGATCCTTTAACAGATCTGAGTTCAAATACTATTTCAAATATCTCAATTACTTTCACATACATTTGAATTAACCATTCAGATGTCTTTTATTTGAGAAGACAAGTAGTTCACTATTTTTGTGTATTTGTAAATACACTTGGAAAGGTTTTAAAGGTTTTAAACACTCCCATATATTTAACCAAGGTATTTGAAATAAGTATTTGAAAATCCTCTTAAATACAATTTGGTCAACTATTTGTTTTTCTCAAATAACCATTAAAATACTCAAATAAAAGTACTTGAATATGCAGAAAAAGTGTTTTTATTACAAGATACTCAAAACCTTGGTCTGCCTGTTAAATGCTATATACTGTACATGTTTAAAGTGATGTCTCTGTCATGTTACAGTCAGTCACATTACATCTAAGAGATGCTCAACAGCAGAGTGCTGTTACAGTTAGTCACATTACATCTAAGAGATGCTCAACAGCAGAGTGCTATTACAGTTAGTCACATTACATCTAAGAGATGCTCAACAGCAGAGTGCTGTTACAGTTAGTCACATTACATCTAAGAGATGCTCAACAGCAGAGTGCTGTTACAGTCAGTCACATTACATCTAAGAGATGCTCAACAGCAGAGTGCTGTTACAGTTAGTCACATTACATCTAAGAGGTGCTCAACAGCAGAGTGCTGTTACAGTTAGTCACATTACATCTAAGAGATGCTCAACAGCAAAGTGCTGTTACAGTCAGTCACATTACATCTAAGAGGTGCTCAACAGCAGAGTGCTTGGTTGTGTCTTCATCACCCATACCCCAGCTGTGATGTCTGTGATTCACATCATTTAAGGCTATGGCGTGGCTCGAACAGGAGAAGCGAGACACTGTGACATCAAACAAATGCATTCAAGTCAGCCGCTATGACTTTGGCATGGATTCATCCCGATAGAACTGTCAGAACCGTGATCAGAATCAGCATGAAAGACAGGATGTAATATTGAACGTCCAGATGGTTGTGGAACAGAGACAGACATACAGTGGCTGTGTTGGCTTTATCTTTAATTCACATCCTCTCAGAAGCTCCTCGCCACATTGTTAGACATTCCTCCAGGGAGCTGGAAGCCATGCAACTATTTAAATATGGGGAACAAACTAAGATTAGTTTGTGTCATTTTGTCTGGCAGCCTGGCTAATGTGTCTGTACAGTATCATGTAATGCTATAGTGCTTGTTGTGGGAAGGTTTTCTCCCAGAATTGAAGAGGACTTTTTGGGGGGATGTTGCCAAGAGCTTGATGATGATTCTTGGGAAGGCAGTACGGCTCAGGCATCGCTGGTTCCAGTTTACCCACAATGCTTTATGACAACAATACTGTATTTGATTAATTTGTGGAAATATTTATTGATACATTTTTATACACCAACATCAGTACTGGATTTAAAATATACAGTACCTGTCAAAAGTTTGGACACACCTACTCATTCAAGGGGTTTTCTTAATTATTTACTATTTCTACTTTGTAGATTAATAGTGAAGACAATCGAAACTATGAAATAACACATATGGAATCATGTAGTAACCAAAAAAGTGTTAAACAAATTAAAATATATTTGATATTCTTCAAAGTAGCCACCCTTTGCCTTGATGAGTCTCACAAAGACACGGTGGTTGGAACCAAACGAACAGATTTCCACCGGTCTAATGTCCATTGCTCATGTTTCTTGGCCCAAGCAAGTCTCTGCTTCTCATTGGTGTCCTTTACTAGTGGTTTCTTTGCAGCAATTTGACCCTGAAGGCCTGATTCAAACAGTCTCCTCTGAACAGAAGATGTTGCGATGTGTCTTGAACTCTGGGAAGTATTTATTTGGGCTGCAATCTGAGGTGCAGTTAACTCTAATCAACTTATCCACTGCAGCAGAGGTAACTCTGGGTCTTCCTTTCCTGTGGCGGTCTTTATGAGAGACAGTTTCATCATAGCGCTTGATGGTTTTTGCGACTGCACTTGAAGATACGTTCAAAGTTCTTGACATTTTCCGGACTGACTGACCTTCATGTCTTAAAGTAATGATGGACTGTCATTTCTCTTTGCTTATTTGAGCTGTTCTTGCCATAATATGGACTTGGTCTTTTACCAAATAAAGCTATCTTCTGTATACCAACCCAACCTTGTCACAACACAACTGTTTGGCTCGAACTCATTAGGAAGGAAATAAATTGCACAAATTAACTTTTAACAAGGCACACCTGTTAATTGAAATGCATTCCAGGTGACTACCTCATGAAGCTGGTTGAGAGAATGCCAAGAGTGTGCAAAGCTGTCATCAAGGCAAAGGGTGGCTACTAAGAAAAATCTAAAATCTAAAATATATTTAGATTTGTTGAACACTTTTTTTGGTTACTACATGATTCCATATGTGTTATTTCATAGTTTATGTCTTCTCTATTATTCTACAATGTAGAAAATATTAAAAATTACGAAAAACCCTTGAATGAGTAGGTATGTCCAAACTTTTGACTGGTACTGTATATAATTATCTTTTTGCATTTTAGTTTTTGACCACTAGAACAGCTCTATTTGACTAGTGACAGGTCAATATGTAAAAGTACAGTTGTGGACATCCCCAAAACCAGCCGTCCAGATGTAGGCTCCAGAGACCCAGAGCTCCTGGGGCCTCATTCCCCGTACTCAGACACCCTGACCTAGGGAGGTCTTGCCTGATGCTCCCACCATATGGCCAGGGCTCCGTGGTTGTACCGTCTCCCACTGGGCACACACAAGGTTGTGTCCACGCCATTTCAATGAAATTACATTGAACCAACGTGGAATAGACGTTGGATTGATGTCTGTGCCCAGTGGGCAGGCACTGAGAAGGTGAAGGTGATGAAATATTCAGGGGTTGGGACTCACTCATCTGTTCTCGATTATACTGCAGATGTGCATGTGTGTGTATGTGTGATTTATGTGCGTGTGTGTGCCACTTTGATTGACAGGGGGAGAGGCAGACCTGGCAAAAGCACAGAGCTTACACACATATTAACTCACAACGTCAAGATGGCGACCCCACAAACAGAGAGCAACACTCAGATCAAATGAAAGAGATCTATGAAGACACTATCATCAAGTCCGTGAGGGGAATATTTTGTCATGCGTAATGACAACGATCATATTGTTCTTCTGTGTTGATCTACTGGAGCATTGTCCATGACATTGACTTATTTTCCATCATGTGTTGATAGATTTTATGAAACCTTTATGAAACCATTGGTCTCCCAAAATCCTGTGCATATTAACATTTCAGGAGCAACTGACAAACACATATAAATGTATTGATGAAAGGTTTGAAAACTGCAAAATGATGCGGGCCCATTTTGTCAGAACAGTCATGTGTCACAAAGCCAGAGGCCTGATTCCCCCCCCCCCCCCCCCCCCCCCCTCTCCACAGAGCCAGGTTGACCTCAATAATTAAGGGACAATTTTAAAATGCATTTCTAATTTTCCACCAGACTGAAAAGCTTTATTGTGGAATGGTTGACAACAAACCCACCCCCTGAATGGAGCTGACTCCTAGGCTTCCACTAAACTGGTCATGAATGCACAAACCATCTGTTTTTCTGGCTGTTTGTCAGTGCGAGCGTGGCGGTGGCAGCTGTCGGAGTGGTCCTGGGTTTGAAGGATGGAGAGCAGGACCTTTGTTTGGCACTGTGATGGTGGCAGTGTGGTGGCGGTGTGAGCGCTCTGTGACTCGGCCCACTCACACTGGCCGGGCCAACACCCGACACCATGCAGACTCTCAGGCCTATAGAGACAGCCACGCCAGCACCCGACACCATGCAGACACTCAGGCCTATAGAGACAGCCCCGCCAGCACCCGACACCATGCAGACTCTCAGGCCTATAGAGACAGCCACGCCAGCACCCGACACCATGCAGACACTCAGGCCTATAGAGACAGCCACGCCAGCACCCGACACCATGCAGACTCTCAGGCCTATAGAGACAGCCACGCCAGCACCCGACACCATGCAGACTCTCAGGCCTATAGAGACAGCCACGCCAGCACCCGACACCATGCAGACTCTCAGGCCTATAGAGACAGCCACGCCAGCACCCGACACCATGCAGACTCTCAGGCCTATAGAGACAGCCACGCCAGCACCCGACACCATGCAGACTCTCAGGCCTATAGAGACAGCCACGCCAGCACCCGACACCATGCAGACTCTCAGGCCTATAGAGACAGCCACGCCAGCACCCGACACCATGCAGACTCTCAGGCCTATAGAGACAGCCACACCAGCACCCGACACCATGCAGGAGAGACTGCTGCTATTATCATCCTCACCAGTCAGTCCTGATGTCGCCAGAGAGATGAAGAGAGAGAGGGAGGGAGGGAAAGAGAGAGAGAGGAAAGATTGGAAGCGATACGTTAGAGGGACTGAGAGTAATAGAGAAAAAGATGGAACGACAGAAAGGACAGGGAAAGAGAGAGAGACGGGGGAAGGTAGATGGGCAGTGTGTGTATTGTGTCTGTGTTGTGTTATGGTGTGTCTGTGTTGTGTCTGTGTTGTGTTATGGTGTGTCTGTGTTGTGTCTGTGTTGTGTCTAGGTGGTGAAAGGGGAAGTGGGGCATTGTGCTGGGGCCAATCTGTAGCTCAGTGGGTGAGGTTGTCACTAGCCAGAGTCTGAGGGGTGAGTGCCAGAGGGGTCAGAGAAGAGAGGGGAGAGCAGCCAGCTTGGGGGGGGGGGGAGAAGAGGGAGGAGTGCAGGTAGTTGGGAAGTGAAGGAGAGCTAAAGCGAGACAGGAAGGTAAATGGAGCCATAGGTCAGGGACTGGGGTTAGGATTCAGAGAGTGAAGGGAGGACTGGGGTTAGGATTCAGAGAGTGAAGGGAGGACTGGGTTTAGGATTCAGAGAGTGAAGGGAGGACTGGGTTTAGGGTTCAGAGAGTGAAGGGAGGACTGGGGTTAGGATTCAGAGAGTGAAGGGAGGACTGGGGTTAGGATTCAGAGAGTGAAGGGAGGACTGGGTTTAGGGTTCAGAGAGTGAAGGGAGGACTGGGTTTAGGGTTCAGAGAGTGAAGGGAGGACTGGGGTTAGGGTTCAAAGAGTGAAGGGAGGACTGGGTTTAGGGTTCAGAGAGTGAAGGGAGGACTGGGTTTAGGGTTCAGAGTGAAGGGAGGACTGGGTTTAGGGTTCAGAGAGTGAAGGGAGGACTGGGTTTAGGATTCAGAGAGTGAAGGGAGGACTGGGTTTAGGATTCAGAGAGTGAAGGGAGGACTGGGGTTAGGATTCAGAGAGTGAAGGGAGGACTGGGTTTAGGGTTCAGAGAGTGAAGGGAGGACTGGGTTTAGGGTTCAGAGAGTGAGGGGAGGACTGGGGTTAGGGTTCAAAGAGTGAAGGGAGGACTGGGTTTAGGGTTCAGAGAGTGAAGGGAGGACTGGGTTTAGGGTTCAGAGTGAAGGGAGGACTGGGTTTAGGGTTCAGAGTGAAGGGAGGACTGGGTTTAGGGTTCAGAGTGAAGGGAGGACTGGGTTTAGGGTTCAGAGTGAAGGGAGGACTGGGTTTAGGGTTCAGAGAGTGAAGGGAGGACTGGGTTTAGGATTCAGAGAGTGAAGGGAGGACTGGGGTTAGGATTCAGAGAGTGAAGGGAGGACTGGGTTTAGGGTTCAGAGAGTGAAGGGAGGACTGGGTTTAGGGTTCAGAGAGTGAAGGGAGGACTGGGTTTAGGGTTCAGAGAGTGAAGGGAGGACTGGGTTTAGGGTTCAGAGTGAAGGGAGGACTGGGTTTAGGGTTCAGAGAGTGAAGGGAGGTCTGGGTTTAGGGTTCAGAGAGTGAAGGGAGGACTGGGTTTAGGGTTCAAAGAGTGAAGGGAGGACTGGGTTTAGGGTTCAGAGTGAAGGGAGGACTGGGTTTAGGGTTCAGAGAGTGAGGGGAGGACTGGGTTTAGGGTTCAGAGAGTGAAGGGAGGACTGGGTTTAGGGTTCAGAGAGTGAAGGGAGGACTGAGGCTTATAAACTTGACACTGAGAGCCAGGTAGAAAAGATAGGGGGGGAGGGAGTATTACACACTTAGGATGTAATCATGTCCTGGCAGCCTCACCACAATCTGCCCGCATATTTCCACATTAAAAAAAGGCTGGTAGTGGGTAAACACAGCATATTGGAGCGTAATCTAATTCTTATCATGCACAGTCTGTACACACGCTCTTACTTTATTTATCTCCTTCAGGTCTGTCGCCTTATTTAGGAAAATTACACCCTAGGACGCTTTTTCAGCCCTCTCTCCAGATTAGATATCACTTTTATTTTGTATCAATGACCCGTAATCTGTACCACAGTGTATGATACAGGCTATCACCGTGACCTAATTGCATACATTTGGCTGGCTGAGGCATTTGACCGGAACGGAAAGCCAATCTGAGAAACAGGACCAACCTGTCTGGATGGGTTTGCGTGTGTGAGGTCATGTGTATTCGACAAAGCACTATAATTATCATACATTTCATTTGTTCCATTAGTGTTGCATTTGCAACTGAAAAAGATGTGGCCTAAAATACTTAGATTTTTTTATTAAAAAAATGTCTAGCCTGTTTCACAAACACATAAACATATTTACCTGTAACAAAGTTTGGATTTTAGAAATATTTAAACCAACTTCCAATCATTGTAGTATCTTCATTATTAAATATGCTACACATACTCCACAAATTCCTGTGCTGCTATGTAAATGCTTTTCCCCCGAAACAGAACTCCACACCCACCAACCCCTCAAACCGTAAGCCAGCAGCACCTGTCCTTCCCAGTCCTGTGACTCCATAGAAACACTAGGCTCTTTCACGGGGTGATAATGGAGTAGGGTTGAATGACAGAGGAGCTGATGACTCTTCTCCCCTTCTTCTCTCCTCCTCTCTCTCTCTCCTTCCTTTCTTTGTGTCTGTGTGTGGGGCGTCCTCACGTGGTGTGTTGTTCCTGCTCACCGACTCGAGGCCTCATTGGAGGTTAATTGCAGAGAAGGAGTGGATTTAATTGTTGTCAGAAGTTTAATGAAGTGAAATGCATCGTTTCTTTCTCCTCGTCACAGGACTATACAAGTGTGATGAATAAAAAGTGATGTGGAATTTATCTTTCTTTGTGTACAAACCAGGAGCATACGCTCTGTGTTGATCTTAAAAGTAGTGCATTTTACAGACAATTTACTTATTGATTTTCTTTTTACAAAAACAAATCATAGAACACCATTAAAACTACATTACACCATTAAAACTACAGGGTCAGCTCTAGGCAAAAGCGACATAAGCGGCTACTAGCCCCCCCTCAACAAAAATAAATTGTTGGGGTCTCAACGTAGAGTCAGAATAGTAGAATACATGAGGTGCAATTTTGACATTTGGTCGTGCATCAGCAGGTTTTCTCTTGTTATGTCAGTCACTGAGTCACTCAATTAGCCCATGTTAGCAAAAATGTTTTAGATTGTTCAGTTAGTTAGATAGCCAGCTATCTAAACTTATACAATAGTAATCATGGTTGAATTACTGACCGGGCACAGAGGGCAAGTGCCCAGGGGCAATGACCTCTAGGGGGCCCCCATTGATTTTGTTAGTCACTCTCACTCAGATATCATAATAACATGGAATAAGTCATGGCACAATGTGTAGAATTGCAGGAAATTAACTGTAAAACTGCACATTTTTCTCTCTGCCCCATGGCAAAATGAGTAGAATTGAAGCAAATGCCAAGCAGAGAGCAGAGAGCACAGCCTGGCATAGCAGGAAGCAGTTGTGTCCTCTCACAGTGCTGTTCTCTCCTCTCATTTTTCTATAGCCCCAGGGCAGCCAGCCAGGCAGGGACCCAGGCAGGCACCCAACGCTAGGGTAGCACACCCCGTGCCAGGCCCCTCCCAAGCTGCGTGTCACCAGTCAGACATCGTTAAGAATGACGGCTCTCTGATGTGGACAAATTTTCACCGAGGGGGACCTGGAGACACTGTTAGTCCTGTAACACACACAGGATGTGGAAGGAAAGGTTCTGTCTTCTCTTAGGGGAGGACACGTGGGGAAATAATAGAGATCTTTGTTTTGGTCTGATTCTGTGTTTTTGTAGAGTAAGGAAACCCTACACTTGACCCCGAAAAAGGCAGCTTGGTGGTTCATAATAAGTATTCTGCACTGGAGCTACATTATTTTCTCTGGGATACCACTGCCTTGCTGTGTTAAACATCCTGTTGTGTTGTGTTGGGTGTGGTTGTATTGTATTCTTGTATTGTTGCAGTAGAGGATGGAGTCTAATATGTCAATGGTATTACGTTAGACCTCTTTCTGTCATAGAGAATAGAGAGAGGGTGTGAGTGAAGAGAATGTGAGGGAAATTGATGTAATACCTCTATGAACGAGGCCATTCTGGCAGAGAGAAACATCAGGTCATCTCATTTTTATCTCCCATTTTCAAAACAGTGTCATGGTTCCACCTGTCACCAGAGGACGGCAGAGACCGTCCTAGAGACATTAATGACACTCAGGTGTGTCCTATTGTTCATAATGATCTCCCTGTTAAAAGAGGTGTGTGTTTTCTGGTTTCCTTCGCAGAAGCTTAAATTGTTAACCGTGTGCTTTTGTTTCCTGAGTGAGTTTTCGAGACTTAGTGTTTGTTGTTTTTTCCTGTGTACTGTGATCCTGCGGCTACTGTTGATCAGTAAAGTATTTATGTTTATCCTTAACCACTGATAGTGGTGTAAAGTACTTCAGTAAAAATATAAAGTACTACTGTACATAACTCTTTTTTTGGGGTATCTGTACTTACTTTACTTTTTATATTTTTGACAACTTTTACTTTTACTTCACTACATTCCTAAAGAAAATTATCTACTTTTTACTCCATACATTTATCCTGACACCCAAAAGTACTCATTTCATTTTGAATGCTTAGCAGGACAGTAAAATGGTCTAATTCACACACTTATCAAGAGAACATACCTGGTCATCCTACTGCCTCTGATCTGGCGGACTCAGTAAACACATGCTTTGTTTGTAAATGATGTCTGAGAGTTGGAGCATGCACTGGATCCGTAAATTAAAAAAACCTAGAAAATGTGGCCATCTGCTTTGCTTAATATAAGGAATTTGAAATCAAAATCAAATCAAATGTATTTATATAGCCCTTCTTACATCAGCTGATATATCAAAGTGCTGTACAGAAACCCAGCCTAAAACCCCAAACAGCAAGCAATGCAGGGGATTTATATTATACTTTTACTTTGATACTTAAGTATATTTTAGCAATTACATTTACTTTTGATACTTAGGTATATTTAAAACCAGATACTTTTAGACTTTTACTCAAGTACTATTTTACTGCGTGACTTTTACTTTTACTTGAGTCATTTTCTGTTAAGGTATCTTTACTTTTACTCAAGTATGAAATGTGGGTACTTTTTCCACCAGTAACCACTGATTCCTTGTCTGGTCTCTTCTCTGCACCTGGGTCCAACCTCACCATGTCACAAACACCTGGGTCCACCTGGGTCCAACCTCACCACGTCACAAACACCTGGGTCCACCTGGGTCCAACCTCACTACGTCACAAACACCTGGGTCCACCTGGGTCCAACCTCACCACGTCACAAACACCTGGGTCCACCTGGGTCCAACCTCACCATGTCACAAACACCTGGGTCCACCTGGGTCCAACCTCACTACGTCACAAACACCTGGGTCCACCTGGGTCCAACCTCACCACGTCACAAACACCTGGGTCCACCTGGGTCCAACCTCACCACGTCACAAACACCTGGGTCCACCTGGGTCCAACTTCACCACGTCACAAACACCTGGGTCCACCTGGGTCCAACCTCACTACGTCACAAACACCTGGGTCCACCTGGGTCCAACCTCACCACGTCACAAACACCTGGGTCCAACCTCACTACGTCACAAACACCTGGGTCCACCTGGGTCCAACCTCACTACGTCACAAACACCTGGGTCCACCTGGGTCCAACCTCACCACGTCACAAACACCTGGGTCCACCTGGGTCCAACCTCACCATGTCACAAACACCTGGGTCCACCTGGGTCCAACCTCACCACGTCACAAACACCTGGGTCCACCTGGGTCCAACCTCACTACGTCACAAACACCTGGGTCCACCTGGGTCCAACCTCACCACGTCACAAACATCTGGGTCCACCTGGGTCCAACCTCACCACGTCACAAACACCTGGGTCCACCTGGGTCCAACCTCACCACGTCACAAACACCTGGGTCCACCTGGGTCCAACCTCACCACGTCACAAACACCTGGGTCCACCTGGGTCCAACCTCACTACGTCACAAACACCTGGGTCCACCTGGGTCCAACCTCACTACGTCACAAACACCTGGGTCCACCTGGGTCCAACCTCACCACGTCACAAACACCTGGGTCCACCTGGGTCCAACCTCACCACGTCACAAACACCTGGATCCACCTGGGTCCAACCTCACCACGTCACAAACACCTGGGTCCACCTGGGTCCAACCTCACTACGTCACAAACACCTGGGTCCACCTGGGTCCAACCTCACCACGTCACAAACACCTGGGTCCACCTGGGTCCAACCTCACCATGTCACAAACACCTGGGTCCACCTGGGTCCAACCTCACCACGTCACAAACACCTGGGTCCACCTGGGTCCAACCTTACCACGTCACAAACACCTGGGTCCACCTGGGTCCAACCTCACCACGTCACAAACACCTGGGTCCACCTGGGTCCAACCTCACCACGTCACAAACACCTGGGTCCACCTGGGTCCAACCTCACCACGTCACAAACACCTGGGTCCACCTGGGTCCAACCTCACTACGTCACAAACACCTGGGTCCACCTGGGTCCAACCTCACCACGTCACAAACACCTGGGTCCACCTGGGTCCAACCTCACCACGTCACAAACACCTGGGTCCACCTGGGTCCAACCTCACCACGTCACAAACACCTGGGTCCACCTGGGTCCAACCTCACCACGTCACAAACAGAGGCTTGAATTGCATCAGGTGCCTCATCATTCCTATTGCAGTGTGTGGGTATGGCCAATAGAATGCCAAGCACTCATTCATGATCTCAATGCTTTTGTCTCTTAACCTTAAAAGGCCCCACAATAGCCCGTGTGGTTATAGAGTGCGCCTTCTTTTAACGGTTAACGGGCCGAGAGAGCAGCATCCATACGGGGCTTTGAGAGAGTGAGGGAGAGAGAGAGAGAGAGGTCTGGAGAAGCATATGGAAAGCTACATAAAATTCTAATCAAACACAATGATGTCTGAGGCCTGCTTTGTGCCGGGGCCAGCCCTGTGAAAGACAGGGGGAGGAGTGGAGAGCTAGATCCTCATAATAAGATCATGAGGTGTGGGCAAATGAATGCAAGGTCCGGTAATGAGGATGATGTCCCTTTGAGTGCAGCAGGCAGCAGCCAGGAGTACACAACAGCAGTATCATCAGGGGGAAACTCCCCAAACTCTTCCTTTTCTTTCACTTTTCACTCTTCAATGAAGCCTCATTGTCCACCCAGAGTTCTGCTCCCAATCAATGCGGGTGACACTTGACAGATTGTCCAAGCTTTGGGCCTTTGTTGCAGGTTGATGAAGTGAAAGGGCTTGGGTGGTAGCCCAAAGAATAAAGATGTTTTCAAGCCAATAAATAAATCCTCTAAAAGCTGCTATATGTCGCTTTGCTGTATAAAAAATAGGCTTTTCTCCCCCCCTCTCTCTTTTCTCTCCCCCCTCACTCTCTTTTCTCTCCCCCTCTCTCTCTCTTTTCTCCCCCTCACTCTCTTTTCTCTCCCCCCTCTCTCTTTTCTCTCCCCCTCCTCACTCTCTTTTCTCTCCCCCTCTTTCTTTTCTCTCCCCCTCACTCTCTTTTCTCTCCCCCTCTCTCTTTTCTCTCCCCCTCACTCTCTTTTCTCTCCCCCTCTCTCTTTTCTCTCCCCCTCACTCTCTTTTCTCTCCCCCTCACTATCTTTTCTCTCCCCCTCTCTCTCCCTCTCTCTCTTTTCTCTCCACATCACTCTCTTTTCTCTTCCCCTCTTTCTCCCCCTCTATCTCTCTCTTTTCTCCTCCCTTACTCTCTTTTCTCTCCCCCCTCTCTCTTTCTCTTTTCTCTCCACCCTCACTCTCTCTCTCTCTCTTTTCTCTCCCCATCACTCGCTTTTCTCTTCCCCTCTTTCTCCCTCTCTCTCTTTTTTCTCCCCAATCTCTCTCTTTTCTCTCCCCCTCTCTCTCTTTTCTTTCCCCCCTCTCTCTCTCTTTTCTCTCCCCCTCTCTATCTCTCTTTTCTCTCCCTCTCTCTTTTCTCTCCCTCTCTCTCTTTTCTCTCCCTCTCTCTCTCTTTTCTCCCCCTCTCTCTTTTCTCTCCCCCCTCTTTTCTTTCCCCCCTCTCTCTCTCCTTTCGCTCCCCCTCTCTCTCTTTTCTCTTCCCCCCCTCTTTGCTCCCACTCTCTCTTCTCTTTTTTTCATCTCCCTCTCTTTTTTTCACACTTGCAGAACATGCTTTGCTTTGAAGGACTTGCGAAGCCAAAGGCGTCTCGTTGCTCAATCAAACAGATTTAGTCAGTCAGACAAGCAGCGATCTGTCCCATTCAATAAAGCTACTTTTGTCATGTATGATCTTAGAGGGCTTCTTCCATACATAACACTGGGCTTGAACATGTCATAGTTCTATCACACTGGCAGAGTTATGCCTTTATGGAGATTTTGTTGTGAAAATGTAATTTAGATATTTTGGTAATTATTGCTTAATTTATCTTAAATTATAATGTGGTGTTCCTTTAACTTGATGTGCTGTCACATGACATATTTATCCCTATGCACTTTTGCTTTGAAATATGACAAACCCCTAAAATGAAACCAAACCAACATGCTTTACTAAAACTCACTAATCAACCCCTCTCCTTGTATGTCTTTACCACCTCTTAAAAAAGGTCAGAAAACGGTATTTGAAAGCATGGCGATCCAGTAATAAGGACATCTGTTTTCATATGGTCGTTGATACGTAGCACCAGAAATCTGATGTCGTCCTGTTCAAACTGATCCACGGCTGCCAGACAGCATCCCATCCTCTGATTGGTTCTGACAAGCCACTGACAGCTCTGGAGGTGAGGAGGACGCATGACAAAGGGCAAGCAGGGGATGTGTCCGTCAGTTCATCCCCCTGACACACACCCATAACGTACCCTAACGCCGTCCTGCCCCCACACATGGGAGTGAGACAACTAATCAGACCAATCAGAGACCTAACGTGGGATAGAATAGGAAAAGGTTAAAGTGTCCGAAAAAATGATAATTTATTATTTAGCAGAGCAAAGGGAACTATCACTGCCTCATATTCAAAGTGATGTATACTGCCTCCTTTTTATTGTAGCACGAGTGGCTAAATGTAGCGTGTCTGATGGATGATGTAATATTGTATAGAGGTTGTGGATTTAAAGGGGGATCGACCACCTGCCATGATGGAAATCTGGGGCTTGTATCGCCGCGCAGACAGCTGAGCACTGCAGGAGCCAAAGAGCCTTCCTTGACATTGAGCATTAAGCAGATTCTTGGCAGCAATTCCATTTTATCACTTCTCCTTCTCTCAGACCCATACGGAAGCATCAACTTTGTGATGAAGAAAGACATGCTTGAATATGGCATAATTGTGAAGACTTATGCTTTACACGATGACACCTAACTAAAAAAGTCCATTGGAGTATATCCGTAATATCCCTGCTGTAAACAACATGGATAGTGAGTTCTCAGGGCATAGTCCACCGACATTGTGTTGTTCTCATGTGGCCCAGTCGACAGTGTGACCTTGCATTAGTGCATATGCTCACAGCAGGGTTACTGGTTGGGGGCACGATCTGTCAGCCTTTGTTTATGAAGCTCAAACAGCACAGGACTGTAAGATAACATATTTGATGTAATTATTGGTCAGTAATAACACACTATACAGGACAGAAGAAGGATGTCTGTTCTTTAAGCATTTATTAGGCTTGTTTTTTTTTTGTAGTATGTTATTTTGTAGGGAATAATATTTGTTTTAACGTGTTCTGATAATTACATTTCCACCACATAACAGATACGAAACGATTATAACTACACCAGGATTAGATAGATATGGGTTAGTATGATAGATATGGGTTAGATATGATCGATGGGTTAGATGTGATAGTAGTATGGGTAGATATGATATATGGTAGATATGGGTTAGATATGATAGATATGGGTTAGATAGATAGATATGATAGATATGGGTTAGATATGATAGATATGGGTTAGATATGATAGATATGGGTTAGATATGGGTTAGATATGATAGATATGGGTTAGATATGATAGATATGAGTTAGATATGGGTTAGATATGATAGATATGGGTTAGATATGGGTTAGATATGATAGATATGGGTTAGATATGATATATATGATAGATATGGGTTAGATATGATAGATATGGGTTAGATATGATAGATATGAGTTAGATATGGGTTAGATATGATAGATATGGGTTAGATATGGGTTAGATATGATAGATATGGGTTAGATATGATAGATATGGGTTAGATATGATAGATATGGGTTAGATATGATAGATATGAGTTATATTATAATATGATAAATCTGTCGATATAAAAACAATACACTTCATAGATCCAGTTTTGATCTGATTTAGCTATGTTGATGGAGTCTGTCAGTCTTCAGTCAGTCTGCCAGTCTTCAGTCCATCTGTCAGTCTTTAGTCAGGTAGTCAGGTAGTCAGTCAGTCAGTCAGTCAGTCAGTCAGTCAGTCAGTCAGTCAGTCAGTCAGTCAGTCAGTGTGTCAGTCTTCAGTCAGTCAGTCAGTGTGTCAGTCTTCAGTCAGTCAGTCAGTCAGTGTGTCAGTCTTCAGTCAGTCAGTCAGTGTGTCAGTCTTCAGTCAGTCTGTCAGTGTGTCAGTCTTCAGTCAGTGTGTCAGTGTGTCAGTCTTCAGTCAGTGTGTCAGTGTGTCAGTCTTCAGTCAGTCAGTCAGTGTGTCAGTCTTCAGTCAGTCAGTCAGTGTGTCAGTCTTCAGTCAGTCTGTCAGTGTGTCAGTCTTCAGTCAGTGTGTCAGTGTGTCAGTCTTCAGTCAGTCAGTCAGTGTGTCAGTCTTCAGTCAGTCAGTCAGTGTGTCAGTCTTCAGTCAGTGTGTCAGTCCTCAGTCAGTCAGTCAGTGTGTCAGTCTTCAGTCAGTCTGTCAGTGTGTCAGTCTTCAGTCAGTGTGTCAGTCCTCAGTCAGTCAGTGTGTGTGAGTGAGGGCTGAGGAAGGAAGGGTCTGGGTGCCCTCTCACAGTCTAGAAAGCTTCCTAACCAGCCTTTTCCCCAGGAGGTGTTTACTGTCTCTGCGTTGCATTGGGTATCTGCCTGGCAGGCAGCAGTACTTCTCCAGTCTGTCAGGCTCCACACACACTAACCTGCCATGTTATTTAACTTCCACTGGGAGAGATCACTGTCTGTCTCTTTCCGGGCTGCAGAGGGAGAGACATCCTTCATCTCTGCTGCACAGAGACTCTGTGGGGATACCTGGAATACCACACAGACGTGTGTATGCAAGCACACACACAAACTCGGGTGCATACATACATACACACACACACACACACACACACACACACCACACACACACACACACACACACACACCACACACACACTTTGTATTGAACTGAGTTAGAGTAGACAGAGAGCCATTGGTTTTGGCTGGTGCCACTGGCAGTCATTGTCATCCTGTATGTATGTGGGAGGCGTCTGAGAGGCCTGTTAATTAATGCTGTTACATGATAACACTCTCCACTGGGATTTTGACTCTCTGTTTGGTAAGCTACCAGCTCTGAGCTTATCTTATGCCTCATGTTTATGGACTGTAGGCAAATTGTACTTACATTGAAAAAAGAATTTTACAGCTCTGCCCATATAAATCATTGTTCATCTGAAAGCAGGATCCTAGTGATGTGAGGAGACATTGTTCTACGTCTCCTTACTGGTGAGGACTTTTCATGAGCATCTCTGCTGTAATCTTCTAGTCTAGGTTCTCACCTGAAGTCCCTTTACCTCTCACACGAAGTCAAAACACGGTGTCTTCAGGCTATCTCTGACTTAGTCATATTGACATATATTACTTGTGGCTAGGGAGGAAGGCATGGTACTGATGCTTACAGTGTGTTACCCTCTTTTACTCAGAGAGAGGAGTGACTCAGGCCTCCTTGATCAGACAGTCAGACTGTGTGTTGTGTCATAGTTGGACGGACGATACTGCTCAGACTGCCTGAAGCAAACCTTCCCACCAGTGATTCATACAGTATGTTGTGCTTGGTAGTTCAAGTTCAGAGATATTATTTCCTATTTGAATCATTTTATCACAGGTTTGAGTTATTTTCCTTTATTGTTTCCTAGTTCTTTCAATATAACAGGCTCCTTTAATGGGCAATTTCGCCACTTTTGAACCTCATATTCATTATGTCCAGCACCATACCAGTGTGTACATATGTGAAAACGGCATGTTTCTATGCTCTGTGGTTAAAAAGACAAGAAGACCCTAAAAAATGCTTCTCTGTGACATCACAGGGTAGGATTAAAAGGAAAAACATTTAGATTTCCTAGCCAGAGGGAGAGTATTTTATTGCTCCCCACGTCACTGTGAATTCTCATGGTATTTAAAATCACCGTTTTTCAAATCTTTTACCTTTTGATGATGTCATCGGGTAGAACTTATTTACTTATATTTTCTTATACAAAATGTGGAAATGCAACCATTTTCACATATGTAGACACTGGTATTGTGCTGGAGACAATGACCATTTGGTTGAAAAGTGGTGTAATTGCCTTTTAATGTTGTCAGTTTGGTTTATTGCGTAACAGCCATCTGTCAAAATGATACAGACGGCTGGAAGATTTAGCGTTCCTTGTCAAAATGTGAAAAATAGAAGAACAAGCCTTTGTATTGTTGTTTCCTGTAGAACTGTAAGCGTTTCCATGACAGAAGAGCCAGTGTCTCTGTCTAGTACCCTCAGGGAGCTGATCTGCATAGCCATGTTCTACCAGGGGAGTGGTCCGCTCAAGACGTTGTTAGTAGCAACCTACCGGTCTGTCAGCCATAAATTTCTATAGCTTATTCCATCCTTATCGTAAATGGACTGCGGCTCTAAAGGGTTAACACAGCCGTATAACCCACCCAGATACATCCCTGTGTTCTGTTTAGCCCTTGATAGAAACTCAGCCCTGCCTCCCTTCCCTGCCTATTTCTGGCCATGAAAATTAGAATATGGAACAAAGATTAGAATGGAATTATCGTGGCCCGGGGGGTATTTACCCACCCTGCGACGGCAGACGAGACGCGCTTTAGCTAGCTGCAATGGGAAGGATGGGAAAAAAATGTGGGCCCCCAAGAATCATGATAATACATTAGGTTATGAGCACGGCAGGTATTATAGCTGTACATTATGTATGTTCCATTTATACTACTTCACCCAGCCCAGGCCAGCGCTGACGGATAGGTCATTACTCCCCGCGCCAATGAACACTTATCAGGGCCTACCGCTGTTTATGGCCACGGTGGAGAGCACTTGTCAGTCAAGGTCATCGCTTTGTGTGTCCTCTTTAATAGTTCCCTCTTCACAGTTGTTGAACTTTGCATGGAGGCCGCCCTCTGTGTGAGGGTGGGGGACTCAGACTGGCTGGCTGCTCTATGAGAAGGAGGGGAGAGGGGCTTAGACTGGCTGGCTGCTCTATGAGAAGGAGGGGAGAGGGGCTTAGACTGGCTAGCTGCTCTATGAGAAGGAGAGGAGAGGGGCTTAGACTGGCTAGCTGCTCTATGAGAAGGAGAGGAGAGGGGCTTAGACTGGCTGGCTGCTCTATGAGAAGGAGGGGAGAGGGGCTTAGACTGGCTGGCTGCTTTATGAGAAGGAGGGGAGAGGGGCTCAGACTGGCTGGCTGCTTTATGAGAAGGAGGGGAGAGGGCTCAGACTGGCTGGCTGCTCTATGAGAAGGAGGGGAGAGGGGCTTAGACTGGCTGGCTGCTTTATGAGAAGGAGGGGAGAGGGGCTCAGACTGGCTGGCTGCTTATGAGAAGGAGGGGAGAGGGGCTCAGACTGGCTGGCTGTTTTATGAGAAGAAGGGGAGAGGGGATCAGGCTGGCTGGTTGCTCTATGAGAATGAGGGGAGAGGGGGCTCAGACTGGCTGGCTGTTTTATGAGAAGGAGGGGAGAGGGGATCAGGCTGGCTGGCTGTTTTATGAGAAGAAGGGAGAGGGGATCAGGCTGGCTGGCTGTTTTATGAGAAGGAGGGGAGATGGGATCAGACTGGCTGGCTGTTTTATGAGAAGGGGAGAGGGGATCAGGCTGGCTGGCTGTTTTATGAGAAGAAGGGGAGAGGGGATCAGGCTGGCTGGCTGTTTTATGAGAATGAGGGGAGATGGAATCAGGCTGGCTGGCTGTTTTATGAGAATGAGGGGAGAGGGGATCAGGCTGGCTGGCTATTTTATGAGAAGAAGGGGAGAGGGGATCAGGCTGGCTGGCTGTTTTATGAGAAGGAGGGGAGAGGGGATCAGGCTGGCTGGCTATTTTATGAGAAGAAGGGGAGAGGGGATCAGACTGGCTGGCTGTTTTATGAGAATGAGGGGAGATGGAATCAGGCTGGCTGGCTGTTTATGAGAATGAGGGGAGAGGGGATCAGGCTGGCTGGCTATTTTATGAGAAGAAGGGGAGAGGGGATCAGGCTGGCTGGCTGTTTTATGAGAATGAGGGGAGAGGGGATCAGGCTGGCTGGCTGTTTTATGAGAAGGAGGGAGAGGGGGCTCACACTGGCTGGCTGTTTTATGAGAATGAGGGGAGAGGGGATCAGGCTGGCTGGCTGTTTTATGAGAAGGAGGGGAGAGGGGCTCAGACTGGCTGGCTGTTTTATGAGAAGGAGGGGAGAGGGGCTCAGACTGGCTGGCTGTTTTATGAGAAGGAGGGGAGAGGGGCTCAGACTGGCTGGCTGTTTTATGAGAAGAAGGTGTTGCCTGGACTTTTATATCATACCCAGAGAGATTCCCTTCACTGTTACTGTGCTAACCACTGTGCTTGGTCAGTGGAGATTTCCCAAGGACTAATTCATATGTAGGGTTAGATAGAAGGATATGTTTAGCGTATGGGTAGTATTGTTCACAGGCTGATGTGAATAGGGATTGCAACGTGTGTGTGTGTAGGCCTATGTGTGTGTGAATGTGTGCAATGTGTTTGTCAGTGTATATGTGTGCATATGCCCACGCACGTGTGTATGTGTGTGTGTGTGTGTGTGTGTGTGTGTGTGTGTGTGTGTGTGTGTGTGTGTGTGTGTGTGTGTGTGTGTGTGTGTGTGTGTGTGTGTGTGTGTGTGTGTGTGTGTGTGTGTGTGTGTGTGTGTGTGTGTGTGTATGATAAGTTCAACTGACAGGATCCTGAGAGGCTGTTCGTCCCTGCAGGGCCAATGCTAATGCATGGCTGGTTCTGTTACACCAGCTAACTACAGCTGCATGCTGAAATCACGTGTGGCCCACAGTGCAGCTATGTCAGCCTCTGGCCCTGGGACAAACACACAAGCTTCTGGTTGCCTGGAATTCTTCTAGCCCACAGCCTCTAATATTCATCATAGCTGGATGCTGAATCTCATAGCAGTGTGTTGGGGCATTGACTTACTTATCCAGATCTAATACAGAATAAGGCCTGCCTCAAGATAACTGTCTATGTGGTTTTGAGTTCAAGTTTAGGTTTGAATTTCTTAATCTGATTTAAAATTAAATTTGCAGTATTTTTTTCCCACATCTCAGTATGAACGGCTGTGGAGGTGGGGAAAGGTTTTGAAAAGCATTAAATATGTTGGTGACTGAAATAAATATTTTGAATAATACGAAATTTCAATCGGTTTGACCATGCGTTTGCCTTCTGTTCATAATGTTTTGTCGTCTCTCTGCCAAGTTGTGTCTGTGTATGAAGAATACTGATGGTATTGTGACATGTTATTACCATGTCATGAGGATTCAATATCACGTAACCAGTTTGACATGTATCTGTGAGAACCACAACGTCTCCTGATGAATCAGAATCCTGCATGCTAATATCAGATAGAGGTAAATGTGTTTGTCAAGGTGTTGCACCATATGCCAAAAAGCGGATTCAAGGTGTTGCACCATGTGCAAAAAGCGGATTCAAGGTGTTGCACCATGTGCCAAAAAGCGGATTCAAGGTGTTGCACTTAACATGACGTCAGTTCAGCGAGCGTTGTTGCATGAATGACAAACAGCGTATTTAAAAGTCACAATCACATGATGAGAAATCAGTCCTTCACAAAATTCCATCACCCTGTATGAAGTGTATTGATACTTTTTACTCATCATTATCCTCTACCATGACTTGATCATAAATCGAACTGATTGAGGTTGACAAGATGTTTCACTGTCATCATTTTTCTCTGTGACTCAGCAGCGTTATTACAACCAGGCTCTCTCCCCTCAAACCCCTTAAATCCCTCCAACATCCAGTCAGTCTGAGCTGTAAAAATGAACAGTTCCTTTTTCTTCCCTTTGACACAATGCTGACAGGAGTCACTTTGATATACTTTAGGAGTATGACTTTTCCATGGCTTCTGTTTTTTTCCGCTACCCGAGGCTCCATCTCTGCAGACATTGGGAGCTGTCATTCCATGACACCCTGTGACGTGGCTGACACTCAGCTGATATGACAAGTGCTGGACAGCAGGAGCAGTTCTGGGAGGCCGGGCTATATTTATTCAGGTAAAGTGCCCAATCGTGTAAACGGATGATCTATAAATGTATCACCCGTGTGGATTATTTTTTCCATATCCAAATCTGAAGAAAAAACACAAAGAAAATGATGCATCAGTTTTAGTCTAGGATAGAAAGTCTGAAAAGAAAATGAGGTCATTTTGAGGTCATTCTATTGGTTATTTATGTCATTACCATATCCCCATCATCTTCTTCTATGACTACATGTATGTCATGTGATATACCCAGTTGATAATGATTTATATGGTGTATAAATAATTCTTTACAGTTGGCACCAGACACCATTTATCACATATTGACTCTGACCACCACTGTCTAGGGGGACAGCACAGTTTTGTAAAAAATATTGAAGGTGAAACGGAACTCTTCCAGAGACTCCTATCATCTAAACATTTTGGACGATGAAAAAGAGAAACTGTACAAAATACACAACCATAAAAATCTCACAGCTCTCCCTAACCGACCACAAGCCACAGTAATGGCACCTGGCCAGATATTACATACCACTCCCGACTTGACTGACTCTCTCCTAAACCCAGCTTCTGTTAGCAGCCCTCTATCCAGAATGTTCCAGGAGGGGTAGTGTGTGATGTGTGTAACGTGGGTATTGTGTGTATTGTGCTAGCCCGTGGGGTGTGTGTTCACAGAGCGTAGTGGATTAGACACCTTGGTCTAGCCTGTGGAGAGATGGTCACAGGACGCTGTTCACACAATCTTCCCTCTACAGCTGATCTGGCCTATGCCTATAGCTCACAGAGACGGAGGACAGATTTAGACGTAGCTGTAGTTATTATGGTGTCAGTGACACCTTGTTTTATTGTCCTGCATGATGAATTTACTGAATCACTCCAGGGGATAGCACTGAAGATCAATGGATCAATTCCTAGTCTATTAGACAATATTTCCATGAATCAACATGATCATTACATCAGAATAATCTGTCATTTGATCGTTCACTCATCCTTCTGGACCTGTTGACAGTAACTAACTCCATAGATCATGTTGTAAGGGTTTGGTTTGACCGAGGTTCTGAGCTGTTCTCTACTTATCTTGTGTCAGAGCTCGGAGCTAGAGTGAGCTAGTGTCTGAGTGTGTGTGGTATGGATGTGGGCAGCTGCTCTGATGCATCTCAGATTGATGTGTCGGTGGCCTGACCGCTGGTGTTTGCTGTAGCCTGCATCCATAGCCCGGGAGCTGAGCCCTGAATGTAGTTCACAGCTCACAAGGCCTCTCATGTCACCACACACTCACCACTGCAGGGCCACACACACACACACACACACACACACACACACACACACACACACACACACACACACACACACACACACACACACACACACACACACCACTTCAGGGCCACACACACACACCACTGCAGGGCCACACACACACCACTCTGGGGCCAGTGTTACCACACACACATGTCGCCACGCTCATCTGTCACCACGGAAACCGCCACAGGCTGCAGCCTTGGCACAAAGACATTCTCTGACTGAGGATGCTGGGAGCCAAGATGCACACAGTCAAAATGTTAAGGATTTGAGATGCCAGAACGGACAAGTGGGGGGAGTGTTGATTTGAGGAGAAACGCTGTTGAGGCGACAGAGACAGACAGATAGTTGGATAGTGACGTATTGTAGTAGCATGACATTGGCATTCCTTCTTCTTGGCTATCTATACACTGACTGAGTCAGGGAACGTTAGAAATTGGAGAGATGAAAATAAGGACTATGTGAATAGGATTAAAGACCACATTCTTGGTTATGTACATCTCCACGCAGATCTTTGAATTGAAATACTGTCCAGTCTAAAGCCCCTGATGATAGTACTCTAATCTTCCAGTGTCTTTTACAGTGTACATTTACTTCATCAGGGTCTGGCTGGAAACCTCTGGCTCTTTGTTGTTGTTCTGCTGTTGTTGTTGTTGTTGTGATACAGAGATGGTTTGTTTACTGGGTGTGGTCAGACGTCTTGTTTACTTCGGACCAGGAGCTGTAAGTAGGCATTATTATCATTATTTTGCATCTGCATTCGCTCAAGAAACAGCTGTTGAAGTTTGAGCGCGATGCAAAGTGGCAGGGCCTGGAGTTGTTCTTGTTCATTCGGCTAACTTTGCTTTGATGCGATGGCTTCTGGCAGCGTTTTGTGCTGAATTTAACATCTGTGACAACCATCAGCACCACTCCCTTTCTGTCCAGCTCTCTCTCTCTCCTCTCTCTCTCTCCTCTCTCCTCCTCTCTGTCTCTCTCTCATCTCTCTATTTCTCTCTCTCTCCTCTCATGCCTCCTCTCTATTTAAAATGTGAAGGGGTAAGAGAGAAAGAGAAAGAGAAGTGGAAACCTCAAATTCCCCCGTGCACCTTCTGTGTTTGATGCCACTGGATCACTGTGGGCTGCCAGGCCCTGTCTCCATCACTGTCCCAGTCAGCTGGTCCAAGGTCGTAGGGTCATCTAAACATCTGGCCTCTTTGCCTTGTCCCTTAAGGTCGCCGCCTGGCATCTGTTTATAAGGCCCTGTCCCTATTTGATGATGACATCAAATGACAGCATGAGGGAAAATATCCCTCCCATCTCACCTCGGCAGCGTGAACAGATGCCCGGCGACGCAAGCAAACACTGTCAGTGTCTGCAAATGGTCTTGATATTAACGCCCTCATGTGTGATCTAGTTTCTCTTTAATGAGGTGTTGTTGATGATGAAAGGTTTTAACTTATCGACGAGCCCTTCATAATAACCTTGTTGGAGTCTGACTTTGTTCAGTTTGAAAAACAACTTCATTTATTTTCCTCTAAAAAACAACAAGCTAATTTGTCCCTGGCACCTGTCCCCTGTCACTTTCAGTCTGCTGCTGTTCTGTTCCACAGTCAGTTGGAGCAGCAGACTGTGGCTACTCTGATGTCAGAGGCTCTTAGGGGTCAGAAACAGGAATTATTGAACACAGAGGGGGTGACAGGGGGAGATGCCAGTGGGAGTAAACAGATGTTGCAATCATAAAGAAATACACAATCTCTGAATGAAATATGAGGAGGTGTAAGCAGGGGAGAGCCAGGACCACTGACTCACTGTTCTTCTCCTTCTTCTCTGCGAATCACAGCGACCACATAAGGGTTCCAATTCCTTTGATTGGTCATGGCTAGCGAATTGTCTCGGAGGCGAGAGCCAGGTAGAAATATCAACCTTGTTGTGGTTCTATGTTAGATTGCCTGATGAGACCCAGCCCTTCAAGAAAACTTCTTGCAACTAGACAGCTTTTCTGAACATACTGTAGATCCATTATTTAGATGCACTGGGGTCTCAGGACACTCAGGACACTGTTATGTCAAAGTGTTTTTAAAGCATCTACACCACCCAGCTCAGCCATGAAATCTGTAAAAATCAAATAACTTGACAGAATCTGCTCAGAACATGGATTTAGCAGAAGTGTTTTTGTTTCCGAGTCCTTTTTTACATTGCTCCTTGCTTGTAAGGAAGTGAAAGCCTGAGTCTGTTTGAATATTTGACACATGATTCTGAAGGAACCATGGCTGTGCACCCTGAAAGAAGAAGAACATTGAACTATACCCAGGGTTTGTTCCTGGATCATGACAGGATTATTAGAAATACTAAATGCATCCACATTTTTATTCCAGAATATGCATATTTTTATTCATATATTTGCTTTATTATAAATCAGAATGTCTACAGTATGGGGACAATGTGCATCAAAAAGTTATAGTTTCAAAGTTCATCCGCCTCTCCCAGAAAGTCTTCTCTGTTTCAGATTTGACAACGTCAATATATAATCACACTCAGGCTTTAACGGCCTTCCCAATCCACTCCTCCTCTCCCCAACCTGGCCCTTTGGTCCCTCCATGTGTCTCTGTCTCTGTGAATACATTAGGACAGTACAGTATATATAGTGTACCAGTATTTACAGTGGATGGCCTGTTGTCAGTCATCTAGGCCTGCCTCCATCCCCATGGCAGCGCTACAGTGTCAATAGCACCAGGAGGATCTGAGCAAAGGCCAGGGGGTGAGTGTAAGTATTGACACACTCCCTGAATCACATCGTCATCTCCTCTGCCAGGACCCTACTTTAGGGACCGAGAAGGAGATTGTGAATTCTTGGCAGAGGGCTGAGAGACGCCATTAAAAAGGCAAATGTGATCATTTTTTTGTGAGAACGCCTGAGTCTTGGCAATTGTCAGTGAGGGGTTGGGCTAAAGGGATGTGACACGGAGGAAATTACTCTTCCTCCTTACGCCTCATGTGACTCGTCTGGGAGATGGGGAGAATGACAGAAACACTCTCGTCTAATAGACTAACAATTTATCCAGTCCCCCCCTTGTATGGACACAGAGCCAGTCGGCCTGAGGAGGCTAAGAGCTCAGCCCAGAGATGTATTTATCCACTGACCATGTTTATAGTGGAGGAGACAAGATGGTAAATGATTTCTGAGTGTCTTTGTATTGATTCCAGTGGGGCCCCACTGCACTGAAGACCGCCAAACCAGAAAGAATCAACAAATGGAAGTGATAACTGTTATTCCTTGTTTTTGTGATTAACGTCACATCAGCCCGGTCTAACCACCATCATCACTACCCTGTATCTGTGTGTGTGGGAATGTGAATGTCAGTGTTTTGCGTTCCGTTTCTTCCAGCCTGTGTGAACCAGAGGACCCCCTGGGGAGTGACATTCAGAGGCGAGACGAAGGAGGAATGTCACACTTTAACCTGACCCCTGACAAACATGGCCTACACTACAACAGTTCTGTCTGGTTCTGGTTGAAATAACTCTGCTGACATTGAGAGACAGTCACCCGGGCCAGACAAAAGGTTATGTCTTGAACCATCAGATGAGATAAAGTACAAAATGTTATTGAAAGTGAGTATTTTGGAGAACATATTCCTAGACATATACAGATTCCATTTATCCCCAATAACAACTACCTGAAAACTGTTATATAAACTGTTAAAAAAAAGAACTACCAGCATATCAGCTGCTACCAGCCATTGAGTCACCTGCTCCCTAGCCGTCCTCATGTGTTGAACCAGATCTCAATGCTCATGTTGTAAACCCTCAGAGGTCAAGACGTTATAATGCCCCCTCTCCCTAGGTCACTTTGTGAGAAAACACCAGCTGCATCTATGTTTCTTCATTACCTCACCACCTTGAGATAAATGGGTGTTTCCCTCTGCCATAGGTTTATATCAACCTGGTGTGTTGAGCATCTGACTGTTGCTACCTTCTACGTGTTTAAGAGGAAATAAAACAGTCCAGATGTTCTGTGTAATTTTCTCTGTCAGGCCTCTGGCCGGCCGGCAGGCTGTAGATATCCCCTGGCGTGTGCTCTCTGTCCTGTGTTTACATGGGCGGTAACAGAGAGGGGACAGTGGTCTGTGACAGGTTAACTCTGCTGTGTAAATTCCTGGGCCGTAGGTATGATGTAGGCCTGTGATCCGGCCATCGTTGATTAAGATCTGAGCCAGTAATATCCTGTGATTAATATGTTCTGTGTGTAGCCTCCTGTGTCACCCTTCACAGCTGGGCGGCAAAGGATACCGCTAGTTTACCACTTTATCTGCTCCGCATCGGCTGAACATTAGCTGTGTGTGTGTGCGTGTTACACACACAAATATATTTACACAAACACACCACAAAAATATTTGGTATATTATTTATGTTTTATTTAGTTTGTTATTTTTATAGAGCCATCCCCTGTATGATTTTTTAGACCCTCCCAGGTATTTGCATAGAATGTAATGTATATGATACCGCCACTAGGGGGAGCTGTGAGGCAAATAGGGCGCGATAGTGGGATCGTGAGGTCTTGGAGAACGCAGAACACTACTAACTGTTCTCTGTCTCATCATTCCATCCTGTTAATTCAGGTATGTGATGTGCAAAAGTACAATATCTATCACTAAATATTGAGATAACAATGGTTAACTACATACAGTGCATTCAGAAAGTATGCAGGCCCCTTGACTTTTTCCACATTTTGTTACGTTACAGCCTTATTCTGAAATTGATTTTTTTTTTATTATCCTCATCAATCTACATACAATACCCCATAATGACAAAGCAATAACAGGTTTAGAAATTGAGGCAAATGTATTACAAAATCAAAAACTGAAATATCACATTTACATAAGTATTCAGACCCTTACTCAGTACTTTGTTGAAGCACCTTTGGCAGTGATTACAGCATTAAGTCTTCTTTGGTATGAGGCTACTAACTTGGCACACCTGTATTTGGGGAGTTTCTCCCATTCTTCTCTGCAGATCCTCTCAAGTTCTGTTCAGATTGTATGGGGAGCGTCGCTGCACAGCTATTTTCAGGTCTCTCCAGAGATGTTCGATCGGGTTCAAGTCCGGGCTCTGGCTGGGCCACTCAAGGACAGCCAGAGACTTGTCCCAAAGCCACTCCTGCATTGTCTTGACTGTGTGCTTAGGGTTGTTGTCCTGTTGGAAGATGAACCTTCTCCCCAGTCTGTAGTCCTGAGTGCTCTGGAGCAGGTTTTCATCAAGGATCTCTCTGTACTTTGCTCCGTTCATTCTTTCCCTCGATCCTGACTAGTCTCCCAGTCCCTTCCCGCTGAAAAACATCGCCACAGCATGATGCTGCCACCCACCATGGACGCTTGGCATTCAGGCTAAAGAGTTCAATCTTGGTTTCATCAGACCAGAGAATCTTGTTTCTCATGGTCTGAAAGTCCTTTAGGTGCCTTTTGGCAAACTCCAAGCGGGCTGTTATGTACCTTTTATTAAGGAGTGGGTTCCGTCTGGCCACTCTACAATGAAGGCCTGATTGGTGGAGTGCTGCAGAGATGGTTGTCCTTCTGGCATGTTCTCCCATCTCCACAGAGGAGATGGGAAAACACAAAACACCAGTCATCAACGTCAACATTGAAGAGGCGACCTCCGGGATGCTGACTTTCTAGGCAGAGTTGCAAAGGAAAAGCCATCTCTCAGCCAATAAAAAGGAAAGATTAAGATGGGCCAAAGAACACAGACCACTGGACAGAAGAACTTCACTTTTTATGTTGAGACTGGTGTTTTGTGGGTACTATTTAATGAAGCTGCCAGTTGAGGGACTTGTGAGGTGTCTGTTTCTCAAACTAGACACTCTAATGTACTTTTCCTTTTGCTCAGTTGTGCACCGGGCCCTCCCACTCCTCTTTCTATTCTGGTTAGAGACAGTTTTGCGCTGTTCTGTGAAGGGAGTAGTACACAGTGTTGTACGAGATGTTCAGTTCTTGACAATTTCTCGCATGGAATAGGCTTCAATTTCTCAGAACAAGAATAGACTGACGAGTTCAGAAGAAAGTTCTTTGTTTTTGGCCATTTTGAGCCTGTAATCGAACCCACAAATTCTGATGCTATAGATACCTCAACTGGTCTAAAGAAGGCCAGATTTATTGCTTCTTTAATCAGAACAACAGTTTTCATCTGTGATGGTGCTGATAATGGGCCTCTGTACACCTATGTAGATATTCCATTAAAAAATCATCCGTTTCCATCTACAATAGTCATTTACAACATTAACAATGTCTACACTGTATTTCTGATCAATTTGATATTATTTTAATGGACAAAAAATGTGTTTTTTCTTTCAAAAACAAGGAAATTTCTAAGTGACCCCCCAAACTTTTGAACGGTAGTGTACAATATGCAATGTGACAATTGAATGGTGTTGAAAGTGTTTCTATTTGTAAGAAAATAGCATTTATCAGTTCACTAGCTATATGCTAAATGAATTTATCTCTGCTAAGCGCTAGCCATCTCTAGGCTAATGGGTTTCAGCTATTGTTAGCTCACATGTTGTTGGTTTAATAATGTAATGTTTGTAGAAATTGTTTATTAGCACAGGCCTCCAGTCATTTGTAGCTTCATCGGAATTGACACTGCTAGTACAGTGAGCTCTATATAATGTAGGCCTATACAGTACAATTTGATGGATTTACATGCCAAATAGCTTTGTTGTAGATGCTAATACTACTGATTGAATAGCCTCAGGTTACATGCACTATTCATTTGACTATTAGTGAAAGGTAGTAGGTGCATGTTTGAATGTTTGGATGTATGGAGATAGCGCTGGCCATTCCCTGGTTGCTAAAATTCTAATAGTTCGGCAAATTTCAGTTTGTTTACAAAACAAGCAAGTATACTGTAAAGAATCATTGTACCATCTAAACCGCTGGTGAAATATATTTCCGTAAAATATTGTATTTTCAGCTGTTTGAAGCTGGTGTACAAAGCCGAAAGTAAAAGACGCCGCAAAAATTCAACTTAAGAACGGGAAGCATAGAAATAGCACACATGGAACAGATCTACCTCTTCTTAGACTTGCATTCAATGAGAACAATAGATCTATAAACACATTTCTCTCTGAATTGGTCGGGTTGCCCAAAAAGTTACATTTGCACCTTTAAATTGCAATGAGAAAAGACTTACCACTACAACACAATTGTAATTGATTTTGACAACAAACAGAAAAATGTAAACAAAAGATGAACAAAAGAAAACTAGATTTGTCACGGTTGTCGTAAGGATTGGACCAAAATGCAGCGGGAATGTGTATACTCATCTTCTTTTATTCGGCAGAAAGAAGGAAACCCAAAACAAAAGTATACAAAAATACCGCCGATAAACAGTCCTGTAAGGCTTACAGCTATACAAGGAACACTACCCACAAATCCCATAGAAAACACCCCTCTTAAATAGGACCTTCAATTAGAAGCAACTAGGAGCAGCTGCTTCCAATTGAAGGTCAACCCAACAAACACCACATAGAAATAGACATACAAGAACATAACCCAACAAACCCCGAAACACTCTAAACAAACAACCCCTCTTAACAGACATAGCCCAACAAACCCCCGAAACACTCTAAACAAACACCCCTGCCACGTCCTGACCAAACTACAATAACAAATAACCCCTTTACTGGTCAGGACGTGACAATATTTTAATAAATCTCAGAGAATGCCTGATGCTGAACACAGCTAACTTTTCTCCATCTCTTAATTCCACCGTGTTAATTCAGGGCTATTATCTGCTGACCACTTCTCAGTCCGAGAAGTGTAACACATGAGTGTGTGCCTGCCTGCCTGCCTGTGTGCGTAATGCTCTTTATCCACACCTTTAGAGGGTGTAGTAAGTAACCTTTAAACGGTGATGCCCATTGACACAAGGGTGGTATTAATGCTATTTGTGATAAGTAATGCCTTTGCAAGTTTTTACGTGCTGCAAAATCAGCTTTCCATTCACAGGAGAAGGAAGACCTTTTAAAAACATTGCATTAGTGGCACATTACATGGCTGAAACGTTAACATAACGTTTAACAACACTTGAAAACTATAATGGCTAATTAGACTAATGAACAGACTGAACTAATTACGGTAGCCTGAGTGTATCCATGTAACGCCAGGGAGGAAATGATGTGTGTTTAAATAGAGCTTGTCGAACTGCAACAGAATCATGTCTAATTAACAACCCTGCCTCTGCAGCCCACCAGAACACTGTCTCCAAGTGGTATCTTTGAATGGGGCTTCTCCCTGTGTAAAAAACTCCTGTCTCATTTTGACATCTCCTCCAGCCAGCTACATCCGTCTATCATCTCACAAGCACTGTCACTTCAGTCCGCCTTTGTTTCGCAATTACTCAATTCCAAAACCAGTTCATTCAGAAAACACACTCGGCTGCACGTGGATTGTCAACACAGGACTCGTAGCCGGAAAGTGATCTCACTGATTGCCGTCCCCCATTTTCCATGACGACCGCGTGATTGTCATTCTAAGATGGTGTTCGGGACATCCATGTCATCTTAATAAAGACACTAAAGCGCACGTCGGCCCTCCACCATAGATCAGAGTCCTGACCTGTCTGGGAATATAGACCTCTAATTGCTTCTGTGTGGTGGTGCAGCAGAATCCCCCGTCCACACGTCATATCAGCCCCGACTGTACCGCGCGTCACTGTCAATAGGCCTGAGAAATCTCCCTAACAAGCTCCTCCCGATTACATAACTCTACCCTGTCAATATTGCACAGGAGCATGCCGCTCTGAGGAACTTTCGAGGAGACGTTGTATTTGATTACATTGGATGGAGAGAGAGAGAAGAAGAGATCTAAAGGCCGGTCATAAAGAGAGGGAGGGAAGGGGTGACGTTTCTGAGCTGTGTGTAAGAGGCTTTGACAGACCCAGTGAATTATGCCCCCCTCTACCTTTTTCATTACAAGGAGCAGGGACCCAAAATGCAAATGTGGATGTCTCTCTCCAGGAAGGTCATTGGAAATGTGACACATCCAACAACCGCCTCGAAACACCTGACAAGATAGTCCAGCGCCACCTTGTTAATGTTCTGTTTTTTGTTTCATATTCAAATTCACTTCACTGTAGGCTTTGTCACTGCCTGTCATCGTTTTTAATATTGATGTCTGACATTTTGGGCTTCGATACTTCAATGGGTTTCAGTATAGATATTTCTACGTCGTTGTTGCTTTGTGTTTTGCGTCTCACGTCTCTATCGTGTCATTTCTCTAATGACCTCAGCGTTGACTCTGATCACTCTCATCATGGCCATTGTTCAAGATATCTGGAGACGTCCGTTACCAGACAGGCTTGGACCAGACCATCCGCTGTGTATTGTCAGTCAGTCTGAGAAGGAGATGACAGGTAAACTGAATCTGCCGTCATGGCCTTCTCACCGGGTGATAAAATTGGCTTAATGGGGGGCCATGCCAGGGGGTAAATGACATGGTTTTATTGCCTATGACCGTAGTTATATTCACATTGTAATTTCAGCCATCTTTTTTCTGCATCATAAGGCCGGTGGGATGGTTGGTCTTAGGCTCGGTTAAACAAATATCTCACTGTCGGTACCTGGCACATGTGTCATATGACAACCAAGGAGCTGACAGACACACATGCTCACCGAGGCTCTGACCAGTAGAGTGGCTGAGAGTGGGACTGGATATGGACCATTGGGGTTAAAAAGCCGGTTTGAATGTGAGTTTATCCATTATATATCCTGGAGAGCACAGTTGGCAGAATTATTTTCATGTGAGCATGCATGGAAGCATTTCATTTATATTACTGAATTTATGAAGTTAAACCAACCACATATTTAATCTCTTTACATTAAAATAAATAGACAATAAGGATGTTAATTCCCACACTGATCATGTCGTCGTCTGGCTGTCTCTACATTAATGTTCAAGCAGCAGTCTAATCATCAACACCAGTAATCCATTAGAAGGCTTTCATTCTCCTTGACTATTTACTAGAGTTTGTTTCCAACCCAACTCATTACTTGTGATAGATTCGTTGATTCTAATGAGATACTGTTTATCATTGATTCTAATGATAAACAGGCCTCATCAGTAAGTGAATGGGACGTAGCTGTCAGGGAGACTCATTCTCTAATAACTGTCATCAGATGAATAAATAACAACCACCTTTCTAATGATGCTTCACTTCTTTTACCTTCTGGTTTCTATTATTACTCTCCCTCTGTCTCTGTCTCTCTCTCTCCCTCCATGTCTCTCTCTCTCTCCCTCCATGTCTCTCTCTCCCTCTCTCGTTCTCCTCCTCGCTCCCTCTCCCTCTGTCCTCTGTCTCTGTCTCTCTCTCTGTCCTCTCTCTCTCCCTCCATGTCTCTCTCTCCCTCTCTCGCCTCTCTCTCGCTCCCTCTCTCTCTGTCTCTGTCTCTGTCTCTCTCTCTGTGTCTCTCTCTCTCCCTCGCTCCTTCCATGTCTCTTCTCTCCCTCTCTCGCTCTCTCTCGCGCCCTCTCCTCCCTCTGTCTCCATCTCTGTCTCTCTCTCTCTCCCTCCATGTCTCTCTCTCTCTCTCTCCACTCCATCCCTCCCTCCATGTCTCTCTCTCTCTCTCGCTCCCTCTCTCGCTCCATCTCTCTGTTTTTTCCCCTCCCTCCCTCCCTACCTCCCTCCCTCCCTCCCTCCCTCCCTCCATGTCTTTCTCTCTCTCCTCCATGTCTCTCTTTCTCTCTCTCTCTCTCGCTCGCTCTCTCTCTCTCTCTCTCTCTCGCTCCCTCTCTCTTTCTTTCTTTTTCTCTCTGTCTCCCTCTCTCCCTCTCTCCCCTCTCTCTCTCTCTCTCTCTCTCTCTCTCTCTCTCTCTCTCATCCCATTTGCAACAGATTGATTCTTCCTTTTAAATGTCCTATATTATCAATTATCACTTGTTCAGGGTCTGGTAGTACTGGAGTAGTGGCTCTTTTAACTTGTAGGGGCTAATATGCCACTTATTCTGCATTATCGCACCAGCTACTCTTCGGAATCTCTCAAACTGCTTCTATAGTAATCTCCCTTTAGTTGTTTTTTTCTCCATAAAGACAAACGACAGAATCAGGACATTAGAACTAAAGAGTTCTTTAAACACAATACCTTCTCCCAGACTCCCTCCACTTTAACCACAGTAGCCTCTTCCCAGACTCCCTCCACTTTAACCACAGTACCCTCTCCCAGACTCCCTCCACTTTAACCACAGTACCCTCTCCCAGACTCCCTCCACTTTAACCACAGTACCCTCTCCCAGACTCCCTCCACTTTAACCACAGTAACTTCTCCCAGACTCCCTCCACTTAACCACAGTACCCTCTCCCAGACTCCCTCCACTTTAACCACAGTACCCTCTCCCAGACTCCCCCACTTTAACCACAGTACCCTCTCCCAGACTCCCTCCACTTTAACCACAGTACCTCTCCCAGATCCCAGACTCCCTCCACTTTAACCACAGTACCCTCTTCCAGACTCCCAGACTCCCTCCACTTTACCCACAGTACCCTCTCCCAGACTCCCAGACCCCTCTACTTTAACCACAGTACCCTCTCCCAACTCCCTCCACTTTAACCACAGTACCCCCCCCGACTCCCAGACTCCCTCCACTTTAACCACAAGTAAACCAACCCCCTCCCAGACTCCCAGACTCCCTCCACTTTACCCACAGTACCCTATCCCAGACTCCCTCCACTTTAACCACAGTACCCCCTCCCAGACTCCCTCCACTTTAACCACAGTACCCCCTCCCAGACTCCCTCCACTTTAACCACAGTACCCCCTCCCAGACTCCCAGACTCCCTCCACTTTACCCACAGTACCCTATCCCAGACTCCCTCCACTTTAACCACAGTACCCCCTCCCAGACTCCCTCCACTTTAACCACAGTACCCTCTCCCAGACTCCCTCCACTTTAAACCACAGTACCCTATCCCAGACTCCCTCCACTTTCACCACAGTACCCTCTCCCAGACTCCCTCCACTTTACCCACAGTACCCTATCCCAGACTCCCTCCACTTTAACCACAGTACCCTCTCCCAGACTCCCTCCACTTTAACCACAGTACCCTCTCCCAGACTCCCTCCACTTTAACCCACAGTACCCTCTCCCAGACTCCCAGACTCCCTCCACTTTACCCACAGTACAGTCCCCAGACTCCCTCCACTTTAAACCACAGTACCCTCTCCCAGACTCCTCCACTTAACCACAGTACCCTCTCCCAGACCTCCCTCCACTTTAACCACAGTACCCTCTCCCAGACTCCATCCACTTAACCACAGTACCCTCTCCCAGACTCCCTCCACTTTAACCACAGTACCCTATCCCAGACTCCCTCCACTTTACCCACAGTACCCTCTCCCAGACTCCCTCCACTTTAACCACAGTACCCTCTCCCAGACTCCCAGACTCCCTCCACTTTAACCACAGTACCCTCTCCCAGACTCCCTCCACAGTGGCCAGAGTTCTTATGTTCCTCCAGACTCTCTCCACAGTGACCAGAGTTATTATGTTCCTCCAGACTCTCTCCACAGTGACCAGAGTTATTATGTTCCTCCAGACTCTCTCCACAGTGACCAGAGTTCTTATGTTCCTCCAGACTCTCTCCACAGTGACCAGAGTTCTTATGTTCCTCCAGACTCTCTCCACAGTGACCAGAGTTCTTATGTTCCTAAGACTCTCTCCACAGTGACCAGAGTTCTTATGTTCCTCCAGACTCTCTCCACAGTGACCAGAGTTCTTATGTTCTTCCAGACTCTCTCCACAGTGACCAGAGTTCTTATGTTCTTCCAGACTCTCTCCACAGTGACCAGAGTTCTTATGTTCCTAAAGACGCTCTCCACAGTGACCAGAGTTCTTATGTTCCTAAAGACTCTCTCCACAGTGACCAGAGTTCTTATGTTCCTCCAGACTCTCTCCACAGTGACCAGAGTTCTTATGTTCCTCCAGACTCTCTCCACAGTGACCAGAGTTCTTATGTTCCTCCAGACTCTCTCCACAGTGACCAGAGTTCTTATGTTCCTCCAGACTCTCTCCACAGTGACCAGAGTTCTTATGTTCCTCCAGACTCTCTCCACAGTGACTAGAGTTCTTATGTTCCTCCAGACTCTCTCCACAGTGACTAGAGTTCTATGTTCCTCCAGACTCTCTCCACAGTGACCAGAGTTCTTATGTTTCCTCCGTCCAGGGAACAACAACAGCATCAGGAAGAGGTTGATTCATGACATCACGTCTGGGAGGGAATCACAACCACCTCAGGTCCCCTCTACACACAGCTAGGCTAAGAGATGGAGGAATTAACACGTGGGGAGGGGGAGAGAGAGAGAGAGCACTGATCATCCATTAAAGATACTGCCCCCGTTACTCCTGGAAGTGCTTATCGTAACACAAGACAAGGGGCAGTGTGACCTTCAGACATTAAACAGTCCTGTTAATTGACTAATAATAAAATGTTTTTATTGTGCAAAAAAAAACTTTAGGATAATTGAATTCTCCTTTTTGCTGAGGTTGTACAACATGACTGTTAATGGTACTAATGAGAACTACTAGAAGACAAGGGCACTCTGGAGTTTCTCCACTAACCCCCGCCATCCTTCTCTCCCATCTCGCTCCATCCCTCCTCCCCCACTGTCCTCCCTTCAAACTTTACATTTTAACCACTCTCATTAGTGGTGAAATTACAGCGGCTGAAGCCGATTGGTCCTCATTAGCGTCCACTGATCCTTGGCAGGGTCCGTGTCCTAACATCTGTTAATTAGCTCTCTGGAATCTAATCAATGTAATAACTCGGATTAATCTCCTCTTTTGCACTTATTTTGTCTCTCTCTTTCATTCCTGACCTGGAAGTACATGAGCACTCACCAATATACTGTCCTGGTCTGTGTTGGGTTGTGATATGAAATGAAGGGTTAGCCTTGGTGCATGGCAGCCATTTTGTGCTCAGAATGGCACATAACCTTATCGGGGTGTCACTTTGGCTGCTTGTCACATGGATGGTGGTGGTGGCGACTGGCGAGCCACGCTGCAGGCCTCATTAGAACACATTTAGTCCAACTGCCCATGAGGCATGTCGGGATCCAGATCTTCAGGGTTATATAGTGTCCAACATCAGAAATAATGTTGTATAATACAGTTCATAGCCACTTGAATATCTTCCATTACATTGTGTCCCTCAGTTGAACGCCTAGAACCATGGGTCTTCATGTCGGTGTTTGCCATGGTGTTACCGACAAAGACAGTGTGTGACTGGCCGCACACTTGCTCTACCCAGGGATCTCTGGCACGCCTCTCAGTGTGTGATGATGAATGATTTACACACATATGCACACACACTCACACACACACAAATACTCACTCACTCAGTCAGTCCCCACCCCCATACACACAGGCAGAGCATCTTCCCCTGTGTTGGCGGTTGAATATTCAGACCCAGGCGTGTGAGACGGGGAATAAGGTTGTGTTTATTAGCTGCTCCCTTTGTGTGTTCTAAATTGCCTGTTTGCTCGGCACAAGCACACAAACAGATGCTGTTTCCTCTGTTCTGGGTAATTCACTCTGTCTCTGGGTAACTACTGGAGGACCTCACACGCCACACACATTCATGTCACATCTCTCACAAACACACACACACACGCATGCAGACACGTCCGCCCACATGCACACACTGAAGCACCCCATATAGGAAACCTCTCAGCTCTTTACCCCATCAGAGACACAATTTCACTCTTATTAAGAAAATCTGCATTTAGGAGGGCAGCAATGCTATCAGTCTAAATTAATCTGCTTTGACTGAACCCTAATGTGACCGCAGTCATCCAGTAATTATTGTCTGGATGGCGCCTCAGCACCAGCCTGAACCTCCACACCCTCATACCCCCCACCCCCTCGCTTCCATCTCCTCTCCCGCAGACAGGGGCTGGTCTCGGTGGATGAACCCCTCAGATGGGCTGGTTATGGTGGGTGAGGGCAGGCATGTCATTTAGCGCTCCATCAGTGAGCCGCTGATTCTGCTGCCTGCATTACTGTGATTAACGTCCACATAGCGGACCACTGTCACACACATACAGGCATAAGCACACACACACACACACACACACACCACACACACACCCACACACACACACAATTGTCATCTGAGATAGGGTCTCATCAAGTCAACAGTAGAGGACCAATGGGAATGGGTTATCCCGTAGTGCTTCTTCCTGGTTACCTTTTGATTCCCCCTCTTTCTTCTTTCTTCCTCTCCAACAAAGATGATTTGAACAATGATTTTTAACCAAACCAAGATAGACCACTGCCTGTCATTTCCAATGGGAACAAATGAGTCATAGTGGACATAACAAGCAAGGAGGTAGGCAGAGCCAAGCACGCGCTAGCGATATCCTGTTGGCGCATTCTGGCATGCATCTGCATATTTCCATCTCGTTCCATCTTCTCCCAATGCCTGCCAGTGGGCTTCCTCTCACTACCATATTTGGTAGTGAGTGGAAAAGCCAACCGGATGCTTCATATTTATAGATCCCGTGAAATATCTGTCTCATTGTTCTATCTGTGCTTTGACTGTGTGATTATAGTAACGAAGGCAGTCCAGTAGAATATGTAAAGTCTTACTGTCCGTCACATTAGATAACAGCAGAAGGCAGAAGGAGGGCTGACCACAGTCTCTTCTCCTCAACCAGACACAGCGAGGTTCAGAAGGCCAACAGACACACTGTTACTGCTACTGCTCTGTCACTGTTAGAGAGCTCACCCTGTTACAGTACAGTCCATATGGTAGGACAGAACACATAGCTTCAGGACACAGAGCACAACCAGCCAAGAAATCAGCCGGGGACTGAAAAGATCAGCCAAGACATCAGCCGAGGACTGGAAAGATCAGCCGAAATACAGAGGAGCAGTAGAGAATGTCTGTCTGTCTGTCTGTCTGTCTGTCTGTCTGTCTGTCTGTCTGTCTGTCTGTCTGTCTGTCTGTCTGTCTGTCTGTCTGTCTGTCTGTCTGTCTGTGTGTGTGTGTGTGTGTGTGTGTGTGTGTTTGACTCCATTGTAATTACGTTCCTAAACCCGGGGCCTCATCTCATGGCCCTGGTGTGTCTGCAGGTGGAAGAGAGTCAGTTTTGATTACAAAGTAAGCGCTTCGGCGTCGGACAGGCCGCTACACGCTGATATGCATTCTATCAGGCTGATTTATGCAAATTATGCACATTATTCCCGCAGGAATCTCTTCTGAAACTGCCAGGGTAAATTGCCGGAAATTAGCCATAAAATGGGTTGTGCAGGGAGTGTGAGCAGTGTTAGGTGAAGTCTGTGGAGAAGCCAAGGACACAGGGCAGCGCTCGTTATGCTTGGCCTGGCCCCGGATCCACATCCACCATGCACGCCATTCTCGCCTTTTAGGAACCTCACACACACACACACACACACACACACACACACACACACACACACACACACACACACACACACACACACACACACACACAGAACATTCATATTACATCTAGTAATGGATATTAAACACACAATGTATTACAGTGAACAGAACACCTGGGTTTGTTCTAATGTTTTGATATTGGTCCCAAAAGGCTTCACTGGCTTTGTTCAAAGATTACTCCTGTTCTGTCTCCTTTGCTTGTGTTTTTCCTGAAGGCAAATCCATTTTTAAGAGGTTCTAATATTAGATTTTAGACTGAAAGTTTAGCTGTCAGCATTTGAAAAAGCTTGAAATCTATTTAGGTTTTGTTGGCTGTTGTTATCTGTCTGTTTGTAAAACTGAAATGTATAAATCAAATATTTTAAATAAAATACAAATCTATCTAGGTTTTCCCCCCCCCTATGGAATTGAAAGCAATTCCTTTATTTTTATGTTTTGTTGTTTGTATTTACAATAACAAAGACAACGTCTGCCATGCTTTTGACCGATAATCCTAATCTTTAGATCAGATTGTAATAAAGAATAGACAATAAAATCAGGTAAAGGTTAAATGTTTGGGCAAATATGTAAACATGTAAAACGGAGCAGATTGATGTGTAAATATTCACAATTAAAACTACCCAAAGCAGGAGTCTCCTAAAAGCTGTCCTTCTGTCATAGATTGGTCTGCCCCTCAGTCTGGCCTCTCCATTGGTCTCTTCCCTCTATGGTCACATGATGAGCAGTAGCTGTGTGTGATCATGATGATGATGATGAGCGCGTGGTGAGTGACTTGCATGGTAATTGTGTCATCTTCATGTCTTTAGTGTAATGTGGAAGCCCTGGTTAATGAATATCACCGAGAGGAGATGAATCCCACCCGGCCACAGCTCTGAGAAACCCAGGGAAGGTCACCACACGCATACTGATGAGGTAGCTAAGTTATTACACACATGCATATATTTTTGCATATTTCTGGATCCAAAGTTATTATTATGCTTACACAGTTCATTGTGAAATAGGGCTATGTTTTTTTTTGGTGACAGTTTTATAATTCAAGATACAATTGTTTACAACAATTTGTGATAAACCCTCAACGCTTTTCCTAGAGTATTGGTCATCTGGTCTAGTTCCCTGGCTTCACAGGGACAGTCTATGAGCACAAGGACATTTAATCCAATATTTTTCTGAAATCTCAATGCAAAAAATATGACATGTTGCTCCTTTAATCAGGACCATCAACCTTGTTCTTATGGCTTTGTCCTCCTGTCCTCACATTGAATTGGTTCAGTGCAGTAAACAACTGAACAACCAAATAACCAAACAACTTCTGCCAATCCCAACTCTAACAACACCACAAATTACTGCTGTGTCTGCCGGATGGTGCCTTGTAATCCCGGGGGAATAAAAGGACATCAGATTACAGCACAAAGGAAAGCGCCACCGTTGAACTGGGATTGGGAGATTACGCTGAATAGGGTTTAATCTGATTAATATGGAGGGGAGGGAGAGGTTTCTGGATGTTACTGTATAATTACATATTTCAGATGAGAGGATATTCACACTACTAGGTCACGTATAGGACACAGTCATCCAGTCAACCAGTCAGCCTGTCAGCCAGTCAGCCAGTCAACCAGTCAGTTAGTCAGTCAGTCATTCAGTTATCCAGTCAGCCAGCCACTTAGTCAACCAGCCAGCCAGTCAGCCAGTCAGCCTGTCAGCCAGTCAGCCAGTCAGCCAGTCAACCAGTCAGTTAGTCAGCCAGCCAGCCAGCCAGCCAGTCAGCCAGCCAGTCAGTCAACCAGTCAGGGACAAACATAGGGCCATATGTTCACCTGACCTCAATGCTGACTCTCAAACATCCTCTTTACAATCACTCTAAAGACAAGCACATACAGTAAATATATGAATACATGTATGCATCACTGATTGTTCATATTAGATAAATACTGTATGTGTAACTGATGTGTGTAAACATGTAGACATATTGATAATAAATAATGTTTGAATGAAAGGAAGATAAAAAGCAAAGGGCAGTAGAAGAATGATTGTGTTACTTATTCATCTCGTACTCTATATGAGTTCTTACTCAGTCAGAGAAACCACACAGCCAACAGTTCACTTCAGGCCACTAGAATGACTTTTTCGGGGGGTAGAGTTTTCCTAGGTCCGCCATACAACATCCTCCATGTGACCAGAGTCTGCCTTCAAATGAGCAAAACACATTCCAATTGCAAAACAGAGTCTTAGGATAAGCATACATGAACTATTCTTACTCTGTATATTAACATAATCCTAATCTGATCTCACTTGCTGTGTTTACTTTCAAATTTCTTTCGATAAGCCCCCCAGTCCTAGTCTCAGTATTGCCCCTTTTTCAGAATTCCGTAGATCTACATTGAACAGTGTAGTCTGCATGCCCAGGTTACCTACATGACACATTGGTAGCTTGTGCCTGACCAAAGGGAGTTACAGATGTAGTATCTTAATGTGAGCAGGTTTGCTAAGGCAGGAAAATAATCCTGCAGTAACAGGAAATGTCAATTATTATGTGGATTATAATTAATGGACATTTGTGTAGGGGTTTATACTCTTTAAGTTCAGGCAAATCAAGCCAGAACTGTCAAAGTGGAAATGACAAACTTTAGAAGCCTTTTTAAACCTCAAATACACTACAAGGTTGCATTTCCTGCTGGCAAGAAAATTCTCAGCAACAAAAGAGTGATCAAAAGAAGATCCTACATCTGTACAGCCCAGCAGTTGATATTGGGTGTCTGAGCCCAATGCAGGACATGTATCTTCACTCCCCCTTTATGACATGACGTGGGTCATACAATTCCCAGAGTTTTTGCCTGTTACTGATATGTTGAATTCACTGCGCTTATGTGTATTTTATGTTTACCATCCTTAGCATACATCACATTAATGTTATGAATAGGTACCCTGGTGGCACTAGATATGGTCAGTTGAATATTTGATGGTTTATGAAAAGGGGGCTTTTTATCTTTACCCTTTTATTCATGACCTCTGTGTCTAGCCATAAACTGGCTATTGGCTAATGTTAGCCTGCTGGCTACTGAGCACTGGTGGTATAGTCAGATACCTACCTGTATTCCTCTTAGTTTACCACTGTCCAACCATACAGGAGCCAGAGAACCATAAATGTACGGTTCAGAGTTTGGGAATCTGCCCTCATGTTGGCTCAGACAGTACACCACAGCTACACTCATCTATCGCTATGACTTATACAGAATTAACTGATGCGATGTGGGGAAACATTACAGTCAAACTCTCCTGCACTCCCTCCTAAACAAACTTGAATGTCTGAATCAGTGAAAACAACGAAAGACTCCGAATAAGATAACAGATCAAACACAATGATATCAAGCTACCTCACACAATTTACCACTGTAGAAGTCATCACATTCTGAATAATATTTTCAGTTTCGCTGCTTTGAACCATAGGTGCCTTCTTCCTGTTTCCTGTTGATACTGTTCTGGTTCTTCTTCACACACATGGCTCTTTCTCTCCCCAGGGGAAGAGGGTCTATTGGGCTAATGTGAGTATTAGTATGGTTTAAATTCTCCAGTCATTTATGCATTAATGCATATTGCATAATGAATGTTTTTGTGAAGTCTCGGTTTCCAATAGCCCAATTTGCTGTCTGTCATTACTATGGTGGGTGTAAAAATGGGCACTGCAGTTATTTTACTACTGGAGAAAGTGCTGAAAGCTGAAACAATCCAGTCTTGTGTGTCAGCTCCTGAAACTAGTTGATTTCTAGCAGTAATTGCTGACAGTATTTCTATACCAGAGCCATTCTTGATGTGTGTCTGATTATTTCCCCTCCTGATTAAGGTTCATTGTGTGGTGATTCAAACCGTTTATGCTCTTGATGGGATTAGATAGGACAGTGTAATGACCCTGTTGTCTAAATGGCTCACATACACACACTGGGCTCTGGATTGGAAACTGGCACAGAAATATGACAAAGCCGTGAACTAGGTAGAATACACCATGTCAGATGGATATTCAGATGCTTAGAATAGTGATGGCAAATGTACAAGACTTTGTATGATATCAGCTCTCACTTGAAGGAAACACTGCTTATAAACGTGTGTTTGGTTTTTTGTTGTATTATAATCTAGAATATTCTACGGTGAGACACACTGCCAGTGTGTAATACCCTCAGTTCTCTGAGCTTCTTGTATCAGATGTAAATGATTTAAATGGACAACATGTACATAGAGGCATACTGGGCTATATTTCACTGTCATTTATTTGCTAAATCCATGTTTCTGCTTTAGAAACAATACATGTTTAGTTTATTTCGAATTTATGTGAAATACATTTAAATTAAAAAGACTATCATGTATTTTATAATTCTATTGAATTGTTTATTTCAAAGATGAATCAAAATAAATTACAAGTAATTGTTTTCCATTATTATAGACAGCCTTATAGGCTTACCAGATAAATAGTTTAGTTCCCTGTCTATTGGCCAGCGAGAGTAGATTTATCCCATAGTTGACTGACGAAAAGGTCTTTGACAGAGCTGTGTCAACATAGCCATGTTTATCTGCTTCTAAAGTAGTTGTTCAGTTGAAACAAACATTCTGCAGTTGTCTTCAGCGAGCCCCACTGACAACGTCTCAAAATGAAGAATGGTGCTATCCATGGTGCTGAAACGCTGCTTTGACGACTACTGCCATCAAACACTTCACTTTTTCTTACAAGACCCAACTAAGTGGCTCAGCTATTCAATATGGATATAAACAAAACATGATTTTGATACTTCATAGAATACTTTATAAAATAAAAGCTATAGTACCAAATATTTAAAAATACATAAAACAATTTGTTATTTTATATTATCTTGAATTACCATTATTTTGTCAATAATGATAATTTGTGTTAATTTGTTTGTTGTCATTTGCTTTTGTTTTAATTTCTTAATTTATTTTAGCTGATCAAAAAAATGTTTTATAGATCTACTGATGCTGTGAAACGTCACAGTATCAAATAGCCTGTTGTTGTCGCAATCATTTGCAACAGAAAGAAAAGTTGAAGGCTTAAAAAATGTAGATTAGATGATTTATCCAATTTCCTAGATATTCTCTTTGACCACTTCCTATTGTGGTCTATCCTACATGAATTGGATTAAATGTGTGATTTCTAGCATAATACACAATTGCTTCAGTTTGAACACAATTTTCCGGGGTTGCCCTTTGACCCTGTCTTTTAATCTCAGTCCTGCTGATGGACAAGAGAAGCAGGACAATACAGGACAAAACACACCAACGGCAGTGCCGCTGATCACTGTGCTACGTCGTGATTAAAGACACCCAATTACTGCAATGAACAGTGTCGTAATTACGTTCCTTAATCACATTCTGGAGGTCTAATTGCCTTAACGATGTGTTTCATTAAACGAATGTAGGTATTACAGTCGACAGTTTTCATACACAGTTGTTGTCGAATTAACAAATTATTAGACAGCGTCATGGAAATTGTTTTAATAATAATAATTAAACCTGGCTGAGCTTTGTGGTGTAATACTAACAGACATGCCCTTCTAGCCGCAGGGCAACGTTGCCCACCACGTCTGGCCTTTGCTCCCAAGGCTTCGTGTGACTTTACATCTCAAGGTCCAGAAAAGTTACCGTTTGTGATGGAGCATAAAATGATCATCTCATTATTATTTTTACAACATGCTTGGCATGTGGCGACTTTCCGAAGATCAACAAGCACTTTATGGTTTTAGTAAAACATGATCTGAGAAAAGGAGAAATTGAATTGAATCGTTATTTAGGATATGGGCCATGAATAGAGAATTATAATGTTAGAATATTTATAGTTGATAATAAGGTGCACAATCCCATTTCTTCAGATATTTTTATTATTTCCTTATCCCACGTTCAGATTTTTTCGAAGATAAATGAGACAAAGTGGCCTTTCTCTGAACAATATATTTCAGTCCCGGCTTCGTTTTCTTAAATGACTCCAGTTTCAGTGATTTCATCAGACGACCAGACGAAGGTATTCGTTTTGTTCAAAATATTTTAATAAAGCTTTCCAACACATCAACACATACAAATGGCCCTCTTTATTCTTATAATAACTAATGTATCTACAATAACGCACTGCTTGACCTGACAGCGCGTCTGATCGCTCAAGACCTCGGCCTTATTGCATGAGTGTGTAGGAAATGACGCAAATTAGACACGTCGCTAATGCAGAATACAGTACCACCATGCAAATAAATGTATCAAATCAATAAATAAAAACCGACAAATTGAAAAGAACATGAACTGAACATACAGGTTTTTAGAGACTCAAATGTAATTATTTTACAGTGCCAAGGAAACTGCCAATGTAGCACAAGTGTTTGATACAACAAAAATATATAAATGACTATGAACTCTGTATTGAGAGATTAAAACAACTAATTTCGTATTCATTTTAGTTCATTTCGCTTTCCCTCAGACTCTTAGTTGCTCAGCACATTCTCAAAAGATCACCAAATAACCACCAATAAGAAAACACCTTCTTAAGTTATAAATAAAGTAAGTAAAGCAGCAAGGTTGTGGTTTCTTATATTAACTAATGTCTTAAGTTGTTTCATGTATTCAAGTGAAACGGTCGCATGTTTTTGTCAGGTCCTAACTTTTCACATAGGGTCCATATTTGCGCAGTGGTAAACAACGGTCAATCCATCACCACTTGCGAGACACTCATACATTTCTGTTTGGTTTTTCACTTTCATTCATACAAGCACTTAAAGGATGCTTTATATATACACAATCAAGCGTTGTCTGAACAAAAAGCTCTTCCAATGCATTTGTAAATGTTATAAATGTACTCATCATCGGATTCACTTTTCTCGGTCTACACTAACTTCGAACCTCTTCTCTCCAAAGTCGCGGTTTGTTTTAAAAAGTGTTGTTCGCTCTCGCATTTGCTTCTCTGAGTCTCTGGTACTGGCTCGTTGTTATGATTCAGCTAAGGCTTGTCCGTGCATTGTTTAAACAGGCTCGAGGTGACGTTGTTGAAAAGGACACATTTGTCGGGGCAGGATGACCCGGCCAATCCGGTGGCGAAGGGGTACACAGGCGGCTGGTCGTACGCACTTATCCCCGCACTCAGACCTGGTAGACCCGGTGCAGCAAGGGCCGTGGTGGCGGGTATGGACGCCGCTGAAATGGCCTGGCCCTGGTTCAGATAGGCCACCAGCCTCCTCATCTCCTCCAGAGCCTGCGCCTGCATGAGGATGTAGTTTTTGGCGAGCAGCAAAGTGGCGATTTTGGAGAGTTTCCGGACGGAGGGGCTGTGCGCGTACGGGATGACAGAGCGCAACTCATCCAGCGCGTCGTTCAGGTCGTGCATCCTCCGTCTCTCCCGCGCATTGATGTTTAGTCTGAGTGTTTTCTGCTCTTTGTTTTTCTTACCTCCCTCCGGTTTACCGGCGGCCACAGTTCTCCCGTCGGCCAGGAGGACCATCTCACATCTGCCGTCGCTGTCATCGTCCGGGCTCTGCTCCCCGCCACTGCTCTCTGCAGCCGAGGTCCTGTTACTGCTCTCTCCGAATTTGACGCACAAAGATCCGGTAGGCAGACCCAGCGGTCCCCCTCGACCCCCAGCCAGTCCACCGGGTTGAATCGGGTCCGAATCGGTCTGGTCGAAACAGCTGATGGGTGACTGGTGGTCCCTGGACCCCGGCAGGTCAACACCAGCCGCCGATCTGAAGGAATCCATCTTTTTGTTGGAGACGGCGCTGAGAGTTTTGTGGAAAATATCTCCTGGTCCGTTCAAGTTCATTCTCCTGTCCATAGCACTTCCTCTCCTCCAGACGCTGCTTTAGTGGGTGGCAGTTTCTGGAGACTCTCTCCCGGCGACGGCTCTTGTATACGTTTCTTGCCTTGTGCGCTGTCAGAGAGAGTGAGTTGTTCTTGATCGCTTATTATTGCTCGACTTGTCAACTAAGATGCTGGAGACACGTCGGCCCTCTTTCCCTCTGCTCTGCTCTTTCCCTCTGCTCTCTGCGCTCGCGCTCCTTATCTCGCTCTGATTCACCTTCAGCAGATCTCTACGGCGATCAGCTTCACGCGCAAGA
>NC_042962.1:14369537-14489537 GCF_901001165.1 Salmo trutta | reverse complement strand
CACGGTGGCACACAACAACCACTATGATAAGAGCTACGATATGTTTTTATCAGGATTTTTGTGTGAAGAAATCATTGCAAATCTTATTCACAATAGACCTGGATATGCATGTTATAAATTCAAAAAAATTCAATGCAATTTAGAGGAGATTGAAATCCAGGAATTTAAATGTATTTAACTTCCTCAATTTTCTGCGTTGAAAAATAACTGCTGTTGTTCATCCATGAATATCATTTGATTTGTGTTTATACTTATGTAATAAATGATCATTCAATAATATTTGAAGTCTTGTCAGGAATCATACATTTCCCCAAGGTGTGTAAATTATGAATACAAGGATATGGTAAACAACTTACATTTTCATAGGTTTATTAAACAAAAATCATGTGCAGCACAGAGGGAGAATGACAAGTTATCAATCTGCCCCATTCCAAAGACGAGACAATCTTTATATGCTCATCCGTATCTCTGTTCTCTCTCCAGCTGCCTCGGAGTGCCTGGGCCCTGGTCAAAACATAGGCAACTTGCAAGGCCAGAGTGAACCAGGGAGTAGACATCTCTATGACTTTAAAGTGCCTATAGCTGAATTACAGCCACCGGCCTTATCCCCAGGAATGTCACTTAGGGCATTAACGATGCCTAAATGCTGTTTTATGGTGTCTCTTATCATCAGAGAGCAGTCACCCTCTGCTTTAATACGCAGCTAGAATGTAGAACAACTGGCAACACAATCACATGAAGAGATTTATTTTTGTATTGAGTAGCAATTTCCCAATGCCAGAGTGGTCATTTCAGATCAATTACTGTGTTTGCTTCTGCTCTTAGAGTAGGTAGTATTCAGGTCAGGTCAGTGGGGCTATTCACTGTGCCATGTCCTGCCCTGACTGACTCAACACTGAGATAACAGACTCTCTTTATGTAGCTGAGGTCATTCATAGAGGCCCATGATTTACTGCAGCAGTAGAATAACCTAAAAGTACTCAGGAGGTATGCCATTATTTTCATTGGCCAAACACCAGAGTCATTAGAGATAACCCAAGATGACTTTTTATTACTGGGTGTCTAACAGACTATGCAGAATCCCTTTTTTAATTTTCAATCTCTCTCTCTCTCTGTCTCTCAGCCAAAATCCTGTTATTTTGTACTGCTGATCAAAGGAGGGAGAGGCTTCATGACCTAATTCAACATAGGAAAACAAGCAAATCACTGGTACCCAAGGGTAGTGATACAGGTATTACATCACCTGGGAATGCCTTCTCTTCTTCCTGTGGTGCTATCTGATTGTCAGAGAAAGATACAGCTAACATGATACTTTTTAAAATGACGACACTGTATACCTATAGACCTATCAAACACACATTCCCACAGCAAGTTCTGATGAATTGTATCCTATATTGTACGCTAGCGATTACCCTGAAACCTTGTCAACTTGATATAATGATTTGACCTGCCATGTTGACCCTCACTCTGTGTTGTGTTAGGGGCCTACAGTGTATTCAAGTCTGCCCATGTATGCAACGGCCACTAGGTGGCATAGCATACCTATGGGTATTATTGTAAATCTGCAAACCACGAAGAAATGATTCAACATAGGCCTATTTGATTGGATATGAATAAATGTTTTTGACAAATACAATTTCCATATCTCTTCCAAATTTTCGAGATGAAGTCTATATTTAAATCTGGATTATATGTTCAGATTCTGACTCAAATGATCCTAGTTAAAATCAGAAATAGGCTATGGGTTGAATGGACGGTTAAATATGCAGGCCTAAGTTTTAGCCTACGTATCCCATGCATAGGAGGCTACAGATTCGGGTTGATCGTTACATTAGGCTATGTTGTCACTGCTTGCAAATGTCATTACACATAAACCTCACAAGGAGACAAGAAGGCTACTATTTTTAAGTGAAATGTAGAACTGTGTGGCTGTAACTGTGTACGTGCATTCTTGTGGCGTGTGTGTTTGTGTGCATATTTATGTGATTCCTGATGTGCGTGTAGATGTATGCGTGGGTCTGCATGTAGGCTGTGTGCCTTTGTTTAGATAAATCCGGTTGTGCCCTGCTTTCATGTAGGCCTATTCAATATAATAGCTTACTGTATATTTCGTGTATAATAATGTTATTCTGAAGCGTTCGCGTATGGCGCAAGCCTACTAAAACAAAATGGGCTGCTCTGCGGCGGACTGCTTTCAGCACCAGTGGTGGTGGACAGCGCCTTGAGAGCGGATTGTGTATATGCAAGGCCTCTACCTCAACCAAAGGTCCTTCATTTACACTCGACCACAGGGCACATTTACAACATCCTCCCACATATTTGAACATGTTTAAGCTGCATATGTTTTAGCTGCAATAGATCATGTTGCATATCGACAGTGTAGGCTACAGCCATTTGAAATGACATCAGTTATCATATGAAGACATGAGCTGGTAGTATTGGGTGCTTTATTTACTCTGAAAAAACGAAAACGATACAACATAGACTACAGGGGAATTTGCAGACAACAAACCTTTTCCGTTATCGCTTTAGTGTCTCGCTTTAGTGAAAGCTGTGTGCGCTCGCGTAGATGACAGCAGGCTCCGCTCTTGGCATTCACCGCGTGCCTTAATTGTAAGACATTAAATCAAGGTCCGCTGTGAACACGGAGAACCAGAACCTCAGAACACTCAGTGTGTGTGTGTGTGTGTGTGTGTGTGTGTGTGTGTGTGTGTGTGTGTGTGTGTGTGTGTGTGTGTGTGTGTGTGTGTGTGTGTGTGTGTGTGTGCGTGTGTGTGTGTGTGTGTTACATTTTGCTATTTCCACCCATAACATTCATTCTTTGCCATTTCCGCCCATAATATTCCTTGTTCTATATAGACCAACCACCCGTTTCTTCAGACCTTCAGTGCGAACAGTTATGTGCCGATGTCAGTGTTCTTTGAAGTTGGAGTGGCATTCTGTAATGGAAGGTTACTCGTGTAGACTATCAAACATCATCTCATAGCTGCTGATATAAACGTATGCTATATACTTTACCCCATAATGACAATTGATTGTAATTTGATAGAAAAAAACTATTAAACATTGAAGCACGGCGGCCATTGAGCTTGGTGACACCCGTGCGTAATGGGTTAAAGTCGTCACTAGCACTGTTTTTGGGGGCTAGATTCAAACTGATGGTTAGTCCGAATCCGTCTCCGGAGGCAAAAGGGGGACGGGCCATTTGATCTTCTTCAAAGGATGTCTGTTTTGGCAAAAAAGCGTCAGGAGTAGACTTCAACCACGTCGTATTCCTCCATCAAACACCTACCAAAAAAAGAGAAGAAAACACCAAATGCGTCACAAACCTTAGAAAGTCAATCCTGAAATCCTGTACGGGAAAGAGAGAAAAGCCTACAAACAGGGGAAAAGTGTTCGTCTTACATTAAAAAAAGAAGCCTATAGAGATCCATAAAGGTCGCTTTCTGCTTGGAAAAATGGAACGGCACTTTACAAGAGAAAGCATAGCACCAGTCTACTCGCAGGTCAAGTAAAAATTAAAAAAGAAGAGATTCCGCAAAGCGCGAATGAGACAATTCGAAAGCCTCAAAACTGCCCTCCTCCTGCATTCCATCAACGCACCGTGGAACCACCGAAGGCAAAGGTATATAGGCTCCTCTCCTCACAAATCCATCTGGGACCGAGGACGAGCTGAGCTGAGCTGTACATGTCCCATTTTCGATACCACTAAATGAGACTGATCTCCCTCAGCCCGGTCTTTTCCCCTCGCCGGCTGACTTCAGGATTAATGGCGCTCTAGCCAAACAAATAAGGCATCTGCCTTCTGCACAAGAGGATTGCATGGGGGACGGTGACGTCACTGGGCAAACAGATGTTCTCTCTCCCTCTCTCTCTATAGCTAACGTCCCCAATCATCTTCCGGTGCCCTTGAAACTAAGGAAAAATCACTTCAGTCTCAGTTTAAACCTAATCTCCCTGTTTCTTAGCTATTGCAATTACTCGACGCACCTTGTTAAAGTGTATAGTGATGGACATAGAACGAACAGAAAGAGGATTTTAAATCCTGTTTTGTCATGCCAATGCACAGCGATCTGTGTGAGTAGGCTAGTTTGATAATATCACTAGGTGAGTTGGGCTATTGGTTTAGCCTAAAGGTTTGAAATTGACTGACTATATAATCAGTTACGCAATGTTACACTGTTCTAAAAATGGACACACGCGCGCGCGATTTTCTTTTTTCAATTGTGTCGAATTGTTTAATGTGTGTGAGCCATTAGAACCATTTCGTGGAACAATGTGTTTAGGTCCAATGCAGACCTTATTCGCTGTCCGCGGTTTTGAAACCAGTGCAAAGCCAGAGCATGGAACCAATGTATCTGTTCATGTCATTACATTCACTATGCAAACTATTTGACATTTTGTCTTTTAAGCAAGAGAATGTGCATTCATTAAATCAGTTGTGCGTAGTAACTATTTGCATATATAGAATATAAAACGCTATAGTGTTTATAGCGTATGATTAACGCGTTTGAAACTGCATGCCAATCGTCATTATATCCATCAATTTGCCTCATGAAACCAGTGCAAAGTATACTGAAATGGAATTGATCAATTATTGAGTCAAGGCTACAACCCCACTACCTCCACTACTACTATTAGGACTAGCCTGTCTACTACAGCAACTAGGCTGCTGCCTCAACAGTGCTGCTAAGCGTTCCAATAGGCTTTGGGAGCTATTTCTGCCGTTACACAGATTATATTCACTAATGTATATAAGTATAGGCTTGAACGCAGTTTGGATTCAGAAGGCTATGATTATTGCACCGCATTACCCATTCAATATTTGGGATAGAGAAACAAAGGGAAACGCCATTTTAGATGGGGGGGGAAGGAAATCCCCCCTCCCATATGAAAAATCTAAATGATACAGTCCTTTATGAACCGATATTTGGAGTGTGTAACAAAACCGCCATATAGTTTACCTTCCCGCTATCCGGTAACCATTGAGAACTCAACCCAGTAGGTCCGTGCGCGGACCCATTGTCTCAAAGCGCCGCGCGACGAACAAACAAGTGCATAATGAGCATGCAGTCATTCCATCGTTTTTATCGATTATGTAGACTAACTCTAGCCCATATATATGAGCCCACTTGTGCAGTAACGTGTATAGTGATTCTACTGGCTCTTTGTCAACCTTATTCATATCCATAATTACTAGAGGCATTTTTTTAACGCCCGCAATAACAATGGCAAGTGCAACGTCGGAGGCAAGTCCGTTATCTTTGAGTGCCTATGCTTTGAGCGAATCATGCCAACACCCCAACACCATATAGGCTAGTGAGTGTGCATGGTCAGTTTTAATGTTACACATGGACGACACTTAACAAAGCACATTTCTTTCCTTCTCATATATGATATGAAATACCGACCCAGTGGAGACATGGATGCTCCATACTCACCCTCTCTCGCAGGCCAGATGGTCCCATGGTATTGTCCTGTATCCATTCGCTTTTTGTTTTCTTTCACGTCATTGTATGATATGATTCGTTTTGTTGTTAGCAAACGGCTTGTAGGCCTATTCCCGGTGATCTCGGTGTAGTGATAGACATTCAGGGGACTCCGGCGGGCGAGTAGCGGATTCTACCAGTGTGAGCGATGCTCTGCAAAGCATGGCTCCCTTTTCCCCTTTTTTTCAAAAGAGGGCAGGTCGTTCTGTGCATTACAATGAGTTAAATCCCCCCCCCCCCCTCCACACACACACACACACACACACACACACACACACACACACACAGTTGGAAATATCAAATGTCAATATAACATGAAAGGATTTTGTCACGTTTGTTAGCCTATATATGCATTTTGTTTGTCGTGTTTGTTTCTTTCAAGATGTTAAATGTAGCAGTGCACCAAATCATTACGGACTAGACTTGTGTCATCCACGATAATCTGAACCTAGACTAGGAATGTGCGTAATAAAGGTACACCATTGAATCGACGTCTCCGTGTGCTGGGTGCAATTTGTCATGTTTAATACCGTTTGTCCTGAGAGCTCCATTAGTACGTTGTAGTTCCACGCATTCTGCCTCTAGACCGCAGCTCAATCTCACTGAATCTGTTCCAATGAGATGGTGAGCCCTCAGACCGCACGTGATTCATGGGCCAGATATAAATGTCAATTTATTTCACGACCTTAAATAGGTAAAAATGCATATTTACAACTCCTAACGATTAGAGATATTAAAGCATATCTCGACCCAGTTCATCGGAACGCACTTAACACATCTCGACCCAGTTTATTGCAATGTACTTAACCTATACTTGAAGGTCTTCTAAGGTAGCCAATTGGACATCAGTGAGAGCCGTATTCACCCAGGAGCATTTATTTACATGGATAGCATTCTTCTTATATTTGTAGAACATTATAATGCTGCATAGGCCTTCATTTGCTGTGAATACGCCATGCGTAGCACCCTTTTACAAGCATAGATGTCGGATATTCTGGCGTGTGTAGTTCTCATGCGGAGAGTGAGGCCAACGGCAGCTATCCTAATTAGGTCAAATTAGATAAAGTGGCTGCAGCTCTTACAGTACAATCAAATATAGCAACAATTCTGCTTTATAAAACACAGGGTTTTTGAAAAATGTCAAATATTGTAGACCCCGAGGCAAGTAAAATGTGAGGGCAGTCTATAGGAGACTAATTCTCCAAACGAGTCATCAGTCCATGTCTTGATATGAAACGGAGTCACGTTAATATCAGTCACGTTATGGATGGTAGCTTCTCGTACAGGCCTGCGTATTTTGGTTCAACAAATTTGAGAATGAGTGTAAAAAAATGCATTAGGTCCATACACGAGCTATTTAATATTCAATTAATAATTAATTTAAGTGCCACCCCTGTGTTCGGTGCTACTGGTTTGTAATTCCCTTCACTTCCTGCCGAGATCGACTCAGGGGCAAAATATCCAATGGAAACAAAACCCAGTATGGATCCCCACACTTGGCCCCATGGAAAGATGATGTCATTATAGCCGGTCTAAACTTTCTAACGCTAATGGCTCAGGAAAACGACCCGAACACATAGCGAATCACACACGCACATGCAAGGTGTTACTAAAACAATTATTTCACTTGATTTGATTTTTGCATATGATATGTCGCTATAGCCTGTGTGTCCACACACTTTCTATGAATACAGAAGCTACTGCGTGCTCGAAAACACGCTCTATTTCTCCCATTCTTCTCCCCCTGTTCTCTTGACGCCGTGGATGGAGGCTGTAGGCATTCTCCTCTCCCTACGTGACATCTACCTCCCTGCTTGCCCTCTATAGAGGATACTATCTAGGGTACATGCTTGCCCTCTATTGAGGATACTATCTAGGCTACTACACTCTGTTACAGCGGGCCTTTAAACACACGATTGCTGTGAGAATTCAATGATGGTTTAGTGATGCCACATCAGCGGACAATACTATATATAACACATATTAATATAATATCTGGAAGAGGCGTTGTCATCTACAGTTTTAGTAGGCCTATTGATTCATCCACGTGTGAAAACACAATACTGTTGCAACAGTGGTACATTGCTACATATCTGGATACAGCTTTGGAGGGACATTTTAAAGCACTTTTTTTCACTGTGAGGGGAGAGAAAGGGAAAAAAGCTATTGTCCCCTCTGAAACAATGGAAGCTGCGGGCGACGTGCAGCGGTGCGCGCATGAATGGCGAGGCTCTAGGATGTGCGCGGGTCAGTGCCCGGGGTCTCCATCCCAAAGCCCCTTTCCCAGCGCGTCACAATGAACCTGCACGAGGTCGGGACTCCGCGGGGTCACAGGCCATCCCCTATTGTCCCGCACTTCAAAACAGATAAACATGTATTAATCAAGGGCCGACCGGAGGGCCCCCTGTCTCACAGAGAAAACTAAACCTAGAGGGGGAGAGAGAGGTGGGGAGAGGGTAAAGGGGGGGGATGACTACCCCCTGCAGATGCAAATTCCACCAAGGTCAGAGGTGGGACATGTAAAAGTTTGAAATGTTTCCCAAGTCCAACAGTCGGTGTAGAGAAATGTGTGCGACTGGTTTTCAATCGGAGGATGGAGATATTGCTATTGCACGGTCTCTCAAGTAAGACTGAATTTGGAACCTTTAGGTTAGATTTTGTTCTAGTACGTTTCGTTCAATTTTACATTGGATTGTGTTGTGCAGAATATACTTTGGTCAAATCGGTGTGAGGTTGTAGTGCTCGGTTTAACTGCTATTGTTTGTGTAGCCTAGACTAGATATCCAATGGGCGAAGGAAAAGTAGTGCTTTGCATTGTGGCATTACCATAACTCACAAGTCATTCTTCATGAGCCAATACAAATTGACGGGGTGGTTTACTAAATACTCGAAAATATTAGGCTACTTGAAAATACATTGATGTAAGTTGTGGATGTAAGCCATGTGCAGGTGAAAATTGTCGCTACATATTCTGAGTGACTCAAAAAGCTACAGTATAGCCATTTTAGAATTATTCGTTATAACATAAAAACAATAACACAAACGGCTTAATTAAATCGAAGTCTAGTGGTTTGACAATCGTTTGGTCATTAAATGTATCTCTAAACCGAGAAACCTAGCTGTACTTTAATCACATTTTATCTAGCTAGCATATTGATGAATTATATATTATTTAGGAAACGTTACTAATGGGTTATAAATGCACGCGCAGTAGGAATATATACTTTTATTGAACTGTAAATACTTTTGTAATAGGCTAATGAATGTCAATAGGCATGTAAATAGGTTCAAAACAAATCAAACTATTTAAAGTGGTTGTATCAGACTGAATATTCACATTACATTTGAATCGATTCCAGACGAAAAATCTGGGAACATTTTCTGTAAATTAGCAACATTCAGACACTAACGTTACTCTCTCATGTGAACATAATGAGTGTGTTGTCTGATGTTGTAAAATGTAGTCTACGATAAAACTATCGAAATATCAAATAGTCTCTGTTCAAATGTGTTGCTATTAACGCCTTTAGCCTCTTACAGTCAATAAGCGCGGTGGTTTTCTGTATAATGGAATTGACAACGGGGTATATGTAGACTGTGACCACCCTCCTTATACAGACACAAAGGCCCATAGGCTTCTATCCCCTAACCTTGTAGCATCAGAACCTCACTGAAATAAATTACATATACAATAGGTTACCTCAAAGGTTGTAGAAGCAATGATGGGGATCTCATTAATACCACTTTGATAGGCTATCCATATTAGCATTGATTAACCACTCAATATGAACATTTGATTGCATCAATCCATATCATAATCTTTAGATTTCAGACAGGAATCTTTCTATGAGAAACACATTTTATGGTCAATATTAGCAATATGATTATCCATTTTTGCATTGATAAAACAAACACTCAATTATATCATGAAATTTGTATTGCATTACTGTACAAATGATAATGTAAATATTTGAGACCCAGAGATGGACTTGAGAAGCCTGCTGTTTGATAGCTGATGTTATTCTGAAATGGAAGATATTGAGACTATTGGGGGAGAGGGAGTGAGCTAAGCATAGCTGTGAATTGAAGATGAAGAATAGGGAAGGGTAAGAAGTGGGGGGATTGGGTGTCTGATTATCTACCAAAAAATATATACTTTCAAATACATCTCATGTTTTGCGTATTTAGGAATACATTTCCATTTTTGATAACCTTATTTATTTTTTATTTCAGTATACAAACAAGATACAAACACAATCAAAGCTTAATGAATCTGTAAATCAGTCCATTTAAGCTCCATCATTCCATTTTGCTATTCAAATAGAGGTAACAATTATTGCTAACGGTTATATTATTGTCAGTGATAGCCAAGATCTAACCATATAACTTAGTGAGTATTTGAGTAACATGAAGTATCAGATTGTATCTGGGAAATACTAGATGGAAACATGATTAAGTAGTCATGGTGGTCATATTACAAATCAATGGCATAATAAGGTAGTGTTTCAGTGACTTCAGGATGATTTCTGCTGTCGTCATATTGCCTGTCATGTTGAGTTCTGTAGCCATGACAGACAGTGTGACCATTGGCATATACAGTCTGTCTAAAGGTTGCTCTGCCGTTTGTGTTTCTTCATAAATAGTATTTCCCAGAGTCATATCGAGAGCTTGGGACTAGAAGGTTCTATCTGCAAAAAGAGGATTCTGGGATAATTGGCATAGTTCCGACCCCTCATTGGTTTGAATGGTGTCAGCAATTTTTATATGATATACTTTAGAACATTTTTAACACAAATTAGGGTATTTAGCGTACTATATAGGTAGAGATCGTTGAACAGGACAAGGTTATGTCAATAACTACATTTTGACAAAAATGCAGATAGAAGCTCTCTCTCCCTCTATCTCCTCTATCTCCTCTCTCTCTCTCTCTCTCTCTCTCTCTCTCTCTCTCTCTCTCTCTCTCTCTCTTTATATATATATATATATATATATATATATATATATATAATGCATGTATGTTAGGCTATGTATGGCTCTGGTATGTCATTGATCATTGTAAAGACTGGAGTATACAGTAGTATACAGACTATGAGAGATGGCTTGTCATGACATGTTGTTTTAGTTTTTGAATGAGTGGTCCTCTCTCCACCATCAATGTATGTAGGCCTCATGATCATTTGTTAATATGTAGTTACAGTGGTTATTATTAGACTATAGTTAAGGCCTGCTCTAGTCTAATGCAATGTATCATTATTATACAATACAGTACTGCCATCCAGTCATACTCTTTTTTGTTTGGAACGATATCCTTAGATGGTATTGTCATCATAACTGTATTTCAATGAAATCCTGATCTGAGTTGTCCCCCTATATTTATCCCAGATAGGCCTGGATGTTAACCCAGATAGGCCTGGATGTTAACCCAGATAGGCCTGGATGTTAACCCAGATAGGCCTGGATGTTATCCCAGATAGTCCTGGATGTTAACCCAGATAGGCCTGGATGTTAACCCAGATAGTCCTGGATGTTAACCCAGATAGGCCTGGATGTTAACCCAGATAGGCCTGGATGTTAACCCAGATAGTCCTGGATGTTAACCCAGATAGGCCTGGATGTTAACCCAGATAGGCCTGGATGTTAACCCAGATAAGCCTGGATGTTAACCCAGATAGGCCTGGATGTTAACCCAGATAGGCCTGGATGTTATCCCAGATAGGCCTGGATGTTAACCCAGATAGGCCTGGATGTTAACCCAGATAGGCCTGGATGTTATCCCAGATAGGCCTGGATGTTAACCCAGATAGGCCTGGATGTTTTCCCAGGCAGGGTTGTGTAGCACCAAATACCAAACAGTTGTTATGTTGTTGTTGGTTGCGTGAACAGAACCAGATCAGCTTCAAATTATTCCTAAAATACCCAGTTTAATGGAATTAAATTGTTAATGCCAAATACAATAGCTTGCGTACAAAGTCACATCTATTTTAGTGGTAATATGTTTTAGAATGAAATCTGAAATATATCCATTTCTAAAAGATGAATATATATAAATGAATGTACTCTAGGTCAAACGTAACGGTAGCAGTGTCAGCAACCCCCAGTTTGGGTCATTCATTCAGTTTGTTTCAGCCATCTGGAGTTGAAAGGACCATGGTTAACATATAGTCTTAAAAGCATGTCAATATGTCCTCAAATAAATATGTATAGCTTAGCACTGTGATACCTTCAGAGAGGTTGACACTCTGTAGTCATTGAGTATCTATATATATATATATATATATATATATATATCTATATATATATATATATATATATATATATATATATATATATATAAAATATGGTATTATCAATGGGCTATTCTTTTATGAATTCATATCCATAATGCAGTGATTTAAAGATTGTTATATATAGTCCAGATAAATATATTTGTTACATTATTAGTCTAATCAAATGCTTCATATATTTTAAAACATTCCACTAGAATAATGTAAATAACACGCAGTTTCCATTTCACCATGAAATATATCATCTTGTATTTCTCTGTGAGGGAGATTTAAAGAGACCACGGGCCTTGTGTTTGGGACCTTCCCCTCCTCTGACATCACTGAGGGGTCAAACATGCATGTAAGGGCACCTCCTCCTCCTCCACCACCACCTCCTCTTCCTCCTCCTCTTCCTCTTCTTCTTCCTCTTCCTCCTCCACCACCACCACCACCAACAACACTTCCTCCTCCTCCTCCTTCTCCTTCTTCTCCTTCTCCACCTCCTCCTTCTCCTCCTCCTCCTCCTCTTCCTCTTCCTCCTCCTCCACCACCACCTCCTCCTCCACCACCACCTTCTCCTTCTCCTCCTCCTCCTCCTCCTCTTCCTCTTCCTCCTCCTCCACCACCACCTCCTTCTCCTCCTCCTCCTTCTCCTTCTCCTTCTCCTTCTCCTTCTCCTTCTCCTTCTCCTTCTCCTCCTCCTTCTCCTCCTCCTCCTCCTCTTCCTCTTCCTCCTCCTCCACCACCACCTCCTCCTTCTCCTTCTCCTTCTCCTTCTCCTTCTCCTTCTCTTCCTCTTCCTCCTCCTCCTCCTCCACCCTCACCACCACCAACAACTCCTCCTCCTCCTCCACCACCTCACCCTCATCCTCCTCCTCCTCTCTGTGATGCTAACTATCAGCTGAAGCAGGAGAAAGACTTCTCTATTCTCATGCTGATGTGGAGAGATCATCACATTTGACTCCTTAAGCCATGTTTCTCTTTTGTAGGGCAACTAAAGCCAGGAGACAGGAAAATGAAATATTACAGACATGAACTCTTCTGGTATCATACAGTAGAAATGGAAAATACCTCAATATACTGTAGTTGTAGACTGGCATGTGTATATTTTCCCCCATCTGAGAAACCTGTTCTTTAGCAAGCGTAGTTTCAGTTACTGCACACCCTACAGTACATGTTCTACTGTATATAGTTCAGCTATATGTAATGTCACCTTCCTGCAGCTCTTCACAATGTAACCTACAGCCTCACACTCATTGCTGTCCAAGCACAGTGAATCAATTCAGTAAAAACATGGATTCATTCACTGTGCACCCAGGTGCTCGTATGTGAGGTCATTATTTGTGCTCTAATAATGATTGTATTTTTAGGCTGCAGCCCTCCATTGGCTATACACAGATGCAGCACTCCATTGGCTATACACAGATGCAGCACTCCATTGGCTATACACAGATGCAGCACTCCATTGGCTATACACAGATGCAGCACTCCATTGGCTATACACAGATGCAGCACTCCATTGGCTATACACAGATGCAGCACTCCATTGGCTATACACAGATGCAGTTTTTGGCAACACCGGAGTCACTGGTTTTGCCCTAATTACTGAAACTGTTTTAATTCTTGTTGCGTAGTGTGCTTTGAAAGTATTCAATATCACGTGCTGTTTAATTGATGGTACAGTTTGACCCCAGAATAATGTAGTGTAAATGTTTGGCTCAGAAGTGGTGTGTATAAAACAGGATTATTTGACACCAATTCGTTGCAATTGTTAATACACCATATTTCTTCTAGATTAATTATTCAGCTGTAAAGTTAGCTAGAATGGAAATTTGTGTGATCATCTCGCAATACTCTTAACAACTAAGACCACACTTCAAGGCCTAGAACTTCCACTGTGTTTACTAGTATGTAGTACATTAAAGCACAATTATTTTGTGTATGTGTGTGTGCGTATGTGTGCCTGTGTGTGTGTACATGGATTTCGCCCATGTACCCACAAAGGTTATGAAATGGGGGTCAACGGGTGTGTTGTCTGTGATGTCAGCTGTGAAGTGACAGAGAGAGAGAGAGAGAGTGGGTCAGAGAGAGAGGGAGTCAGAGAGAGAGAGGGAGTCAGAGAGAGAGAGGGAGAGAGGGAGTCAGAGAGAGGGAGGGAGTCAGAGAGAGAGAGAGAGTCAGAGAGAGAGAGAGGGAGTCAGAGAGAGGGAGGGAGTCAGAGAGAGAGAGAGAGTCAGAGAGAGAGAGAGGGAGTCAGAGAGAGGGAGGGAGTCAGAGAGAGAGGGAGTCAGAGAGAGAGAGAGGGAGTCAGAGAGAGAGAGAGGGAGTCAGAGAGAGGGAGGGAGTCAGAGAGAGAGAGGGAATCAGAGAGAGAGAGAGGGAGTCAGAGAGAGGGAGGGAGTCAGAGAGAGAGAGGTAGTCAGAGAGAGAGAGAGGGAGTCAGAGAGAGGGAGGGAGTCAGAGAGAGGGAGGGAGTCAGAGAGAGGGAGGGAGTCAGAGAGAGAGAGAGGGAGTCAGAGAGAGGGAGGGAGTCAGAGAGAGAGAGGGAGTCAGAGAGAGGGAGGGAGTCAGAGAGAGAGAGAGGGAGTCAGAGAGAGAGAGAGGGAGTCAGAGAGAGAGAGAGGGAGTCAGAGAGAGAGAGAGGGAGTCAGAGAGAGGGAGGGAGTCAGAGAGAGAGAGGGAGTCAGAGAGAGAGAGAGGGAGTCAGAGAGAGGGAGGGAGTCAGAGAGAGAGAGGGAGTCAGAGAGAGAGAGAGGGAGTCAGAGAGAGGGAGGGAGTCAGAGAGAGACAGAGAGCGAGAGGGTCAGAGAGAGAGAGGGAGTCAGAGAGAGACAGAGAGAGAGGGAGTCAGAGAGAGAGAGGTAGTCAGAGAGAGAGAGAGGGAGTCAGAGAGAGGGAGGGAGTCAGAGAGAGAGAGGGAGTCAGAGAGAGAGAGAGGGAGTCAGAGAGAGGGAGGGAGTCAGAGAGAGACAGAGAGCGAGAGGGTCAGAGAGAGAGAGGGAGTCAGAGGGAGAGAGAGAGAGAGAGAGAGAGAGGGAGTCAGAGAGAGAGAGCAAGAGAGAGAGCCAGAGAGAGACAGAGAGAGAGAGGGTCATAGAGAGAGGGAGTCAGAAAGAGAGAGAGCAAGAGAGAGAGAGAGTCAGAGAGAGAGAGGGAGTCAGAGAGCCCTGAAAATCCCAAAAGGAAATAATTGTTATTAAGATCTACAGTATCTGTGCGTATCTACTGTCAGTAGAGACTCTCTGTTCCTGTGAGTATGAAGGGGTGTGTTTGATTCCATACCCATGCAAAAAAAATGGAAAGAGGAAAAAATATAAGTTATCCCTACGGCCTTTCAAATGAAACAGTGCAGGCTCCTACAGAGCTCCTGCAAACAAAGAGGATTCATTCAGTTGAAAGTGGTATAATTTAGCATTTGATTGACTCCAAATTTTTGTTAAACTCTGAACATAATGCAATGACATTCTTTGTGGAGTAGTGTCGGTAAATGATGTTAAATGTTTTCTGATATAGAAGACGCTATAACGTCCCATCATCTCTTTAAGACCTGATAGATAGAGATGCAGTTATTCAATACCGTTTGGTTTATATCAACTCAAGTAATATGCCACGAGGAAAATCTGCTTTATTTATCACATAGAACAACCTACATCTATTTAACTGAATATCACATTTTACTTTGGAGGTTTTAAATGAGACTGAGGACAAAATATTAATATGCGTCTATATGCACTAAAATTCTCAATGTAAATGTATTTTGAAGGCATCAACCACCATTGCATGCAACTGCATTTCTACTCTATACAATTCCTTGACTGAAACTAGGGGTCTGCAATAAGGAGGGGAGGGCAATGATATGCTGCTGCCAAAGCACAGCCATACATTTATTTTGATATAATTGTATTAATGCAGCGAGTAATGGATGAGCATATGTTTCACACTGATTACCATCCCTCTCTGACTGCCCTGTCTTATTTGCCTTCCCCATCTCCATCGCCTGCCTATCAGAATGAGAATATGCGCCTTGAGTTAATGCTGATTGCAGCAGCTGCCAATACGTGAATCTCCATGGCAACAATAAGGGGTTGCCAGGCAACCCTGTTCTTTTAGGGACACCGAAAGTGCCCAAAGGCTTCCAAAAATATATAAGGGGGTATAATACTCCGTCAACGCCTCAGCCACGCTCATGTTATAGGGGGTATCATAAGCATCCCCTACCCACTCTGGATTTCTTAACATTTTATTGTGTTACAAAGTGGGATTCAAATTGATTTAATTGTGATATTTTTGTGAAAGATCTAGACAAAATACTCTGTAATGTCAGTGGAAGAAGATTTCAAAAAATGAATTAAGATGAATGAAAAATAAAACACTAATACACCTTGATAAGATAAGTATTCACCCCCTGAGTCAATGCATGTTAGAAACACCTTTTAGTAATGACTACAGATGTGAGTCTTCTGGAGTAAGTCTCTAAGAGCTTTGAACACCTGGATTGTGCAATATTTGCCCATTATTCTTTTCAAAATTCTTCAAGCTCTGTCAAGGTGTTGGCAATCATAGCTAGAGTGCAATTCAAGTCTTACCATAGATTTCCAAGCAGATTTAAGTCAAAACTGTAACTTGGCCACTCAGGAACATTCAATGTCTTCTTGATAAGCAACTATACATTTGGCCTTGTGTTTTAGATTATTGTCCTGCTGAAAGGTGACCTCTCCGAGTGTCTGGTGGAAAGCAGACTGAAGCAGGTTTTCCTCTAGGACCTTGCCTGTGCTTAGCACCATCTCGTTTGTTTTTATCCTGAAAAACTCCCCAGTATTTGCCAATGTCAAGCATACCCATACCATGATGCATCCACCACCATGCTTGAAAATAAGGAGGCAGTTACTCAGTGATGTGTTTTGTTTTCCTCAAACATAAGGCTTCGCGTTTAAGCCAAAAAGTGTATTCCTTTACTGTGTTTTCTTGCAGTATCACTTTAGTGCCTTGTTGCATACAGGAAGAATGTTTTGGAATATTTGTATTCTGTATATTTGTATTCTTCTTTTCACATTCTCATTTAGGTCATTATTGTGGAGTCACTACAATGTATTTGATCCATCCTCAGTTTTCTCCCATCACAGCCATTGAACTCTGTAGCTGTTTTAAAATCACCGATGGCCTGATGACAATGCTGAGCAGTTTCCTTCTTGATCTGCAGCTCAGTTCAGAATGACGACTGTATCTTTGATGTGTCTGGGTGGTTTAATACATAATCCACAGCCTAATTATTAACTTGACCATGCTTAAAGAGATATTCAATGTCTGATTTGTTATTGTTACCCATCTACCAATCACTGCCATTCTTTATGAGGCTTTCGAAAAGCTCCCTGGTCTGTGTAGTTGAATTTGAGCTTGAATGTCAATATTTGACTGAGGGACCTTCCAGACGTTGTACAGTATGTATGGGGACAGAAGAAAGGGTAATCATTCAAAAATCATGTCAGCCCCTATTAGTCCACATAACTTATTTGTCCTGAACTAATTTAGGCTTTCCTAAACAAATACCTATCAATGACTACATTTTTTTGTATTCATTTGTAAAAATGTGTGGAATTTTCTTTTCACTTTCACGTTATGGAGTATATTGTGTACATCAATGAAAAAAAATCACAACTAAATCTATTTCAATCCCACTTTGTAACACTAAAAAATATGAAAAACTGCTAACCCTGGCAGGCACACATTTGTAAATTGGAATGAGTGCAATAGTTGAGCTTGTGGTACCCTCGTATCAGTGTCTATGGTGGAATTTCTTAACAACTGCATCAAATAAATATGCCATTCATGAGAGGGAAAATACATGCTAGACAAAAGACTCAGTGCCCTCACAAAGGAGCAGATTGTGGAATCAGGGCTTAGTGAGCTGCCTGCCTAGCCACTGCAGATAGATACAGTAATGGTGGGTGTTTCACACTACAATAACGAGGCAAGGAAAACCAAACTGTCGTCCATCTTGGCTCCCAGAGCGTAGCTCCATTCTCCCTCAGCCTCAGCCTCAGACCCAGGTGGCATATGCATACGCTGTGGAACAAAGCCTTACATCAGCACCAAGTGACATCACTGCAGTCAGCTGTTTCTGCCCATCTATAAATAGTGTGCAGAGAGAGAGAGAGAGGGAGAGGGAAAAAGGGGGAGAAAGGGAGAGGGGGATTGGGGAGAGGAGGAGGAGAGAGAGGGAGGGGGAGAGAGGGAGAGAGAGGGGGAGGGGAGGGAAGGAGAGAGGGGGGAGAGATCGAGAGGGAGAGGGGAGAGAGAGGGACAAAGAGAGAGAGAGAGATTGGTAGAAAGAGGAGAGACTGAGAAAGATAGGAGAGGGAGATGGGGAGAGAGAGATAGGGAGAGGGGAGAGAGAGAGAGAGAGAGAGAGAGGGAGCGAGGGAGAGAAAGCGAGATATCCATGTCTTGAAAGATACTGGACTCTTGTTTCCTCTGATTAAAAGATGAAGAGATGCAGGGATGTAGCATGTGCACTAATCATGATGTGTGCTAGTTTGCTCACACTGTATGTTTTTTGTGTGTACTGTATATTTCAGTGTGTACTGTATGTTTTGGATTAGTTCACAGGGTTTATGAAGAAGTGCTGTGGATTATGGTATACATATTAGGTACAGTTGAAGTCGGAAGTTTACATACACCTTAGCCAAATACATTTAAACTCAGTTTTTCACAATTCCTGACATTTAATCCTAGTAAAAATTCCCTGTCTTAGGTCAGTTAGGATCACCACTTTATTATACAAATGTGAAATGTCAGAATAATAGTAGAGAGAATTATTTATTTCAGCTTTTATTTCTTTCATCACATTCCCAGTGGGTCAGAAGTTTACATACACTCAATTAGTATTTGGTAGCATTGCCTTTAAATTGTTTAACTTGGGTCAAACGTTTTGGGTAGCCTTCCACAAGCTTCCCACAATAAGTTGGGTGAATTTTGTCCCATTCCTCCTGACAGAGCTGGTTTAACTGAGTCAGGGTTGTAGGCCTCCTTGCTCGCACACACTTTTTCAGTTCTGCCCACAAATGTTCTATAGGTTTGAGGTCAGGGCTTTGTGATGGCCACTCCAATACCTTGACTTTGTTGTCTTTAAGCCATTTTGCCACAACTTTGGAGTATGCTTGGGGTCATTGTCGATTTGGAAGACCCATTTGCAACCTAGCTTTAACTTCCTGACTGATGTCTTGAGATGTTGCTTCAATATATCCACATCATTTTCCTACCGCATGATGACATCTATTTTGTGAAGTGCACCAGTCCCTCCTGCAGCAAAGCATCCCCACAACATGATGCTGCCACCCCCGTGCTTCACGGTTGGAATGGTGTTCTTCGGCTTGCGTCCCCCTTCTCCCTCCAAACATAACGATGGTCATTATGGCCAAACAGTTCTATTTTTGTTTCATCAGACCAGAGGACATTTCTCCAAAAAGTACGATCTTTGTCCCCATGTGCAGTTGCAAATCGTAGTCTGGCTTTTTTATGGCGGTTTTGGAGCAGTGGCTTCTTCCTTGCTGAGCGGCCTTTCAGGTTATGTCGATATAGGACTCTTTTTACTGTGAATATAGGTACTTTTGTACCTGTTTCTTCCAGAATCTTCACAAGGTCCTTTGCTGTTGTTCTGGGATTGATTTGCATATTTCGCATCTATCAGAAGCTTCTAAAGCCATGACATCATTTTCTGGAATTTTACAAGCTGTTTAAAGGCACAGTCAACTTAGTGTATGTAAACTTCTGACCCACTGGAATTGTGATACAGTGAATTATAAGTGAAATAATCTGTCTGTAAATAATTGTTGGAAAAATGACTTGTGTCATGCACAAAGTAGATGTCCTAACCGACTTGCTAAAACTATAGTTTGTTAACAAGAAATTTGTGGAGTGTTTGAAAAACAAGTTTTAATGACTCCAACCTAAGTGTATGTAAACTTCCGACTTCAACTGTATAAGCAAAACACTGACAGGAAGACATTTTGTAACATTCAGGATGCTGATTTTAAGATGAAAATGTTATGAAATGTTCCGTATCTTTTTATAAAAATAAATAAACAAAGTTTTGATCATTAATTATGTTTTTGTCTTGTTTTACTTGTGCTGTGTGTGATATTATAAACTGGGTGGGTCAAGCCCTGAATGCTGATTGGCTGACAGCCGTGGTATATCAGATAATTTTAAAATTCTTACTGCTCTAATTACATTGGTAACCAGTTTATAATAGCAATTGGGCCCCTCAGGGGTTTGTGGTATATGGCCAATATACCACAGCTAAGGGCTGTATCCAGGCACTCCGTGTTGCGTCGTGCTTAAGAACAGCCCTTAGCCATGGGATACTGGCCGTATTCCACACCCTCTCAGGCATTACTGCTTAATTGTCCAGCAGGGATGTTTAGTTTTGAAACCATGTAGATTATGAGTATGTAAAAACGCATTACAGTAGTATGCACATTATGTTTCATATGAATATATGAAACGTGTTCAGAATAATGCAAAAATATTAACACTCACAGAAGAAGAAAAGTACAGGAAAGGAAATGTATTATAATCTATTCCATATTGAACCATAAATGTAGACGTCCCCAAAAATGATATCACCTCCACGAATTTGATTTGATTTCAAAAGAGTTGCACTCATGCAGCTGTTAAACACGTAATTTAATGAATAGCACAGGAGAGCAAAGGCGACCATAGGACTTGAAGATGATGGTCGGCTTCCCAGGATGCCTTGCAAGATTCCCATTAAAGAGGTGCACCTGGTTGGTGGCTGATAACTGCCTGTTGTGTGTCACAGACAGCCGTCCTCCCCACAATCTGTCTACTGATCCCCATTCAGAGGGGAGCATAAGGGTCCTAACTAACTGGTTCATTATGAGTCAGGATGAAAACAAGAAGCAGGAAGATAGGATGGTGTAGGCGAGAGGGATGAAGAGGCTTAGTGGACTGGGAGGAAGGGAAGAGGTTAAATGAGTGGGAGGAGCAGCACAGAATGCAGCAGCAGCATCGGCAGCTCAGTTCAGTACAGTTCAGTACATTACAGTTCCGCACAGCTCAGTACAGTTCAGTACATTACAGTTCAGTACAGTTCAAAACAGTACAGTACGGTTCAGTACGGTTGAGTACAGTTCAGTACATTACAGTTCAGTACAGTACAGTTCAGTACATTACAGTTCAGTACAGTTCAAAACAGTACAGTACGGTTCAGTACATTACAGTTCAGTACAGTTCAGCACATTACAGTTCAGTACAGTTCAAAACAGTACAGTACGGTTCAGTACAGTTCAGTACAGCTCAGTATGGTGTTTGAATTGGTAAGGTCTACAGTATATGGACTGGTACATGGTATTTGTATTGGTAAGGTCAACAGTATATGGACTGGTACAGGGTGTTTGAATTGGTAAGGTCTACAGTATATGGACTAGTACATGGTGTGTATATTGGTAAGGTCTACAGTATATGGACTGGTACATGGTATTTGTATTGGTAAGGTCTACAGTATATGGACTGGTACATGGTGTTTGTATTGGTAAGGTCAACAGTATATGGACTGGTACATTGTGTGTGTATTGGTAAGGACTACAGTATATGGACTGGTATATGGTGTTTGTATTGGTAAGGTCCACAGTATATGGACTGGTACATGGTGTGTATATTGGTAAGGTCAACAGTATATGGACTGGTACATTGTGTGTGTATTGGTAAGGACTACAGTATATGCACTGGTATATGGTGTTTGTATTGGTAAGGTCCACAGTATATGGACTGGTACATATACACAAATTGGTCTACATGGACAAGTTCTGGCCTGGTTTAGATCTTATCTGTCGGAAAGATATCAGTTTGTCTCTGTGAATGGTTCGTCCTCTGACAAATCAATTGTAAATTTCGGTGTTCCTCAAGGTTCCGTTCTAGGACCACTATTGTTTTCACTATATATTTTACCTCTTGGGGATGTCATTCGAAAACATAATGTTAAATTTCACTGCTATGCGGACGACACACAGCTGTACATTTCAATGAAACATGGTGAAGCCCCAAAATTGCCCTCGCTAGAAGCCTGTGTTTCAGACATAAGGAAGTGGATGGCTGCAAATTTTCTACTTTTAAACTCGGACAAAACAGAGATGCTTGTCCTAGGTCCCAAGAAACAAAGAGATCTTCTGTTGAATCTGACAATTAATCTGGATGGTTGTACAGTCGTCTCAAATAAAACTGTGAAGGACCTCGGCGTTACTCTGGACCCTGATCTCTCTTTTGAAGAACATATCAAGACTGCTTCAAGGACAGCTTTTTTCCATCTACGTAACATTGCAAAAATCAGAAACTTTCTGTCCAAAAATGACGCAGAAAAATTAATCCATGCTTTTGTTACTTCTAGGCTCGACTACTGCAATGCTCTACTTTCCGGCTACCCGGATAAAGCACTAAACAAACTTCAGTTAGTGCTAAATACGGCTGCTAGAATCCTGACTAGAACCAAAAAATTAGATCATATTACTCCAGTGCTAGCTTCCCTACACTGGCTTCCTGTTAAGGCAAGGGCTGATTTCAAGGTTTTACTGCTAACCTACAAAGCATTACATGGGCTTGCTCCTACCTATCTTTCCGATTTGGTCCTGCCGTACATACCTACACGTACGCTACGGTCACAAGACGCAGGCCTCCTAATTGTCCCTAGAATTTCTAAGCAAACGGCTGGAGGTAGGGCTTTCTCCTATAGAGCTCCATTTTTATGGAATGGTCTGCCTACCCATGTGAGAGACGCAGACTCAGTCTCAACCTTTAAGTCTTTACTGAAGACTTATCTCTTCAGTAGGTCCTATGATTAAGTATAGTCTGGCCCAGGAGTGTGAAGGTGAAGGGAAAGGCTGGAGCAACGAACCGCCCTTGCTGTCTCTGCCTTGTCGGTTCCCCTCTTCCCACTGGGATTCTCTGCCTCTAACCCTTTTACAGGGGCTGAGTCACTGACTTACTGGTGTTCTTCCATGCCGTCCATGGGAGGGGTGCGTCACTTGAGTAGGTTGAGCCACTGACGTGGTCTTCCTGTCTGGGTTGGCGCCCCCCCCCTTGGGTTGTGCCGTGGCGGACATCTTTGTGGGCTATACTCGGCCTTGTCTTCGGACGGTAAGTTGGTGGTTGTAGATATCCCTCTAGTGGTGTGGGGGCTGTGCTTTGGCAAAGTGGGTGGGGTTATATCCTGCCTGTTTGGCCCTGTCCGGGGGTATCATCGGATGGGGCCACAGTGTCTTCTGATCCCTCCTGTCTCAGCCTCCAGTATTTATGCTGCAGTAGTTTATGTGTCGGGGGGCTAGGGTCAGTCTGTTACATCTGGAGTATTCTCTTGTCTTATCCAGTGTCCTGTGTGAATGTAAATATGCTCTCTCTAATTCTCTCTTTCTTTCTTTCTTTCTTTCTTTCTCTCTTTCTCTCGGAGGACCTGAGCCCTAGGACTACCTGGCATGATGACTCCTTGCTGTCCCCAGTCCACCTGGCCATGCTGCTGCTCCAGTTTCAACTGTTCTGCCTGCGGCTACGGAACCCTGACCTGTTCACCGGACGTGCTTGTTGCACCCTCGACAATTACTATGATTATTATTATTTGACCATGCTGGTCATTTACGAACATTTTAACATCTTGACCATGTTCTGTTATAATATCCACCCGGCACAGCCAGAAGAGGACTGGCCACCCCTCATAGCCTGGTTCCTCTCTAGGTTTCTTCCTAGGTTTTTGGCCTTTCTCAGGAGTTTTTCCTAGGGAGTTTTTCCCAGCCACCGTGCTTCTTTCACATGCATTGCTTGCTGTTTGGGGTTTTAGGCTGGGTTTCTGTACAGCACTTTGAGATTTCAGCTGATGTACGAAGGGCTATATAAATAAATTTGATTTGATTTGATTTGATTTGATACATGGTGTGTATATTGGTAAGGTCTACAGTATATGGACTGGTATATGGCGATTGTATTAGTAAGGTCTACAGTATATGGACTGGTACATGGTGTGTATATTCTTAAGAACTACAGTATATGGACTGGTACATGGTGTGTATATTGGAAAGATCTAGAGTAGATGGACTGGTACATGGTGTTTCTATTGGTAAGGTCAACAGTATTAAGACTGGTACATGGTGTGTATATTGGTTAGGTCTAAGTATATGGACTAGTATATGGTGTGTATATTGGTAAGGTCTACAGTATATGGACTGGGACATGGTGTTTTGATTGGCACGGTCTACAGTATATGGACTGGTACATAGTGGTTGTATTGGTAAGGTCAACAGTATATGGACTGGTACATGGTGTTTGTATTGGTCAGATCTACAATATATAGATGGTACATGGTGTTTGTATTGGTAAGGTCTAGAGTATATGGACTTGTAAATGTTGTGTATATTGGTAAGGTCTACAGTATATGCACTGGTAAACGGTAAAAATATTGGTAAAGTCAAGAGTACATGGACTGGTACATGGTGTGTATATTGGAAAGGTTTACAGTATATGGACTGGTACATGGTGTTTGTATTGGTAAGGTCTACAGTATATAGACTGGTAAATGGTATTTGTATTGGTAAGGTCTACAGTATATGGACTGGTACATGGTGTTTGTATTGGTAAGATCTACAGTATATGGACTGGTACATGATGTGTATATTGTTAAGATCTACAGTATATGGACTGGTACATGATGTTTGCACTGTTATGGTCAAGAATATATGGACTGGTAAATGGTGTGTATGTTGACAAGGTTCTTCACTATATGGACTGATACATGGTGTGTATATTGTTTAGATCTACAGTATATGGACTGGTACATGGTGTGTATATTCTTAAGAACTACAGTATATGGACTGGTACATGGTGTGTATATTGGAAAGATCTAGAGTAGATGGACTGGTACATGGTGTTTCTATTGGTAAGGTCAACAGTATTAAGACTGGTACATGGTGTGTATATTGGTTAGGTCTAAGTATATGGACTAGTATATGGTGTGTATATTGGTAAGGTCTACAGTATATGGACTGGGACATGGTGTTTTGATTGGCACGGTCTACAGTATATGGACTGGTACATAGTGGTTGTATTGGTAAGGTCAACAGTATATGGACTGGTACATGGTGTTTGTATTGGTCAGATCTACAATATATAGATGGTACATGGTGTTTGTATTGGTAAGGTCTAGAGTATATGGACTTGTAAATGTTGTGTATATTGGTAAGGTCTACAGTATATGCACTGGTAAACGGTAAAAATATTGGTAAAGTCAAGAGTACATGGACTGGTACATGGTGTGTATATTGGAAAGGTTTACAGTATATGGACTGGTACATGGTGTTTGTATTGGTAAGGTCTACAGTATATAGACTGGTAAATGGTATTTGTATTGGTAAGGTCTACAGTATATGGACTGGTACATGGTGTTTGTATTGGTAAGATCTACAGTATATGGACTGGTACATGATGTGTATATTGTTAAGATCTACAGTATATGGACTGGTACATGATGTTTGCACTGTTATGGTCAAGAATATATGGACTGGTAAATGGTGTGTATGTTGACAAGGTTCTTCACTATATGGACTGATACATGGTGTGTATATTGTTTAGATCTACAGTATATGGACTGGTACATGGTGTGTATATTGGTACATTTTACAGTATATGGACTGGTACATTTTGTGTATATTGGTAAGGTCTACAGTATATGGACTGGTAAATGGTCTTTGTATTGGTAAGGTCTACAGTATATGGACTGGTGCATGGTGTTTGAATTGGTAAGGTCAACAGTATATGGACTGGTACAAGCGGTTTGTATTGATAAGGTCAACATTGTTAAGACTGGTACATGGTGTTTTAATTGGTAAGGTCAACAGTATATGGAATACTACATGGTGTTTGTATTAGTAAGGTATACAGTTTATGTACTGGTACATGGTGTGTATATTGGTAAGGTCTACAGTATATGGAATGGTACATGGTGTTTGTTTTGGTAAGGTATACAGTGTATGGACTGTTACATGGTGTTTGTATTGGTAAGAGCTACAGTATATTGACTGGTACAGGGTGTTTGTATTGGTAAGGTCTACAGTATATGGACTGGTACATGGTGTATGTATTGGTAAGGCCTACAGTATATGGACTGGTAATGGTGTTTGTATTGGTACGGTCTACAGCATATGGACTGGTACATGGTGAGTATATTGGTAAGGTCTACAGTATATGGACTGGTACATGGTGTTTGTATTGGTAAGGTCTACCATGTATGGACTGGTACATGCTGTGTATATTGGTAACGTCTACAGTATATGGACTGGTACATGGTGCTTGTATTGGTAAGGTCTACCATGTATGGACTGGTACATGGTGTGTTTTTTGGTTATGTCTACAGTATATGGACTGGTACATGGTGTTTGTATTGGAAATGTCTACAGTATATGGACTGGTACATGGTCTAAAGTATATGGACTGGTACATGGTGTGTATATTGGTTATGTCTACAGTATATGGACTGGTACATAGTGTTTGTATTGGAAATGTCTACAGTATATGGACTGGTACATGGTGTGTATATTGGTAAGGTCTACAGAATATGGACTGGTACATGGTATTTGTATTGGTAAGGTCTACAGTATATGGACTGGTACAGGGTGTTTCAATTGGTAAGGTCTACAGTATATGGACCGGTACATGGTGTGTATATAGGTAAGACCTACAGTATGCGGGCTGGTACATGGCGTTTGTATTGGTAAGGTCTACAGTATATGGACTGGTACATGGTGTGTATATTAGTTTGGTCTAAAGTGTATGGACTGGTACATGGTGTTTGTATTGGAAATGTCTACAGTATATGGACTGGTACATGGTGTATGTATTGGTAAGGTCTACAGAATATGGACTGGTAAATGGTCTTTGTATTGGTAATGTCTACAGTATATAGACTGGCACATGGTGTTTGTATTGGTACGGTCTGTATTTTTGGACTGTTACATGGTGTTTGTATTGGTAAGGTCTACAGTATAGGGACTGGTACATAGTGTTTTTATTGGTGAGGTCTAAAGTATATAGACTGGTACATGGTGTTTGTATTTGCAAGGTCTACAGTATATGTGCTGGTACATGGTGTGTATATTGGTAAGGTCTACAGTATATGGACTGTTACACGGTGTTTGAATTTGTAAGGTCTACAGTATATGGACTGGTACATAGTGTTTGTATTGGTAAGGTCTACAGTATATGGACTGGTACATGGTGTTTGAATTGGTAAGGTCTACAGTATATGGACTGGTAAATGAGGTGTATATTGCAAAGATCTACATTATATGGACTGGTGCATGGTGTGTATATTGGTAAGGTCTACAGTATATGGACTGGTACATGGCGTTTGTATTGGTAAGGTCTACAGTATATGGACTGGTACATGGTGTGTATATTGGTAAGACCTACAGTATATGGACTGGTACATGGCGTTTGTATTGGTAAGTTCTACTGTAGATGGACTGGTACATGGTGTGTATATTGGTTAGGTCTACAGAATATGGACTGGTAAATGGTCTTTGTATTGGTCAGGTCTGTATTTTTGGACTGTTACATGGTGTTTGTATTGGTAAGGTCTACAGTATATGAACTGGTGCATGGTGTGTATATTGGTAAGGTCTACAGTATATGGACTGGTACATGGTGTTTGTATTGGTAAGGTCTACAGTATATGGACTGGTACATAGTGTGTATATTGGTAAGGTCTACAGTATATGGACTGGTACAAGCGGTTTGTATTGATAAGGTCGACATTGTTAAGACTGGTACATTGTGTTTGAATTGGTAAGGTCAACAGTATATGGAATAGTACATGGTGTTTGTATTGGTATGGTATACAGTATATGGACTGGTACAAGCGGTTTGTATTGATAAGGTCAACATTGTTAAGACATGGTGTGTATATTGGTAAGGTCTACAGTATATTGACTGGCAAATGGTGTTTGCATTAGTAAGGTCTACAGTATATGGACTGGTACATGGTGTGTATATTGGTAAGACCTACAGTTAATGGACTGGTACATGGCGTTTGTATTGGTTAGGTCTAAAGTATATGGACTGGTACATGGTGTTTGGATTGGAAATGTCTACAGTATATGGACTGGTACATGGTGTATGTATTGGTAAGGTCTACAGTATATGGACTGGTACATATTGTTTGTGTTGGTGAGGTCTACAGTATATGGACTGGTAGTGGTGTTTGTATTTGCAAGGTCTACAGTATATCGACTGATACATGGTGTTTGTACTGGTAAGGTTAACAGTATTAAGACTAGTTCATGGCGTGTATATTGGTAAGGTCTACATGGTGTTTGAATTTGTAAGGTCTACAGTATATGGACTGGTACATGATGTGTATATTGCTAAGGTCTACAGTATATGGACTGGTCCATGGTGTTTCTATTGGTAAGGTCTGCTGTATATGGACTGGTACATGGTGTATGTATTGGTAAGGCCTAGAGTATATGGACTGGTAATGGTGTTTGTATTGGTACGGTCTACAGCATATGGACTGGTACATGGTGAGTATATTGGTAAGGTCTACAGTATATGGACTTGTACATGGTGTGTATATTCGTAAGATCTACAGTATATGTACTGGTACATGGTGTGTATATTGGTAAGGTCTACAGTATATCGACAGGTACATGGTGTTTGTACTGGTAAGGTTAACAGTATTAAGACTAGTTCATGGTGTGTATATTGGTAAGGTCTACAGTATATGGACTGGTACATGGTGTTTGTATTAGTAAGGTATACAGTATATGGACTGGTACATGGTGGGTATATTGGTAAGACCTACAGTATATGGACTGGTACATGGTGTTTGTATTAGTAAGGTATACAGCATATGGACTGGTACATGATGTGTATATTGGTAAGACCTACATTATATGGACTGGTACATGGCGTTTGTTTTGGTAAGTTCTACTGTAGATGGACTGGTACATGGTGTGTATATTGGTTAGGTCTACAGAATATGGACTGGTAAATGGTCTTTGTATTGGTCAGGTCTGTATTTTTGGACTGTTACACGGTGTTTGAATCTGCAAGGTCTACAGTATATGGACTGGTACATAGTGTTTGTATTGGTAAGGCCTACAGTATATGGACTGATACATGGTCTTTGAATTGGTAAGGTCTACAGTATATTGACTGGTAAATGGTGTGTATTTTGCAAAGATCTACATTATATGGACTGGTGCATGGTGTGTATATTGGTAAGGTCTACAGTATATGGACTGGTACATGGTGTTTGTATTGGTAAGGTCTACAGTATATGGACTGGTACATAGTGTGTATATTGGTAAGGTCTACAGTATATGGACTGGTACAAGCGGTTTGTATTGATAAGGTCAACATTGTTAAGACTGGTACATGGTGTTTGAATTGGTAAGGTCAACAGTATATGGAATAGTACATGGTGTTTGTATTGGTATGGTATACAGTATATGGACTGGTACATGGTGTGTATATTGGTAAGGTCTACAGTATATGGAATGGTACATGGTGTTTGTATTGGTAAGGTCTACAGTATATGGACTGGTACATGGTGTTTGTATTAGTAAGGTATACAGTATATGGACTGGTACATGGTGGGTATATTGGCAAGACCTACGGTATATGGACTGGTACATGGCGTTTGTATTGGTAAGGTCTACAGTATATGGACTGGTACATGGTGTTTGTATTAGTAAGGTATACAGCATATGGACTGGTACATGATGTGTATATTGGTAAGACCTACAGTATATGGACTGGTACATGGCGTTTGTATTGGTAAATTCTACTGTAGATGGACTGGTACATGGTGTGTATATTGGTTAGGTCTACAGAATATGGACTGGTAAATGGTCTTTGTATTGGTCAGGTCTGTATTTTTGGACTGTTACATGGTGTTTGTATTGGTAAGGTCTACAGTATATGGTCTGTTACACGGTGTTTGAATCTGCAAGGTCTACAGTATATGGACTAGTACATAGTGTTTGTATTGGTAAGGCCTACAGTATATGGACTGATACATGGTCTTTGAATTGGTAAGGTCTACAGTATATTGACTGGTAAATGGTGTGTATTTTGCAAAGATCTACATTATATGGACTGGTGCATGGTGTGTATATTGGTAAGGTCTACAGTATATGGACTGGTACATGGTGTTTGTATTGGTAAGGTCTACAGTATATGGACTGGTACATAGTGTGTATATTGGTAAGGTCTACAGTATATGGACTGGTACAAGCGGTTTGTATTGATAAGGTCAACATTGTTAATACTGGTACATGGTGTTTGAATTGGTAAGGTCAACAGTATATGGAATAGTACATGGTGTTTGTATTGGTATGGTATACAGTATATGGACTGGTACATGGTGTGTATATTGGTAAGGTCTACAGTATATGGAATGGTACATGGTGTTTGTATTGGTAAGGTATACAGTGTATGGACTGTTACATGGTGTTTGTATTGGTAAAAGCTACAGTATATTGACTGGTACATGGTGAATGTATTGGTAAGGCCTACAGTATATGGACTGGTACATTGTGAGTATATTGGTAAGGTCTACAGTATATGGACTGGTACATGGTTTTTGTATTGGTAAGGTCTACAGTATATGTACTGGTACATGGTGTGTATATTAGTAAGGTCTACAGTATATCGACTGATACATGGTGTTTGTACTGGTAAGGTTAACAGTATTAAGACTAGTTCATGGCGTGTATATTGGTAAGGTCTACATGGTGTTTGAATTTGTAAGGTCTACAGTATATGGACTGGTACATGATGTGTATATTGCTAAGGTCTACAGTATATGGACTGGTCCATGGTGTTTCTATTGGTAAGGTATACAGTATATGGACTGGTACATGGTGTATGTATTGGTAAGGCCTAGAGTATATGGACTGGTAATGGTGTTTGTATTGGTACGGTCTACAGCATATGGACTGGTACATGGTGAGTATATTGGTAAGGTCTACAGTATATGGACTTGTACATGGTGTGTATATTTGTAAGATCTACAGTATATGGTCTGGTACATGGTGTTTGTATTGGTAAGGTCTACCATGTATGGACTGGTACATGGTGTTTGTATTAGTAAGGTATACAGTATATGGACTGGTACATGGTGTGTATATTGGTAAGACCTACAGTATATGGACTGGTACATGGCGTTTGTATTGGTAAGGTCTACAGTATATGGACTGGTACATGGTGTTTGTATTAGTAAGGTATACAGCATATGGACTGGTACATGATGTGTATATTGGTAAGACCTACAGTATATGGACTGGTACATGGCGTTTGTATTGGTAAATTCTACTGTAGATGGACTGGTACATGGTGTGTATATTGTTTAGGTCTACAGAATATGGACTGGTAAATGGTCTTTGTATTGGTCAGGTCTGTATTTTTGGACTGTTACATGGTGTTTGTATTGGTAAGGTCTACAGTATATGGTCTGTTACACGGTGTTTGAATCTGCAAGGTCTACAGTATATGGACTGGTACATAGTGTTTGTATTGGTAAGGCCTACAGTATATGGACTGATACATGGTCTTTGAATTGGTAAGGTCTACAGTATATTGACTGGTAAATGGTGTGTATTTTGCAAAGATCTACTTTATATGGACTGGTGCATGGTGTGTATATTGGTAAGGTCTACAGTATATGGACTGGTACATGGTGTTTGGATTGGAAATGTCTACAGTATATGGACTGGTACATGGTGTATGTATTGGTAAGGTCTACTGTAGATGGACTGGTACATGGTGTGTATATTGGTACGGTCTACAGTATATGGACTGGTACATGGTGTTTGGATTGGAAATGTCTACAGTATATGGACTGGTACATGGTGTTTGTATTGGTAAGGTCTACTGTAGATGGACTGGTACATGGTGTGTATATTGGTACGGTCTACAGTATATGGACTGGTACATGGTGTTTTTATTGGTAGGTCTGTATTTTTGGACTGTTACATGGTGTTTGTTTTGGTAAGGTCTACAGTATATGTACTGGTACATGGTGTGTATATTGGTAAGGTCTACATGGTGTTTGAATTTGTAAGGTCTACAGTATATGGACTGGTACATGATGTGTATATTGCTAAGGTCTACAGTATATGGACTGGTCCATGGTGTTTCTATTGGTAAGGTCTACAGTATATGGACTGGTACATGGTGTATGTATTGGTAAGGCCTAGAGTATATGGACTGGTAATGGTGTTTGTATTGGTACGGTCTACAGCATATGGACTGGTACATGGTGAGTATATTGGTAAGGTCTACAGTATATGGACTTGTACATGGTGTGTATATTTGTAAGATCTATAGTATATGGACTGGTACATGGTGTTTGTATTGGTAAGGTCTACCATGTTTGGACTGGTACATGGTGTGTATATTGGTAAGGTCTACAGTATATGGACTGGTACATGGTGTTTGTATTAGTAAGGTATACAGTATATGGACTGGTACATGGTGTGTATATTGGTAAGACCTACAGTATATGGACTTGTACATGGCGTTTGTATTGGTAAGGTCTACAGTATATGGACTGGTACATGGTGTGTATATTGGTTAGGTCTACAGTATATGGACTGGTACATGGTGTTTGTATTGGTAAGGTGTACAGTATATGGACTGGTACATGGTGTTTGTATTGGAAATGTCTACAGTATATGGACTGGTAAATGGTCTTTGTATTGGTAAGGTCTACAGTATATGGACTGGTACATGGTGTTTGTATTGGTAATCTGTATTTTTTGACTGTTACATGGTGTTTGTATTGGTAAGGTCTACAGTATATGGACTGGTAAATAGTGTTTGTATTGGTGAGGTCTACAGTATATGGACTGGTAATGGTGTTTGTATTGGGAAGGTCTACAGTATATGTACTGGTAGATGTTGTGTATATTGGTTAGGTCTACAGTATATCGACTGGTACATGGTGTGTATATTGGTTAGGTCTACAGTATATCGACTGGTACATGGTGTTTTTACTTGTAAGGTCTACAGTATATGGACTGGTACATGGTGTTTGTGTTGGTAAGGTCTACAGTATATCGACTGGTACATGGTGTGTATATTGGTAAGGTCTACAGTAAATGGACTGGTACATGGTGTTTGTATTGGAAATGTCTACAGTATATGGACTTGTACATGGTGTTTGTATTTGTAAACCTACTGTAGATGGACTGGTACATGGTGTTTGTATTGGAAAGGTCTAAAGTATATGGACTGGTACATGGATTGTAAATTGGCAAGGTCTAAGTATATGGACTGGTACATGGTGTGTATATTGGTAATGTCTACAGAATATGTACTGTAACATGTTGATTGTATTGGTAAGGTAGGCATTTTTGGACTGGTACATGGTGTTTGTATTGGTAAGGTCTACATTATATGGACTGGTACACTGTGTTTGAATTGGTAAAGTCTACACAATATGGACTGGTATATGGTGTGTATATTGGTAAGATCTACATTATATGGACTGGTACTTGGTGTCTATATTGGTAAGGTCTACAGTATATGGACTTGTACATGGTTTTTGTATCGGTAAGGTCTACAGTATATGGACTGGTACATGGTGTGTATATTTGTAAGATCTTCAGTATATGGACTGGTACATGGTGTTTGTATTGGGAAGGTCTACAGTATATGGACAGGTACATGGTGTGTATATTGGTAAGGTCTACAGTATATTAATTGGTACATGGTGTTTCTATTGGTTAGGTCTACAGTATATTGACTGGTACATGGTGTATGTATTGGTAAGGTCTACAGTATAGGGACTGGTAATGGTGTTTGTATTGGTAAGGTATACAGTATATGGACTGGTACATGGTGTGTATATTGGTAAGGTCTACAGTATATGGAATGGTACATGGTGTTTGTATTGGTAAGGTATACAGTGTATGGACTGTTACATGGTGTTTGTATTGGTAAAAGCTACAGTATATTGACTGGTACATGGTGAATGTATTGGTAAGGCCTACAGTATATGGACTGGTAATGGTGTTTGTATTGGTAAGGTCTACAGCATATGGACTGGTACATTGTGAGTATATTTGTAAGGTCTACAGTATATGGACTGGTACATGGTGTGTATGTTGGTAAGGTCTGCATTTCTGGACTGTTTCATGGTGTTTGTATTGGAAATGTGTACAGTATATGGACTGGTACATGGTGTTTGTATTGGTAAGGTCTTCTGTAGATGGACTGGTACATGGTGTGTATATTGGTAAGGTCTACAGTTTTTGGACTGGTACCCTGGTGTGTATATTGGTAAGGTCTACAGTATATGGAATGGTACATGGTGTTTGTATTGGTAAGGTCTACAGTGTATGGACTGTTACATGGTGTTTGTATTGGAAAGATCTACAGTATATGGACTGGTACATTATGTTTGTATTGGTAAGGTCTACAGTATATGGACTGGTACATGGTATTTGTATTTGTAAGGTCTACAGTATATGTACTGGTCCATGGTGTTTCTATTGGTAAGGTCTACAGTATATGGACTGGTACATGGTGTTTGTATTGGAAATGTCTACAGTATATGGACTGGTAAATGGTCTTTGTATTGGTAAGGTCTACAGTATATGGACTGGTACATGGTGTTTGTATTGGTAATCTGTATTTTTTGACTGTTACATGGTGTTTGTATTGGTAAGGTCTACAGTATATGGACTGGTAAATAGTGTTTGTATTGGTGAGGTCTACAGTATATGGACTAGTAATGGTGTTTGTATTGGGAAGGTCTACAGTATATGTACTGGTAGATGGTGTGTATATTGGTTAGGTCTACAGTATATCGACTGGTACATGGTGTGTATATTGGTTAGGTCTACAGTATATCGACTGGTACATGGTGTTTTTACTTGTAAGGTCTACAGTATATGGACTGGTACATGGTGTTTGTGTTGGTAAGGTCTACAGTATATCGACTGGTACATGGTGTGTATATTGGTAAGGTCTACAGTATATGGACTGGTACATGGTGTTTGTATTGGAAATGTCTACAGTATATGGACTTGTACATGGTGTTTGTATTTGTAAACCTACTGTAGATGGACTGGTACATGGTGTTTGTATTGGAAAGGTCTAAAGTATATGGACTGGTACATGGATTGTAAATTGGCAAGGTCTAAGTATATGGACTGGTACATGGTGTGTATATTGGTAATGTCTACAGAATATGTACTGTAACATGTTGATTGTATTGGTAAGGTAGGCATTTTTGGACTGGTACATGGTGTTTGTATTGGTAAGGTCTACATTATATGGACTGGTACACTGTGTTTGAATTGGTAAAGTCTACACAATATGGACTGGTATATGGTGTGTATATTGGTAAGATCTACATTATATGGACTGGTACTTGGTGTCTATATTGGTAAGGTCTACAGTATATGGACTTGTACATGGTTTTTGTATCGGTAAGGTCTACAGTATATGGACTGGTACATGGTGTGTATATTTGTAAGATCTTCAGTATATGGACTGGTACATGGTGTTTGTATTGGGAAGGTCTACAGTATATGGACAGGTACATGGTGTGTATATTGGTAAGGTCTACAGTATATTAATTGGTACATGGTGTTTCTATTGGTTAGGTCTACAGTATATTGACTGGTACATGGTGTATGTATTGGTAAGGTCTACAGTATAGGGACTGGTAATGGTGTTTGTATTGGTAAGGTCTACAGTATATGGACTGGTACATGGTGTGTATATTGGTAAGGTCTACAGTATATGGAATGGTACATGGTGTTTGTATTGGTAAGGTATACAGTGTATGGACTGTTACATGGTGTTTGTATTGGTAAAAGCTACAGTATATTGACTGGTACATGGTGAATGTATTGGTAAGGCCTACAGTATATGGACTGGTAATGGTGTTTGTATTGGTAAGGTCTACAGCATATGGACTGGTACATTGTGAGTATATTTGTAAGGTCTACAGTATATGGACTGGTACATGGTGTGTATGTTGGTAAGGTCTGCATTTCTGGACTGTTTCATGGTGTTTGTATTGGAAATGTGTACAGTATATGGACTGGTACATGGTGTTTGTATTGGTAAGGTCTTCTGTAGATGGACTGGTACATGGTGTGTATATTGGTAAGGTCTACAGTTTTTGGACTGGTACCCTGGTGTGTATATTGGTAAGGTCTACAGTATATGGAATGGTACATGGTGTTTGTATTGGTAAGGTCTACAGTGTATGGACTGTTACATGGTGTTTGTATTGGAAAGATCTACAGTATATGGACTGGTACATTATGTTTGTATTGGTAAGGTCTACAGTATATGGACTGGTACATGGTATTTGTATTTGTAAGGTCTACAGTATATGTACTGGTCCATGGTGTTTCTATTGGTAAGGTCTACAGTATATGTACTGGTACATGGTGTTTCTATTGGTAAGGTCTTCAGTATATGGACTGGTACATGGTGTTTGAATTGGTAAGGTCTACAGTATATGTACTGGTACATGGTGTTTCTATTGGTAAAGTCTACAGTATATGGACTGGTAAATGGTATTTCTATTGGTAAGGTCTACGGTATTTGGACTGTTACATGGTGTTTGTATTGGTAAGGTCTACAGTATATGGACTGGTACATGGTGTTTGTATTAGTAAGGTATACAGTATATGGACTGGTACATGGTGTGTATATTGGTAAGACCTACAGTATATGGACTGGTACATGGCGTTTGTATTGGTAAGGTCTACAGTATATGGACTGGTACATGGTGTTTGTATTAGTAAGGTATACATTTTTGGACTGGTACATGGTGTGTATATTGGTAAGACCTACAGTATATGGACTGGTACATGGCGTTTGTATTGGTAAGTTCTACTGTAGATGGACTGGTACATGGTGTGTATATTGGTTAGGTCTACAGAATATGGACTGGTAAATGGTCTTTGTATTGGTATGGTCTGTATTTTTGGACTGTTACATGGTGTTTGTATTGATAAGGTCTACAATATATGGTCTGTTACACGGTGTTTGAATTTGTAAGGTCTACAGTATATGGACTGGTACATAGTGTTTGTATTGGTAAGGCCTAAAGTATATGGACTGATACATGGTGTTTGAATTGGTAAGGTCTATAGTATATTGACTGGTAAATGGTGTGTATTTTTTTAAAGATCTACATTATATGGACTGGTGCATGGTGTGTATATTGGTAAGGTCTACAAAATATGGAATGGTACATGGTGTTTGCATTGGTAAGGTCTACAGTACATGGACTGGTGCATAGTGTGCATATTGGTAAGGTCTACAGTATTTGGACTGGTACAAGCGGTTTGTATTGTTAAGGTCAACATTGTTAAGACTGGTACATGGTGTTTGAATAGGTAAGGTCAACAGTAAATGGAATAGTACATGGTGTTTGTATTGGTATGGTATACAGTATATGGACTGGTACATGGTGTGTATATTGGTAAGGTCTACAGTATATGGAATGGTACATGGTGTTTGTATTGGTAAGGTATACAGTGTATGGACTGTTACATGGTGTTTGTATTGGTAAAAGCTACAGTATATTGACTGGTACATGGTGAATGTATTGGTAAGGCCTACAGTATATGGACTGGTAATGGTGTTTGTATTGGTAAGGTCTACAGCATATGGACTGGTACATTGTGAGTATATTTGTAAGGTCTACAGTATATGGACTGGTACATGGTGTTTGTATTGGTAAGGTCTACCATGTATGGACTTGTACATGGTGTGTATATTGGTAACGTCTACAGTATATGGACTGGTACATGGTATTTGTATTGGTAAGGTATACAGTGTATGGACTGTTACATTGTGTTTGTATTGGTGAGATCTACAGTATATTGACTGGTACATTATGTTTGTATTGGTAAGGTCTACAGTATATGGACTGGTACATGGTGTGTATATTGGTAAGACCTACAGTATATGGACTGGTACATGGTGTGTATGTTGGTAAGGTCTGCATTTCTGGACTGTTTCATGGTGTTTGTATTGGAAATGTGTACAGTATATGGACTGGTACATGGTGTTTGTATTGGTAAGGTCTTCTGTAGATGGACTGGTACATGGTGTGTATATTGGTAAGGTCTACAGTATTTGGACTGGTACCCTGGTGTGTATATTGGTAAGGTCTACAGTATATGGATTGGTACATGGTGTTTGTATTGGTAAGGTCTACAGTGTATGGACTGTTACATGGTGTTTGTATTGGAAAGATCTACAGTATATGGACTGGTACATTATGTTTGTATTGGTAAGGTCTAAAGTATATGGACTGGTACATGGTATTTGTATTTGTAAGGTCTACAGTATATGTACTGGTCCATGGTGTTTCTATTGGTAAGGTCTACAGTATATGTACTGGTACATGGTGTTTCTATTGGTAAGGTCTACAGTATATGGACTGGTACATGGTGTTTGAATTGGTAAGGTCTATAGTATATGTACCGGTACATGGTGTTTCTATTGGTAAAGTCTACAGTATATGGACTGGTAAATGGTATTTCTATTGGTAAGGTCTACAGTATTTGGACTGTTACATGGTGTTTGTATTGGTAAGGTCTACAGTGTATGGTCTGGTAAATGGTGTGTATATTGGTAAGACCTACAGTATATGGACTGGTATATCGCGTTTGTATTGGTAAGGTCTACAGTATATGGACTGTTACACGGTGTTTGAATTTGTAAGGTCTACAGTATATGGACTGGTACATGGTGTTTGTATTGGTAAGGTCTACCATGTATGGACTGGTACATGGTGTGTATATTGGTAAGGTCTACAGTATATGGACTGGTACATGGTGTTTGTATTAGTAAGGTGTTCAGTATATGGACTGGTACATGGTGTGTATATTGGTAAGACCTACAGTATATGGACTGGTACATGGCGTTTGTATTGGTAAGGTCTACAGTATATGGACTGGTACATGGTGTTTGTATTAGTAAGGTATACAGCATATGGACTGGTACATGGTGTGTATATTGGTAAGACCTACAGTATATGGACTGGTACATGGCGTTTGTATTGGTAAGTTCTACTGTAGATGGACTGGTACATGGTGTGTATATTGGTTAGGTCTACAGAATATGGACTGGTAAATGGTCTTTGTATTGGTAAGGTCTGTATTTTTGGACTGGTACATGGTGTTTGTATTGGTAATGTCTACTGTAGATGGACTGGTACATGGTGTGTATATTGGTAAGGTCTACAGTATTTTTCTTGCTATACTTTATTTACTTTGCCACCATGGCATTTTTTTTGCCTTTACCTCCCTTATCTCACATCATTTGCTCACGTTGTATATAGTCTTATTTTTTTTTCTACTTCATCATTGATTGTATGTTGTTTTACTCCATGTGTAACTCTGTGTTGTTGTATGTTGTCGAACTGCTTTGCTTTATCTTGGCCAGGTCGCAATTGTAAATGAGAACTTGTTCTCAACTTGCCTACCTGGTTAAATAAAGGTTAAATAAATAAATAAAAAATTTGGACTGGTACCCTGGTGTGTATATTGGTAAGGTCTACAGTATATGGAATGGTACATGGTGTTTGTATTGGTAAGGTCTACAGTGTATGGACTGTTACATGGTGTTTGTATTGGAAAGATCTACAGTATATGGACTGGTACATTATGTTTGTATTGGTAAGGTCTACAGTATATGGACTGGTACATGGTATTGGTATTTGTAAGGTCTACAGTATATGTACTGGTCCGTGGTGTTTCTATTGGTAAGGTCTACAGTATATGTACTGGTACATGGTGTTTCTATTGGTAAGGTCTACAGTATATGGACTGGTACATGGTGTTTGAATTGGTAAGGTCTACAGTATATGTACTGGTACATGGTGTTTCTATTGGTAAGGTCTACAGTATATGGACTGGTAAATGTTATTTCTATTGGTAAGGTCTACAGTATATGGACTGTTACACGGTGTTTGAATTTGTAAGGTCTACAGTATATGGACTGGTACATGGTGTTTGTATTGGTAAGGTCTACCATGTATGGACTGGTACATGGTGTGTATATTGGTAAGGTCTACAGTATATGGACTGGTACATGGTGTTTGTATTAGTAAGGTATACAGTATATGGACTGGTACATGGTGTGTATATTGGTAAGACCTACAGTATATGGACTGGTACATGGTGTTTGTATTGGTTAGGTCTACAGTCTATCGACTGGTACATGGTGTTTGGATTGGAAATGTCTACAGTATATGGACTGGTAGTGGTGTTTGTATTTGCAAGGTCTACAGTATATGTACTGGTACATGGTGTGTATATTGGTAAGGTCTATAGTATATCGACTGGTACATGGTGTTTGTACTGGTAAGGTTAACAGTATTAAGACTAGTTCATGGCGTGTATATTGGTAAGGTCTACATGGTGTTTGAATTTGTAAGGTCTACAGTATATGGACTGGTACATGATGTGTATATTGCTAAGGTCTACAGTATATGGACTGGTCCATGGCGTTTCTATTGGTAAGGTCTACAGTATATTGACTGGTACATGGTGTATGTATTGGTAAGGCCTACAGTATATGGACTGGTAATGGTGTTTGTATTGGTACGGTCTACAGCATATGGACTGGTACATGGTGAGTATATTGGTAAGGTCTACAGTATATGGACTGGTACATGGTGTTTGAATTGGTAAGGTCTACAGTATATGTACTGGTACATGGTGTTTCTATTGGTAAGGTCTGCAGTATATAGACTGGTACATGGTGTTTCTATTGGTAAGGTCTACAGTATATGGACTGGTACATGGTGTTTGAATTGGTAAGGTCTACAGTATATGGACTGGTACATGGTGTTTGAATTGGTAAGGTCTACAGTATATGTACTGGTACATGGTGTTTCTATTGGTAAGGTCTACAGTATATAGACTGGTACATGGTGTTTCTATTGGTAAGGTCTACAGTATATAGACTGGTACATGGTGTTTGTATTGGGAAGGTCTACAGTATATGTACTGGTACATGGTGTTTCTATTGGTAAGGTCTACAGTATATGCACTGGTACATTGTGTTTGTATTGGTAAGGTCTACAGTATATGGACTGGTACATGGTGTTTGTATTGGTAAGGTCTACAGTGTATGTACTGGTACATGGTGTTTCTATTGGTAAGGTCTACCGTATATAGACTGGTACATGGTGTTTCTATTGGTAAGGTCTACAGTATATGTACTGGTAAATGGTGTTTCTATTGGTAAGGTCTACAGTATTTGGAGTGGTACATGGTGTTTCTATTGGTAAGGTCTACAGTACATGGACTGGTACGTGGTGTGTATATTGGTAAGGTCTACAGTATATGGACTTGTACATTATGTTTGTATTGGTAAGGTCTACAGTATATGGACTGGTACATGGTGTTTCTATTGGTAAGGTCTACAGTATATGGACTGGTAAACGGTATTTCTATTGGTAAGGTCTACAGTATATGCACTGGTACATGGTGTGTTTATTGGAAAGATCTACAGTATATGGACTTGTACATTATGTTTGTATTGGTAAGGTCTACAGTATATGTACTGGTACATGGTGTTTCTATTGGTAAGGTCTACAGTATATGGACTGGTAAATGGTATTTCTATTGGTAAGGTCTACAGTATATGGACTGGTACATGGTGTTTGAATTGGTAAGGTCTACAGTATATGTACTGGTACATGGTGTTTATATTGGTAAGGTCTACAGTATATGGACTGGTACATGGTGTTTGTATTGGTAAGGTCTACAGTATATGGACTGGTACATGGTGTTTCTATTGGTAAGGTCTACAGTATATAGACTGGTACATGGTGTTTATATTGGTTAGGTCTACAGTATATGGAGTGGTACATGGTGTTTGAATTGGTAAGGTCGACAGTATATGGACTGGTACATGGTGTTTGAATTGGTAAGGTCTACAGTATATGTACTGGTACATGGTGTTTCTATTGGTAAGGTCTACGGTATATAGACTGGTACATGGTGTTTGTATTGGTAAGGTCTACAGTATATAGACTGGTACATGGTGTTTGTATTGGTAAGGTCTACAGTATATGTACTGGTACATGGTGTTTCTATTGGTAAGGTCTACAGTATATGCACTGGTACATGGTGTTTCTATTGGTAAGGTCTACAGTATATGGACTGGTACATGGTGTTTGTATTGGTAAGGTCTACAGTGTATGTACTGGTACATGGTGTTTCTATTGGTAAGGTCTACAGTATATAGACTGGTACATGGTGTTTCTATTGGTAAGGTCTACAGTATATGGACTGGTACATGGTGTTTCTATTGGTAAGGTCTACAGTATTTGGACTGGTACATGGTGTTTCTATTGGTAAGGTCTACAGTATATGGACTGGTACGTGGTGTGTATATTGGTAAGGTCTACAGTATATAGACTGGTACGTGGTTTTTGTATTGGTAAGGTCTACAGTATATATACTGGTACATGGTGTTTCTATTGGTAAGGTCTACAGTATATGTACTGGTACATGGTGTTTCTATTGGTAAGGTCTACAGTATATGGACTGGTACATGGTGTTTATTTTGGTAAGGTCTACAATATATGGACTGGTACATGGTGTGTGTATTGGTAAGGTCTACAGTATATGGACTGGTAATGGTGTTTTTTTGTTCTAAAGCTAACAAACTTTCATCCTTCAGCTGACCAAATACACACCACCAGCAGTACCACAGCAACCAGCCATCCAGCCAGGCAGACCCAGCGCCAGGCCTGGGTGGGTCAGACGTTGACTGTGTGCCTGGCCAGGTTCCAGCAGGACGTGTGCAGGGAGGTATGGCATGGCCAGGGCCCTCTAGGCTGGAGGCATTGAGGAGCAGTGGAGGCATTCAGCTGGTGGTGAATGTGCCTTTGTCTGGGAGCAGCGTGCCAGGCTAGCTCTAATTAGGCAGCTCTTTGTGACAGGCCTCTCAACATCAAGTGGGCTGGTGGACTCATTAACCTGACTACAGCAAATAAAGCAGGCAGGCACAAGAGACGCCTATGATAGCACACTTAAGGCTGCTATGCTGCCGCCGCTCGCTGCTGTATCCCCCGTTTCCTCCCTCCCCTCTCTCTCTCTCTGGTCTCCCAGGCTTAGGGGGATGTGCAGCAGGATCAGACTGGCCTAGATCACAGGGATGTGGAGGGTGTTAACTCTCTCTGTGGTTCAACCTGGTTCTGGAATACAGGTTGATCTGATGTGGTGCAACCTGGTCGTGTTGGAATACAGGTTGATCTGATGTGGTGCAACCTGGTCGTGTTGGAATACAGGTTGATCTGATGTGGTGCAACCTGGTCGTGTTGGAATACAGGTTGATCTGATGTGGTGCAACCTGGTCGTGTTGGAATACAGGTTGATCTGATGTGGTGCAACCTGGTCGTGTTGGAATACAGGTTGATCTGATGTGGTGCAACCTGGTCGTGTTGGAATACAGGTTGATCTGATGTGGTGCAACCTGGTCGTGTTGGAATACAGGTTGATCTGATGTGGTGCAACCTGGTCGTGTTGGAATACAGGTTGATCTGATGTAGCAGGTGATCATACTTCACCTTGGCAGGTGTTGGTGGTTGGTTGCATCATGCATCAACAATATCAGTGTGACACTTACATTTACTGAGTCTAACAATAAATAGCACATTCCATCCTCTGTGTGGGTGTGTGTGTATGTGTGTATGAGTACAGTACATGCAGCATCGCTCTGACAACAGAGGAAGCTGACTGTATTGCAACACACATTCCCATAATGTGACGTGATAAACTGGAGCCAAATCTGCTCTTGCTCCATGGAGACAGTAAGAGGAATGAACTGTGGTTCGACTTTAGCTGTACTGTAGCGTAGTAGTGAAAGTCACATATAGCCACTGAATAATGGATCCATCATAGAATGTGAACCAGAAATAGCTGTGTGTGCCATTCATCTAGCTGCACTGGTGAACAGGCAAGGACAGGTCAGGCCCCACAATCTCATCTAACATTACCGTGTACCATGTTGTTTTCTATTTCACCTGAGTATTACTCTCTGAATATCCCTCTTAGTTATTAACAGTGCTGCATTATGGATTATGGGCATAGACTGTCCAGATTTTGATTGGATGTTAATGTCATGTAGTGTTTGATGTATGGTCTTTGAGATTGCTCAAGCATTTGATCAGGTGGCTTGTATGTAGATTAGACTCATTAGATATTCCCTACACTATTCTTCACCGTGTTTCCTCCACATTCATTTTACCACCCCTCATTGTCCTCAGGCGCACAGTAAATGATTTTAATCTGGTTATGCTGTACAGGCTGCACTCGATAAGCCTTGCACAGTATTATACAGCAAGAGGAAAAGAGGGGAGCTAACATTAGAGATCACTAATAGTGTCAGAGGCTCATTTTCTAAAGAGGAATATTCACACCAACATCAAAGGGGATAGCGCTCCTGACACTGAGAAATTGCAGATGAGGTTTCATTAATTAAGAAGGCCTCTAATGTTTATTTAAATGAAATTTACTGTTGCATTATTGATTCGCTGCCGCAAAATTATCTGACACGATGCACATGAATTGCGAGCAGCGGCTCTCTGATGGTTTAGGCAGGCAGGCGGTGGTGTGTGTGTGAGTGTGTGTGTGAGTGTGAGTGTGAGTGTGGTGTGTGTATGTGAGTGTCACTGGAAAGGGGGAGGGTGGGGTGGGGCGCGGGGGGGATCTAAGTACGGTAAAACTGTGATTTGAGGGGGGGGGGTACGATGCGTGTGCACGTCCTAGGCCCCAGGATGTGGGCGTGTGAAGGAGGGATGTCTTTGTTTGCATTGAACCTGCTGATGATAGGGTTGGGATGTACAGAAATCACTGCTGCTGTTGCTGCTACTGATGCTTTTCCTGCAGGCCTCAGCTGGGAAATAAAGTAATGTTCTATTTCTGTTTATTTGGTAGTGGAAGAAGGCAGAGTGATGCCAAAATGTTGGTGTTTTACGCAATAGATTACTGGGAGTTTATATATACAGTACCTTCAGAAAGTATTCAGACCACTTGACTTTTTCCACATTTTGTTACATTATAGCCTCAATCTAAATTTGATTTAAAAAATAATTATTATCAATCAAAAGTATTTATAAAGCCCTTTTTACATCAGCCGACGTCACAAAGTGCTGTACAGAAACCCAGCCTAAAACCCCAAACAGCAATGCAGATGTAGAATCTACACACAATTTCACATTTACATAAGTATTCAGACCCTTCACTCAGTACTTTGTTGAACATCCTTTGGCAGCGATTAAAGCGTTAAGTCTTCTTGGGTATGTTGCCACAAGCTTGGCACACCTGTATTTGGGGAGTTTCTCCCATTCTCTTCTGCAGATCCTCTTAAGCTCTGTCAGGTTGGATGGGGAGCGTTGCTGCACAGCTATTTTCAGATCCTACCAGAGACGCTAAATCGGGTTCAAGTCCAGGCTCTGGCTGGGCCACTCAAGGACATTCAGAGACTTGTCCCAAAGCCACTCCTGCATTGTCTTCAAATCAAATCAAATGTTATTTGTCACATACACATGGTTAGCAGGTGTTAATGCAAGTGTAGCGAAATGCTTGTGCTTCTAGTTCCTAGTTCCGACCATGCAGTAATATCTAACAAGTAATCTACCAATTCCACAACAACTACCTTGTACACACAAGTGTAAAGGAATGAATAAGAATATGTACATATAAATATATAAATGAGTGATGGCCGAACGGCATAGGCAAGATGTAATAGATGGTATAGAGTACAGTATATACATATGAGATGAGTATTGTAGGGTATGAAAACATATAAAGCAGCATTGTTTAAGGTGGCTAGTGATACATTACATCAGGATGGCAAGATGCAGTAGATGGTATAGAGTACAGTATATACATATGAGATGAGTAATGTAGGTTATGAAAACATTATATAAAGTGGCATTGTTTAAAGTGGCTAGTGATACATCTAATTACATCAAGATGGCAAGATGCAGTAGATGGTATGGCGTACAGTATATACATATGAGATGAATAATGTAGGTTATGTAAACATTATCTAATATAAATAATATAAAGTGGCAAGTGATAAATTGATTACATTAATTTTCCCATTACTAAAGTGGCTTGAGTTGAGTCAGTATGTTGGCAGCAGCCACTCAATGTTAGTGATGGCTGTTTAACAGTCTGATGGCCTTGAGATAGAAGCTGTTTTTCAGTCTCTCAGTTCCAGCTTTGATGCACCTGTACTGACCTCGCCTTCTGGATGTTAGCGGGGTGAACAGGCAGTGGCTCGGGTGGTTACTGTCCTTGATGATCTTTTTGGCCTTCCTGTGACATCGGGTGGTGTAGGTGTCCTGGAGGGCAGGTAGTTTGCACCCGGTGATGCGTTGTGCAGACCTCACTACCCTCTGGAGAGCCTTCCGGTTATGGGCGGAGCAGTTGTCGTACCAGGCGATGATACAGCCCAACAGGATCCTCTCGATTGTGCATCTGTAAAAGTTTGAGTGTTTTTGGTGACAAGCCGAATTTCTTCAGCCTCCTGAGGTTGAAGAGGCGCTGCTGCGCCTTCTTCACCACGCTGTCTGTGTGGGTGGACCATTTCAGTTTGTCCATGATGTGTACGCCGAGGAACTTAAAACTTTACACCCTCTCCACTACTGTCCCGTCAATGTAGATAGGGGGCTGCTCCTTCTGCTGTTTCCTGAAGTCCACGATCATCTCTTTTGTTTTGTTGACATTGAGTGTGAGGTTATTTTCCTGACACCACACTCCGAGGGCCCTCACCTCCTCCCTGTAGGCCGTCTTGTCGTTGTTGGTAATCAAGCCTACCACTGTAGTGTCGTCTGCAAACTTGATGATTGAGTTGGATGCGTGCATGGCCACGCAGTCGTGGGTGAACAGGGAGTACAGGAGAGGGCTGAGAACGCACCCTTGTGGGGACCCAGTGTTGAGGATCAGCGGGGTGGAGATGTTGTTACCTACCCTCACCACCTGGGGACGGCCCGTCAGGAAGTCCAGGACCCAGTTGCACAGGGCGGGGTCGAGACCCAGGGTCTCGAGCTTAATGACGAGTTTGGAGGGTACTATGGTGTTAAATGCTGAGCTGTAATCGATGAACAGCATTCTTACATAGGTATTCCTCTTGTCCAGATGGGTTAGGGCAGTGTGCAGTGTGATGGCGATTGCATCGTCTGTGGACCTATTGGGGCGGTAAGCAAATTGGAGTGGGTCTAGGGTGTCAGGTAGGGTGGAGGTGATATGGTCCTTGACTAGTCTCTCAAAGCACTTCATGATGACGGAAGTGAGTGCTACAGGGCGGTAGTCATTTAGCTCAGTTACCTTCGCTTTCTTGGGAGCAGGAACAATGGTGGCCCTCTTGAAACATGTGGGGTCAGCAGACTGGGATAAGGATTGATTGAATATGTCTGCAAACACACCAGCCAGCTGGTCTACGCATGCTCTGAGGACGCGGCTGGGAATGCCGTCTGGGCCTCCAGCCTTGCGAGGGTTAACACGTTTAAATGTTTTACTTACGTTGGCTGCAGTGAAGGAGAGCCCGCAGGTTTTGGTAGCGGGCCGTGTTAGTGGCACTGTATTGTCCTCAAAGCCAGCAAAAAAGTTGTTTAGTCTGTCTGGGAGCAAGGCATCGTGATCCGTGACGGGGCTGGTTTTTCTTTTGTAGTCCGTGATTGACTGTAGACCCTGCCACATACCTCTTGCGTCTGAGCCGTTGAATTGCGACTCCACTTTGTCTCTGTACTGACGCTTAGCTTGTTTGATTGCCTTGCGGAGGGAATAGCTACACTGTTTATATTCGGTCATGTTTCCGGTCACTTTGCCCTGATTAAAAGCAGTGGTTCCCTGTGGCTCAGTTGGTAGAGCATGGTGTGTGCAACGCCAGCATGGTGTGTGCAACGCCAGGGTTGTGGGTTCGATCCCCACGGGGGGCCAGTACAATTTTTTTTTTTTTTAAATGAATGAAATGAAATGTATGCATTCACTACTGTAAGTTGCTCTGGATAAGAGCGTCTGCTAAATGACTAAAATATAAAATGGTTCGCGCGTTCAGTTTTGCGTGAATGCTGCCATCAATCCACGGTTTCTGGTTGGGGAATGTTTTAATAGACACTGTTGGTACGACATCACCGATGCACTTGTTAATGAACTCGCACACCGAGTCAGCGTATTTGTCAATGTTGTTGTTCGCAGCAATGCGGAACATATCCCAGTCCACGTGATTGAAGCAATCTTGAAGCGTGGATTGGTCGGACCAGCGTTGAACAGACCTGAGGGCGGGAGCTTCCTGTTTTAGTTTCTGTCTATAGGCTGGGAGCAACAAAATGGAGTCGTGGTCAGCTTTTCCAAAGGCAGGGCGGGGGAGGGCCTTATATGCGTCGCGGAAGTTAGAATAACAGTGGTCTAGGGTTTTGCTACCCCTGGTAGCCCAACCGATATGCTGATAGAATTTGGGGAGCCTTGTTTTCAGATTAGCCTTGTTAAAATCCCCGGCTACAATAAATGCAGCCTCAGGATATGTGGTTTCCAGTTTACATAGAGTCCAATGATGTTCTTTCAGGGCCGTCGATGTGTCTGCTTGGGGGGGATATACACGGCTGTGATTATAATCGAAGAGAATTCTCTTGGTAGATAATGCGGTCGGCATTTGATAGTGAGGAATTCTAAGTCAGGTGAACAAAATGACTTGAGTTCCTGTATGTTGTTATGATCACACCACGTCTCGTTAATCATAAGGCATACACCCCCACCCTTCTTCTTACCAGAGAGATGCTTGTTTCTGTCGGCGCGATGCGTGAAGAAACCAGGTGGCTGTACCGACTCAGATAGCGTGTCTCGAGTGAGCCATGTTTCCGTGAAACAAAGAATGTTACAGTCTCGGATGTCTCTCTGGAATGCTACCCTTGCTCGGATTTCGTCTACCTTGTTGTCAAGAGACTGGAGATTGGCGAGTAGTATTTTCGGGAGCGGTGCGCGATGTGCCCGTCTACGGAGCCTGACCAGAAGACCGCTCCGTCTGCCGCTTGTTCTACGACGCCGTTGTTTTGGCTCGCCGGCTGGGATCCGATCCATTGTCCTGAGTGGTGGTCCAAACAGAGGATCCGCTTCGGGAAAGTTGTATTTCTGGTCGTAATGTTGGTGAGTTGATGTTGCTCTTATATCCAATAGTTCCTCTCAACTGTATGTAATAAAACCTAAGATTACCTGGGGTAACAATGTAAGAAATAACACATAAAAAAGCAAAATACTGCATAGTTTCCTAGGAACGCGAAGCGAGGCGGCCATCTTTGTCGGCGCCGGAAGTATCTTGGCTGTGTGCTTAGGGTCATTGTACTGTTGGAAAGTGAACCTTCACCCCAGTCTGAGGTCCTGAGCGCTCTGGAGCAGGTTTCCATCAAGGACCTCTCTGTACTTTGCTCCGTTCATCTTTTCCTCGATCCTAACTAGTCTCCCAGTCCCTGCCGCTGAAAAACATCCCCACCACATGATGCTGCCACCACCATGCTTCACCATAGGGATGGTGCCAGGTTTCCTCCAGATGTGATACTTGGCGTTCAGGCCAAAGAGTTCAATCTTGGTTTCATCAGACCAGAGAATCTTGTTTCTCATGGCTGTCATATGCCTTTTACTGAGGAGTGGCTTCTGTCTGGCCACTCTACCATAAAGGACTAATTGGTGGAGTGCTGCAGAGATGGTTGTCCTTCTAGAAGGTTCTCCCATTTCCACACAGGAACTCTGGAGCTCAGTCAGTGACTATTGGGTTCTTGGGCACCTCCCTGACCAAGGCCCTTCTCCCCCGATTGCTCAGTTTGGCCAGGTGGCCAGCTCTAGGAAGAGTCTTGGTGGTTCCAAACTTCTTCCATTTAAGAATGATGGAGGCCACTGTACTCTTGGGGACCTTTAATGCTTGCAATTTTTTTTGGTACCTTTCCCCTGATCTGTGCCTCGGCACAATCCTTTTCTGATAATTCCTTCGACCTCATGACTTGGTTTTTACTCTGACATGCACTGTCAACTGTGGGACCTTATATAGACAGGTGTGTGCCTTTCCAAATCATGTCCAATCGATTGAATTTACCACAGGTGGACTCCAATCAAGTTGTAGAAACATCTCAAAGATGATCAATGGAAACAGGATGCACCTGAGCTCAATTTCGAGTCTCATAGTAAAGGGTCTGAATACGTATGCAAATAAGGTATTTCTGGACTTTTATACATTTGCCAACATTTCTAAAAACCTGTTTTTACTTTGTCATTATGGGGTATTGTGTGTAGATTGCTGAGGATTTTTATTTATTTAGTCCATTTTAGAATAAGGCTGTAGCATAACAAACTGTGGAAAAAGTCAAAGGGTCTGAGTACTTTCCGAGGGCACTGTACAGACTGTTTGACTCTATTTATTTTTATAGCTACCAGTTTATTTGCCGTTAGTCAGCACCTCTACACTAAACAATGTTCTCTGGGTGTGTTCCAGCTCCAGCTTTTTAGTAAAGGAAATGCTGACATTGTTTACATTCACTCATTATTTCCTGTTATGTGTTGTCTTGCAGCTACATTTTTTTACATTTCATTTTCAAATCATCCTCCCTGTTTTCCTCTATAACCTGGTCATTTCTTTAAAGACTATTGAAATACACATTTTGCTACACAACATGTTATCTATTACGCTAAATTTCTATTCTAAATAGAAAGAGGGAATAATACATTTTATTGAATGTTTGGCATTATGCACAGTGCAAATTGATTGGACAGGAAAAGGCACAACGCTCGCTCACCATTAAAAATGTGTCAGTTTATTAGAGACGTTTAAAAGATTGACATTTCGATCTTCAATGACCTTCTTCAGAATCTGTCCACTGATGTCTACACATTTCTAGGTTGCACTTCTACTCACGTTGTTTGAACACATTCTATTTCTTTCCAGTGCAAATTTATTGCCAGGATTTAGAATTTGATAGCCCTCAGCCAATCGGCAGGCGGAATGTCTGTAACGTAAAACCAGTGGTGTAAAGTACTTAAGTAAAAATACTTGAACGTACTAAAGTATTTTTTTGTGTATCTGTACTTACTTTACTATTTCTATTTTTGACAACTTTTACTTTTACTTCACTATATTCCTAAAGAAAATTATGTTCTTTTTACCCCATACATTTTCCCTGACACCCAAAAGTACTCGTTACATTTTGAATGTAACGAGCAGAACAGGAAAATTGTCTAATTCACACACTTATCAACATCCCTGGTCATCCCTACTGCCTCTGATCTGGTGGACTCACTAACACAAATGCTTCATTTGTAAATTATGAATGTTGGAGAGTGCTCTTGGCTATCTGTAAATAAAAAAGGAATTTAAAATGTATTTATACTTTTACTTTGACTTTTGATACTTAAGTATATTTTAGCAATGACGCACATCAGCCCCGAGTCTCCAGCGACGCTCCTCAGCTCTGAGTGTCCAGCGACGCACCTCAGCCCTGAGTCTCCAGCGACGCACCTCAGCCCTGAGTCTCCAGCGACGCACCTCAGCCCGAGGTCTCCAGCGACGCACCTCAGCCCTGAGTCTCCAGCGACGCACCTCAGCCCTGAGTCTCCAGCGACGCACCTCAGCCCTGAGTCTCCAGCGACGCACCTCAGCCCGGGGTCTCCAGCGACGCACCTCAGCCCGAGGTCTCCAGCGACGCACCTCAGCCCGAGGTCTCCAGCGACGCACCTCAGCGGGGGTGGGCAGGTTAGAATGGGGACTAAGGCCGGAGCCAGAGCCACCTCCGTGGTTGGAGGATTGGGGAGGGGGGGTGTAGCACGGGAGCCGTCGTTAACGGTGGCCACCCTCCCTTCCTTCCCTTTAAGTTTGGGGGTATTTTTGTGGGGTTTTTGTGTTTAGGTGCATTCGGGGTCTGCACCTTGGGGGGGGGGGGGGGGGGGGGGTACTGTCACGTCCTGTCCAGTAAAAGGGGTTATTTGTTATTGTAGTTTGGTCAGGGCGTGGCAGGGGGGTGTTTGGTTTGTGTGTTTCGGGGTTTTTGGTTTATGTTCTAGATTATCTATTTCTATGTGTTTATCTAGCTTGTCTATTTCTATGTTAGTTTTGTCAATGACCTCCAATTAGAGGCAGCTGGTTGTTGTTATCTCTGATTGGAGGCCATATTTAGTTGTGTGTGTTTTCACTTGTGTTTGTGGGTGATTGTTTCCAGTATAGTCTGTGCACCTTATTGGACTGTTTTCATCGTTTGTTTTGTTTAAGTGTTTTTCCTTCAATAAAGTAGAAGATGATAAATATACCCGCTGCATTTTGGTCCACTCCTTACGACGAACGTTACACTTAAGTATATTTAAAACCAAATACTTATAGACTTTTACTCAAGTAGTATTTTACTGGGTGACTCACTTTTACTTGAGTTATTTTCTATTAAGGTATCTTTACTTTTACTCAAGTATGAAAATTGGGTACTTTTTCCACCACTGTGTAAACCGGTTTAGTGACATTTCTCTCCCATTGTTCCCAAGGGCAGATCAAGGAGAGCAGTCTAGCCATACATCCCTGAATGCCAGAGGGTGTGTGTGTATGCTTGTGCATGCACTATAGAAGGGCTAATATGCAGCAATTTGTCAACAGAACACACCTAGATGAATGACAGGTACACAACAAGGGCTGCAGAGAAGACCAAAGGAAAGTAAAGGATAGCCTTGTTGGGATGCCCACTCTTTCTCATTTCCTGTAATAGACTTCTTGAAGTTTTACAATGAGATTTAGGTTGAACCACTCTGTTTCAGCACTCTGATAATATCTTTACCCCTTTCTCCTGTCTATAGCATAGTTGTAGAGCATAAGAGTCACACACATGCACGCACGCACACACACACACACACACACACACACACACACACACACACACACACACACACACACACACACACACACACACACACACACACACACGGTAGAGAGGGCCTTGACTATATTTCCAGACTCTCTTGTGTGTTCACAGTAAAATATTGGAGTGAAGCCAGTATATAAATCACCATGACATTTCTCAGGCTGATACTAATAAAACCCAGTATATCTCCAGTACTACTGCCCTCTATCTCCTGTACGATTTATCTGAGCCGCAGCAAACAACATTTTATTTTTATGAAACTGTGGATGAGATTATGAGACTTCTTTGAAAAGGGATTTTGAAAATGTAAGTTGATTCGGTGCTCTATGTATATGGTTGTCTGATAAATGAATACTACGCATAATTTCCTCTGATTCCTCATATACAGTTGAAGTCGGAAGTTTACATACACCTTAACCAAATACATTTAAACTCAGTTTTTCACAATTCCTGACATTTAATCCTAGTAAAAATTCCCTGTATTAGGTCAGTTAGGATCACCACTTTATTATATAAATGTGAAATGTCAGAATAATAGTAGAGAGAATGATTTATATCAGCTTTTATTTCTTTCATCACATTCCCAGTGGGTCAGAAGTTTACATACACACAATTAGTATTTGGTAGCATTGCCTTTAAATTGTTTAACTTGGGTCAAACGTTTTGGGTAGCCTTCCACAAGCTTCCCACAATAAGTTGGGTGAATTTTGTCCCATTCCTCCTGACAGAGCTGGTTTAACTGAGTCAGGTTTGTAGGCCTCCTTGCTCGCACACACTTTTTCAGTTCTGCCCACAAATTTTCGATAGGATTGAGGTCAGGGCTTTGTGATGGCCACTCCAATACCTTGACTTTGTTGTCCTTAAGCCATTTTGCCACAACTTTGGAGTATGCTTGGGGTCATTGTCCATTTGGAAGACCCATTTGCAACCTAGCTTTAACTTCCTGACTGATGTCTTGAGATGTTGCTTCAATATATCCACATCATTTTCCTATCTCATGATGCCATCTATTTTGTGAAGTGCACCAGTCCCTCCTGCAGCAAAGCACCCCCACAACATGATGCTGCCACCCCCGTGCTTCACGGTTGGGATGGTGTTCTTCCGCTTGCAAGCATCCCCTTTTTCCTCCAAACATAACGATGGTCATTATGGCCAAACAGTTCTATTTTTGTTTCATCAGACCAGAGTACATTTCTTCAAAAAGTACCATCTTTGTCCCCATGTGCAGTTGCAAACCGTAGTCTGGCTTTTTTATTGCAGTTTTGGAGCAGTGGCTTCTTCCTTGCTGAGTGGCCTTTCAGGTTATGTCGATATAGGACTCGTTTTACTGTGGATATAGATAATTTTGTACCTGTTTCCTCCAGCATCTTCACAAGGTCCTTTGCCGTTGTTCTGGGATTGATTTGCACTTTTTGCACCAAAGTATGTTCATCTCTAGGAGACAGAAGGTGTCTCCTTCCTGAGCGGTATGATGGCTGCGTGGTCCCATGGTGTTTATACTTGCATACTATTGTTTGTACAGATGAACGTGGTACCTTCAGGCATTTGGAAATTGCTCCCAAGGATGAACCAGACTTGTGGAGGTCTACAATTGTTTTCTGAGGTCTTGGCTGATTTCTTTTGATTTTCCCATGATGTCAAGCAAAGAGGCACTGAGTTTGAAGGTACACAGGTACACCTCCAATTGACTCAAATAATGTCAATTAGCTTATCAGAAGCTTCTAAAGCCATGACATCATTTTCTGGAATTTTCCAAGCTGTTTAAAGGCACAGTCATCCTAGTGTATGTCAACTTCTGATCCACTGGAATTGTGATACAGTGAATTATAAGTGAAATAATCTGTCTGTAAACAATTGTTTGAAAAATTACTTGTGTCATGCACAAAGTAGATGTCCTAACCGACTTGCCAAAACTATAGTTTGTTAACAAGAAATTTGTGGGGTGGTTGAAAAACGAGTTTTAATGACTCCAACCTAAGTGTATGTAAACTTCCGACTTCAACTGTAAGCTTTGGAAAAGGAAATAGCTTGAATTGGCAGGTTCGCAGTACATTATCAATACATTAATACATACTGTAATTGCACAGTAATATTTACTGACATTTTTAAAGGAGAAGTGTTTCAAGTCTCCCTGTCAAGAGGGTATTTTTCAATCAAATTTTATTTAATTTACAAAACACTTCACAATGTGCCCAACAATCCACAGAAAATGACAAAGGTCAAAGTAGCTGTAGGCCACTTCATTAGTAGGAGACATATTATGATAATTGAATGATTGGTCTCCTTAGTGTATTCAACATTGAGATATACAGGTTTTTTCCTTTTCTATTTATATGGTGTGCCGTGATATTAGCTTCAAAGACTGAGCCGTGAGTCTCTCTCTGAGACAAAGATGAAACTGGTTCTCCTCTTCTACTGCCTTGGAGCAGTGTGACGGCAGGAAGGCAGACAGGCAGGGAGGCAGGGAGGCAGGCAGGGAGGCAAGCAGGGAGGAGGGCAGGCAGGGCCCTGTGGTAAGACATTCTGCCATCTGTGCAGGTACTCTGCTCTTCTCCACACCCCTCCACCCCTGAGCTACCTCTCTCTGCAGAGGTGTGTGTATGTGTGTGTCCTCTCTCAGTCATAGCTGTTGTTCAGACAGTCCTGCACCTCTTTTCTTACTGTTAAACTTCCTCTCTCGCTCGCTCGCTCGCTCGCACGCACACACACACACACACACACACACACACACACACACACACACACACACACACACACACACACACACACACACACACACACACACACACACACACACACACACACACACACACACACCTGTTGAACACCCATTCTGTCCATCATTGGCCTTGGCATGCCCAGCCTGTACCCCTGCCAAAGGACACGCCAGTGTGTGTGTGTGTGTGTGTGTGTGTGTGTGTGTGTGTGTGTGTACTTTTGTGAGCGAGTGTGTTTTTCTGTGTGTGATTATGGAGAAAGAGAGAGAGAGAGAGGTAGTGTGGTGGCGGGTAATGGATGACATTGTGAGCCAACAGGCAGAGGTCACACTCACTGGGCACAGACCCAAACTATATTATCGACTGGGGAGTTGGCAGCCTGCTCTTCTGTGCTGCTTCTGCCCACACACACTGCCACTCACACACTACCACACACACACACACACACACACACACACACACACACACACACACACACACACACACACACACACACACACACACACTGCTGCCATACTAAACCCTCTTTCCACCTTGAATTTAACAAATGCAGCTCACTTGAAATATAGATTTTACACAATATATACAAATTGGTGGCTAGTAATAAAAGCATTCCATTCCCATAGAAAATAATGCATCTATTAATGGTGGTTGTTGGAATTGGTTCCCATAATCTTTTACATTTTTAGAATGTCTGTTTTCCCCTCATTGCAATAAAAGTGTAAAATAACAGGTTTTTATATTTGTGATTGAAAATATGTCATAGTGATGAATAGCTGTAAAACAATTAGATGAGTCTTCTTTGACACTGTGCCATAGTATATTCAGTCATACTGATATGGCTATGTAGTCATGTGCTTCTTTTATACGCTACAACCATATCTCTCAGAAAAAAGGGTTCCAAAAGGCTTTTTCAGCTGTCCCCGTAGGGTTCCAGGTTGAATCCTTTAGAGTTCCATGTAAAACCCTGTGCTAAAAGGGTTTTTAAATGGAACCCAAAAGGGTTCTACCTGGAACCAAAAAGGGTTCTTCAAAGTGTACTCCTGTGGGGACAGCCGAGGAAACGTTTTAGGTTCTAGATAGAACCATTTTTTTCTAAGAGTGTAGATAATGTTCAAAGAGCTCAACTCTAAGGACATTTTCTCGGTGTAAAATTGATTCAATAATAGCAATTGGAGTTAAGCCATACGTATTGTGTTGTCCTTTTACCTTTCTTCCGTATAAAGCGAGAGAATATTCTTCCAACTTTGCAGGAATTATTTTGCAGCAAGTAATACTTCATCACAGCTTCACAGAGAGACTTGATCCACTTTAAAGCATCACATTGCATCACATTAAGCATCACGTTCATCATTTCACAGAAAACTATGTTACCATGGCTCAGTCAGATAGAATGAAAGCCATTTTGCTACACATTGATATACTGTAGGACACAAGGTTACATTGATACAGGACAAACTTTTCCATTGATATAGGACATACTATTACCTTGATATAGGACACAACGTAACAATGATATAGGGCACAACGTTACATTGACAAAGGACACACTTTTACATTGATACAGAACACAATGTTACATTGATATAGGACACAATGTTACAATGACATAGCACACAATTTTACATTGATACAGGACACACTTTCACATTGATATAGAACACAATGTTACATTGATATAGGACATTATTTTACATTGATACAGGACACACTTTAAATTTTATATAGGACACAATATTACTTTGATATAACACATAATTTACATTGATACAGAACACACTTTCACATTGATATAGGACACACTGTTACATTCATATAGGACACAATGTTACATTGATAAAGGACACAATGTTACATTTATATAGGACACAATGTTACATTGTAATAGGACGCAATGTTATGCTGATATAGGACACAATGTTACATTGATATAGACAACAATGTTACATCGATATAGGACACAATGTTACATTATTATATTGGACAAAATGTTACATTTATATACGACACAATGTTATATTGGTAAACTGTAGTACACAATGTTACATTGATATACTGTAGGACACAATGCTATATTTATATACTGTAGGACACAATATTACATTGATATAGGACACAATGTTACATCGATATATGACACAATATTACATTGACATATGACACAATATTACATTGATTGAGAACACAATGTTACGTCGATATAGGACACAATGTTACATTGTAATAGGACACAATGTTACATTGATATACTGTAGGACACAATGTTACATTGATATAGACAACAATGTTACATTGATATAGGACAAAATATTACATTGATGTATGACATACTTTTACATTGATATAGGACACAATGTTACATTGAATTAGAACAAAATGTTACATTGATATAGGACAAAATATTACATTGATGTATGACATACTTCTACATTGATATAGGACACAATGTTACATTTATATAGGACATCATTTTACATTGATATAGGACACACTTTCACATTGATATAGGACACAATGTTACATTGAAATAGGACATACTTTTGCGTTGATATAGAACACAATGTTATTTTAATATATTGGAAAAAAATGTACATTTATATACGCCACACTGTTACATTGAACCAAGACAGATGTTTAGAGTGATATTGTACACACTGTTACATTGATATAGCACAGAATACAAAGTTACATTGCTATACTGTAGGACACAATTTTTCATGGATACAGGACATTCTCTTACATTGATATAGGACACAATGTTACATTGATATAGGACACAGTGTTACATTGACATAGGACAAACTGTTACATTGATATAGGACACAATGTTACATTGACATAGGACACAGTGTTACATTGATATAGGACAAACTGTTACATTGATATAGGACACAATGTTACATTGATATAGGACACAGTTTTACATTGATATAGGACAAACTGTTACATTGATATAGGACACAATGTTGCATTGATATAGGACATACTGTTACATTGATATAGGACACAATGTTGCATTAATATTGGACAAAGTGTTACATTGATATATGACATACTGTTACATTGATATAAGGCAATGTTATTATAACTGTCACGACTTCTGCCGAAGTCGGCTCCTCTCCTTGTTCGGGCGGCGTTCGGTGTTCGACGTCACCAGCTTTCTAGCCATCGCCGCTCCGTTTTTCATTTATCCATTTGTTTTGTCTTGTTCCCTGCACACCTGGTTTCCCCAATCACACTGCATGTATTTATTCCTCTGTTCCCCCTCATGTCTTTGTGTGAAATTGTTTTGTGTTACGTGTCAGTGTTGATGCGCCAGACTGGTGTTCGTATATTCCGTGTTTTGTCACGAGGTATGTTTATTTGTTTGAACATAATTATTGTGACCGTTTGCGCGTTTTGCACTTTTGCCTATGGGCTGGAGGTTTTGAAGCAGTGGCGTCCATCTGTTGGTTTCTCCTGCCTCAATAAAGTGTGCGCCTGTTCACAACTCTCTGCTCTCCTGCACCTGACTCCGCTACCAGTACGCACACCATTGACAATAACTTTATTTCAACAAGGAACACAGACTGAGACCAAGGTCTCTTTTACAGCTGGGCCCTACGTATACATGTTTATATATACAGTTTAGGTACAATGATTAAGAAACTACACAAGACAAAACAAAATGATCAAAGATAACACAGAAGATAATACAGCAGCAGATTATTGCATTTACACATAGGTTATTCCCCTAACAGCACAAGAACTTGCATTACCCGAAAGTTACAAGCAATACACAAATAAAAATCCTCCAATAAATGTTTAAAATGGGCAAGGGGGATAAGAGTCTCAAGTTTAAGTTTAGTCTGCAGGCTATTCCATAGGCAAGGAGCGTAACAGGAAAAGGCAGCCACACCCAACTCTGTGGAAATCGCATGGGCCTCAAGTGTAATCCATGCTTGAGACCTGGTTTTAGGAATTATAATTCTAATATTGATGAGTGATGATAAATAAGAAGGTAGTTTCTTCAGAAGTGCTTTATAGACAAACAAGAAAGCGGTACATTGATATATAGGACACAATGTTACAATGATAAATTACATATTGTCACATTGATATAAGACAGTGTTTCATTGATATAGGACACCATGTTAAATGACACAGCACACAATGTTAAATGATATAGCACACAATGTTACATTGATATAGGTAAGGGAATACCCCCATGAAATGGAAAAAAATGAATGGCAACTTATTGCCATTGGGCGAAACATATACACGATCGCAAATACCACTCAAATGGACGCCAGTTCATTCAAAGCATATGGCAACTGGCATATGGCAAATGCCAAGTGTCATACAGCAAAAATCCCAAAGACGGCGAGTGCCCTCCACTGTAAATGTTCATATTGCAAATGGACATAAAGTCAAGACGCAAGGGTCAAATTTTGAAAATTAAAAAAATAAATCAAAAATACAACTCCTTCTAAAAAAGTGCTTTCTGGACCGTTTTTGGATTTTGGGATTTTTTTTTTGAAAGTGCCAAATCAGGATGTTATGTCCATTTGCCATATATGATCATAGGAAGCCCTGTGGCTCAGTTGGTAGAGCATGGTGTTTGCAACGCCAGCATGGTGTGTGCAATACCAGGGTTGTGGGTTCGATTCCCACGGGGGGCCAGTACAAAAAAAAATTCACTACTGTAATTTGCTCTGGATAAGAGCATCTAATAAATGACTAAAATGGAAGTTGGCTTCCGAACCCAAAAGTCAGTGATCCATGTCCAAATGGCATTTATACTGACCAAATTATACATATCACTATGTTAACCTCACTAGGGGGTGTGGGATGAAGGCCTGGCCAACATCCAGTGAAATTGCAGAGTGCCAAATTAAAAAACAGAAATACTCATTATAAAAAGTGTTATACATGGATTTAAAGGTAAACTTCTTGTTAATCCAACCACGGTGTCAGATTTCAAAAAGGCTTTACGGCGAAAGCATACCATGCGATTATCTGAGAACAGCGCCCAGCAGACAAATCATAACAAACAGTAACAAGCCAAGTGGAGGAGTTACACAAGTCAGAAATAGTGATAAAATGAATCACTTACCTTTGATGATCTTCATATGTCTGCACTCACAAGACTCCCATTTACTCAATAAATGTTTGTTTTGTTCGATAAAGTCCATGTATATATCCAAAAACCTCTATTTTGTTAGCGCGTCTTGTTCAATAATCCACTGTCTCAAACAACATCCGGTGAAATTGCAGAGTGTGAAACTCAACAAAACAGATATTCTCATAATAAACATACATAAAAGATAGAAATGTTATACACCAGCTTAAAGATAAACTTTTTGTTAATCCAAACGCTATGTCAGATTTCAAAAAGTCCAACTCGTTTAGAAGCCAACTATCACATATTTCAGAGCAAGCCCAAAATTCACAGCACCTTCTGTTTAACTTCATTGGGATAAGGGTCAGTATTTTCACGTCCGGATGAAAAGCGTGCCCAAAGTAAACTGCCTGTTTCTCAGGCCCAGAAGCTAGGATATGCATATAATTGGTAGATGTAGATAGAAAACGCTCTAAGGTTTCCAAAACTGTTACAATTATGTATGTGAGTATAACAGAACTTATTTGGCAGGCGAAACCCCCAGGACAAACCATCCAGGAAAAAAAAAATTGACGTCACTGTGTTATCAATTGGTTTTCTATGGGAAACTATATTTATGAGGAACCTGGTTGCAATTCCTATGGCTTCCACTAGATGTCAACAGTCTTTAGAAATTGGTTGATGTTTTTCTTTTGAGAAATGAAGAAGTAGGGCTGTTCATTGTGAGTGTCAAGCCAAGTGGACTCTTCTGTTTGGTCCGCGTGACCAGGAGCTCGCTCCACGTTGTTTTTATCCGCTATTGAACACAATATATTCCGTCTTAAATTTTATCGATTATTTACGTTTTAGGATATCTAAGGTTGGATTAGGAATGTTGTTTGAAATGTTTGGACCAAGTTTACAGGTAACTTATTAGATAATTTGTAGTCATGTTGGGCGAGTTGGAACCGGTGTATTTCTGAATCAAACGCGCCAAATAAATTGACATTTTGGGGATATAAAGAAGGAATTTATCGAACAAAACGACCATTTGTGATGTTTTGGGGACCTTTTGGAGTGCCAACAGAAGAAGATCTTCAAAGGTAAGGTATTTCTTATATTGCTATTTCTGACTTTCGTGTTGCACCTGCCTGGTTGAAATATGTTTTTCATGTGTTGGTATGCGGGGTGCTGTCCTCAGATAATCGCATTGTTTGCTTTCACCGTAAAGCCTTTTTGAAATCTGACATGGTGGCTGGATTAACAACAAGTTAACCTTTATTTTGATGTATTGCACTTGTGATTTTGTGAAAGTTAAATATTTATTGTAATTTAATTTGAATTTGGCGCTCTGCAATTTCACCGGATGTTGTCGAGGTGTTAAACCACAATAAAAACGTAAAACACGTAGTTACATTCTAGCTGCACGTCCAGTTCCGACATTATGTGTAGGCCTAGCTGAGGTGACCCCGAATACCGAGTTTTGGCTCGATAGGTCATTCGGAGCCCTGAAAGCGTTGCTACGGGGTCCCTGAAAGAGCTATCGGATAGAAACTTTAGGGTCCGTCTCTATGGGCCGAGGCAGTTTCAATGCATCTAGTCTTGTGACTCGGGGACTTTCTAAATGTTGTCATTTTCGCAATGGTAAAAATGAATTGAAGTCATTGCAAATGTACGAGGCTGTTTCTCGGCCTGAGAACCTTCTATGCCACATAACTCACCGTGGATGATCGACTTAAGCTCTAGAACAGGTATATAAAGTTTCAGAGCTCTAGGTTTGACGGTTCTTTGATAGTTTGAACGCATGTAACTATTGCAGGCTCTGTGTGTCTATTAGCCTCCCACTGTGTCACTCCCCATTGACTGTGTGTGTGATTTCAGAAAATCACAGAAAATCACAGAAATCACGTAGAGCTCCGAAACCCACCTTAACGGATTCGTCTGAACACAACGCAACTGGATCTGTAACTTTTTTTGGGGAAAAACACATTTCTTTAACCATCACCAATTGTACATTGTACGATTTCTCATAAATTAAGATAGATAAACGGCTGTTTCTTTTTTTCCTGACACCATAGGTTCAAGTAGTTTGACGTGAAGCGGTCAAATTAGCTCTCTATTATTGTTTTTGACCTTTCATCCCAGAAAATGGGCCTTAACTCAAAAAGTGCTGAGGCCTCGACGCCATCTTGTTTCTGGGCTAAAAACCCATTTGGCCAAACCTGTGCTCAGTCTTTTCCATTTAGGAGAAATGGCCATGTCACTTTGGTGATGTTTTGTCCATTTGCAATAAGCAACCAGTCGCCATCTGGTGGAATTTACCAGGACAGCGGAAAAATGGCCAAACATTTTAAATGTGATAAAACGGAAACCAAATGTCCGAGAGTCTTATTTGATGACTTCCCGGAAGATCTGGCCCTGAGGAACAGCCTGAAGCCGTCGGCTTATTTCAAAAAAAAATTTGCAATATGGAGATCCACATCAATCATACAGCAAATGCCATCTGCATCCCATATGTAGGACATACTTTTACATTGATAGAGGAAACACTTTTACATTGAAATAGGACACAATGCTACATTGATATAGGACATACTGATCACTCAATATAGGGCACAATGTTACATTGATATAGTACACAATGTTACATTGATGTATGCCATACAGTTCAATTGATATAGGACAAAATGTTACATTGATATAGGACACAATTTTATGTTGATATAGGACACAATGTTACATTGATATATACAACTAAGTTGCATTGATATAGGAGACATTGTTACATTGATATAGGACATACTGTTACATAAATATAGTACACCATGTCACATTGATATAGGCCACAATGTTTCATTGATATACTGAAGAAAACATTGCTACATTGATATACTGTAGGACACAATGTTACATTGATATAGCACACACTGCTTCATTGATATAGGACACAATGTTACATTGATATATGACATACTGTTACATTGATATAGGAAAATGTTACATTGATATAGGACACAAAATTCTGTTGATATAGGACACAATGTTACATTTATATAGCACACACTGTTACATTGATAAAGGATACACTGTTATATTGATATAGGAGACAATGTTACATTGATATAGGACACAATGTTACGTTGATATAAGGCACAATGTTGCATTGATATGGGACACAATTTTAGGTTGATATAGCACACAATATTAGAATGATATAGGACACAATGTTACAGTCATATACTGTAGGACACATTGTTACATTGATGTAGGACACAATGTTACATTCATATACGGTAGGACATACTGTTACATTTATACAGGACAAAATGTAACATTTATATAAGGCACAGAGTTACATTGATAAAGGAAACAATGTTTCGTTTATATAGGACACAATGTTACATTGTTATAGGATAAAATATCACGTTGAAATAGAACACAAAGTTACAATGATATAGGACATACTTTTACATTGATATAGAACACAACGTTTTATTAATATTCGACACAATGTTACATTGATATAGTACACAATTTTACATTGATATAGGACAATGTTACATTGATATAGGACACAATGTTACATTGATATAGGACACAAAATTATGTTGATACAGGACACAATGTTACATTGATATATGACATTCTGTTACATTAATATAGGACACAATGTTACATTGATATAGGACAGAATGTTACATTGATATAGGACACAATGCTAAATTGACATAGGAAATAATGCTACATTTATATAGGACACAATGTTACATTCATAAACTGTAGGACACATTGATACATTGATATAGGACACAATGTTACATTGATATAGGACACAATGTTACATTGATATACTGTAGGAAACATTTTTGCTTTGATATACGGTAGGACACAATGTTACATTGATATAGGACACACTATTACATTATATAAGACACATTGTTACATTGATAAAGGACACAATGTTAAATTGATATATGACATAATGTTACATTGATATACGACAATGTTGAATTGATATAGGACACAATGTTACATTCATATAAGACACAATTTTATATTGACATAGGACACAATGTTAGATTGATAAATTACATACAGTCACATTGATATAGGACACATTGTTGCATTGATATAGATCACAATGTTACATTGATATTGGATACAATGTTAAATGATATAGGACACAGTGTTACATTGATATAGGACATACTTTTACATTGATAGAAGAAACACTTTTGCGTTGATATAGGACACAATGTTACATTAATATAGGACACACTTTTACATTGATATAGGCCACACTGTTACATTAATATAGGACACATTTTTTTCATTGATTTAGGCCACAGTGTTACATTGATACAAGACAGAGATTTACATTGATATGGCACACAATGTTACATTGATATAGTACATACTGTTACTTCAATATAGGACACAATGTTACATTGATATAAAACACAATGTTACATTGAAATTGAACACAATGTCACATTGATATAGGACATAATGTCACATTGATATAGGACACAATGTTACATTGATATAGGACACAATGTTACATTGATATATGCAGCAATGCTACATTTATATACTGTAGGACATAATTTTACATTGATATACTATAGGACACATTGTTACATTGTTAAACTGTAGGACACAATGTTACATTGATATAGGATACACTATTATATTGATATAGGAGACAATGTTACATTGATATAGGACACAATGTTACATTGATATAGAACACACCGTTACATTGATATAGGATACACTGTTATATTGATATAGGAGACAATGTTACATTGATATAGGACACAATGTTACATTGATATACTGTAAGACATAATGTAACATTGATCAAATCAAATTGTATTGGTCACATACACATGGTTAACAGATGTTAATGCGAGTGTAGCGAAATGCTTGTGCTTCTAGTTCTGACCGTGCACTAGTATCTAACAAGTAATTTAACAATTTCACAGCAACTACCTTATACACACTAGTGTAAAGGACTGAATAAGAATATAAGAATATGTACATATAAATATATGGATGAGCGATGGCCGAAGGGCATAGGCGAGATGCAGTACATGGTATAAAGTACAGTATATACATATGAGATGAGTAATGTAGGGTATGTAAACATTATATGAAGTGGCATTGTTTAGTGACTAGTGATACATTTATTACATCCAATTTTTAATTATTAAAGTGGCTGGAGATTTGAGTCAGTATGTTGGCAGCAGCCACTCAATGTTAGTGATGGCTGTTTAACAGTCTGATGGCCTTGAGATAGAAGCTGTTTTTCAGTCTCTTGGTCCCAGCTTTGATGCACCTGTACTGACCTCGCCTTCTGGATGATAGCGGGGTGAACAGGCAGTAGCTCAGGTGGTTGTTGTCCTTGATGATCCTTTTGGCCTTCCTGTGACATCGGGTGGTGTAGGTTCCTGGAGGGCAGGTAGTTTGCACCCGGTGATGCATTGTACAGACCTCATTACCCTCTGGAGAGCCTTACGGTTGTGGGCGGAGCAGTTGCCGTACCAGGCGGTGATACAGCCCGACAGGATGCTCTCGATTGTGCATCTGTAAAAGTTTGTGAGTGTTTTTGGTGACAAGCCAAATTTCTGATGTAACACACACTGTTACATTGATATAGGACATACTGTAACATTAACATAGGACATAGTGATACATTTATATAGGACACAATGTTTCTATGATATAGGACGCAATGTTACATTGATATAGGACACACTGTTACCTTTAAATACTGTAGGACACATTGTTATATTGAGATATACTGGAGGATGCAATGTTACATTGATATAGGACATACTGTTACATTGAAATAGGACAGAATGCAAGCAACATTGATATAGGACACAATGTTACATTGATATATGACATGATGTTACATTGATATAGGACACAATGCAACATTGATATAGGACACAATGTTGCATCGATGTACTGTAGGGCACAATGTTACATTGATATGCTGTAGGACACAATGTTACATTGATATAGGACACACTGTTACATTTATGTACTGTAGGATGCAATGTTGCATTAATATAGGACACAATGTTACATTGATATAGGACACAATGTTACATGATATATGACATGCTGTTACATTAATATAGGACACAGTTTTACATTGATATAGAACGCAATGTTACATTGATATACTATTTGACACACTGTAACATTTATATACTGTAGGACGCAATGTTACATTAATATAGGGCACAATGTTACGATTATATAGGACACAATGTTACATGATATATGACATGCTGTTACATTGATATAGGACACAATGTTACATTGATATACTGTAGGACACAATGTTACATTGATATAGCACACAATGTGACATTGATATAGGACAAACTGTAACATTAACATAGGATATACACTACCGGTCCAAAGTTTTAGAACACCTACTCATTCAAGGGTTTTGCTTTATTTTTACTATTTTCTACATTGTATAATAATAGTGAAGACCTCAACACCATGAAATAGTACATATGGAATCATGTAGTCACCAAAAAAGTGTTAAATAAATTAAAATATATTTTATATTTGAGATTCCTCAAATAACCACCCTTTGCCTTGATGACAGCTTTGCACACTCTTGGCATTCTCTCAACCAGCTTCATGAGGTAGTCACCTGGAATGCATTTCAATTAGCAGGTGTTGTCATGGGCGTCGTAAGGATTGGACCAAGGCGCAGCGGGTAAAGTGCTCAACTTCTTAATTTATTTAAAGAAAACACTTAAACAAAATAAACAAACGATGAAAAACAGTTCCATAAGGCTCCCAGGCTATACAGAAAACAACCACCCACAAAACACAAGTGAAACAAACACAACTAAATATGGCCTCCAATTAGAGACAACAACAACCAGCTGTCTCTAATTGGAGGTCATTGCCAAAACCCCAACATAGAAATAGAAAATTAGATATAAACATAGAAATAGATAACATAGAACCTAAACACCAAAACACCAAAACACCAAAACACACAAAACAAACACCCCCTGCCACGCCCTGACCAAACTACAATGACAAATAACCCCTTTTACTGGTCAGGACATGACAGGTGTGCCTTGTTAAAAGTTAATTTGTGGAATTTATTTCTTAATGAGTTTGAGCCAATCATTTGGCCAATCATTTGTGTTGTGACAAGGTAGGGGGGTATACAGAAGATAGCCCTATTTCGTAAAAGACTAAGTTTATATTATGGCAAGAACAGATCAAATAAGCAAAGACAAATGACAGTACATCATTACTTTTAGACATGAAGGTCAGTCAATCCAGAAAATGTCAAGAACTTCTAAAGTTTCTTCAAGTGCAGTCACAAAAACCATCAAGAGCTATGATGAAACTGGCTCTCATGAGGACCACCACAAGAATGGAAGACACAGAGTTAACTCTGCTGCAGATGTTAAGTTCATTAGAGTAACCAGCCACAGAAATTACCGCCCAAATAATTGCTTCACAGAGTTCAAGTAACAGACACATTTCAAAATCAACTGTTCAGAGGAGACTGTGTGAATCAGGCCTTCATGGTCTAATTGCTGCAAAGAAACCACAACTAAAGGACATCAATAATAAGAAGAGACTTGCTTGGGCCAAGAAACACGAGCAATGGATAATAGACCGGTGGAAATGTGTCCTTTGGCCTGGAGTCCCCATTTGAGATTTTTTGTTCCAACCGCTGTGTCTTTGTGAGACGTGGTGTGGGTGAATGGATGATCTCCGCATGTGTATTTCCCAATGTGAAGCATGGAGGAGGAGGTGTTATGGTGTGGGGGTGCTTTGCTGGTGACACTCTCTGTGATTTATTTAGAATTCAAGGCACACATAACCAGCATGGCTACCACAGCATTGTCCAGCGATACGCCATCCTATCTGTTTTGGGCTTAGTGGGACTATCATTTGTTTTTCAACAGGACAATGACCCAACACACCTCCAGGCTGTGTAAGGGCTATTTGACCAAGAAGGAGAGTGATGGAGTGCTGCATCAGATGACCTGGCCTCCACAATCCCCTGACCTCAACCAAATTGAGATGGTTTGAGTTGTCAGACCGCAGAGTGCAGAAAAAGCAGCCGACAAGTGCTCAGCATATGTGGGAACTCCTTCAAGACTGTTGGAAAAGCATTTCAGGTGAAGCTGTTTGAGAGAATGCCAAGAGTGTGCAAAGCTGTCATCAATGCAAAGGGTGGCTATTTGAAGAATCTCAAATCTCAAATATATTTTTATTTGTTTAGCACTTTTTTGGTTACTACATGATTCCATATGTGTTATTTCATAGTTTTGATGTCTTCACTATTATTCTACAATGTATAAAATAGTTAAAATAAAAAAAATAAAAACCTTTAATGAGTAGGTGTTCTAAAACTGTTGACCGGTAGTGTACTGTTACATTGATATAGGACATACTGTTACATGAACATAGGACATACAGTAACATTAACAGAGGATACACTGTTTCTTTAACGTAAGACTGTTACAGTTCAAGCACTTCTCCCATGCATAAAAGCAAGATGGACAATAATATGAAGGGGCGTTCACACAATCAGGAAAGATATTTGTTAATTACATGAATTTTATTCACATGATATTTCACATAGTCTGCCTCACTGAAATGTGTTTAGCTTTATAGTGCACATTTATACAGAACAGTAAATACTGTACCAGGCAGACTTACCTCCAGTATTTCCTGGAGTGATAATGAAGGGGACATGTCAAGCACATGCACTGATCATCGCTAGTTATTTTCCTCTCGTTCTGAAGCAGGGGGGTCACCAGATCTGACAGGAACACTTTATGACGTTACTCCTGGTGAGGACTTCTGCAGCACACACCATTGGCTCCATGGTCACATCAGGGCTCCCAAATACATTCAGGCTGGGGGGAAGGTTTGGAGAGCGAGATGAGGAGAAAGCGGGGGTGGAGAGAGGGGTGAGGAGAGAGGGGTAGATAGAGGGGGGTGGAGAGAGGGATGAGGAGAGAGGTGGGTGGAGAAAGGGATGAGGAGAGAGGAGGGTTGGGGAGGGACGAGGAGAGAAGGATGAGGAGAGAGGTGGGGGGAGAGAGGGATGAGGAGAGAGGGGGTGGGGAGGAATGAGGGGAGAGGGATGAGGAGAGGGGGTGGAGAGATGAAGGAGAGAGGGGGGTGGAGAGGGATGAGGAGAGAAGAATGAGGAGAGAGGGATGAGGAGAGAGGGGAGGTGAGGAGGGATGAGGAGAGAAGGATGAGGAGAGACAGGGTGGAGAGAGATGAGGAGAGAGGGATGAGGAAAGGGGGTGGAGAGAGGGATGAGAAGAGTTGGGGGTGGAGATAGGGATGAAGGAGAGACGCATGAGGAGAGAGGGGGTGGAGAGGGATGAGGAGAGAAGAATGAGGAGATAGGGTGTGGAGAGAGATGAGGAGAGAAGAATGAGGAGAGAGGGATGAGGAGAGAGGTATGAGGAGAGAGGGGGGTGGAGAGAGATGAGGAGAGAAGAATGAGGAGAGAGATGAGGAGAGAAGAATGAGGAGAGAGGGATGAGGAGAGAGGGGGGTGGAGAGAGATGAGGAGAGAAGAATGAGGAGAGAGGGATGAGGAGAGTGGGGGGGGTTAGCTGCTGGGTCTTTTTTCTGTCATTATCCTCGGTCGCTGTCTCAGACCCATCTGATGAAAGTCAAGTAATATGCTAGCCCTGGTTATTTGACGACTGGAACTCCACAACTTAGTTAATCCTGAATCGGGGGTTCATTTAAATGAATTCCCCTCTCTGGCTGCTCCATCTCCTCAGTGTGCATGTAGGGGGGTCTGGTGGGGGGATGGGAGGCTTTATGCTGCTATGTGGTGGGTAAGGAGACAGCATGATGAAGAGGATGGCATACATACGAAACAATAGAGAGAGGGAGAGAAAAAATGCCAGCACAGCATTTTCAAAAGTCCATGCAAGGCGTATAGATGGTATTTCTTAAGTGTGTAATTGTGGTGGTAGTATAATAAAAATATTCAGGCGAATAGATGAAGTTTTCATATCGCTTAGCTAGTGGTATGAAATATGTGTCTGCATGTATGTGGGAGGCATTCTGTGTGTATACATGTTTATGTGTCATTCTATTCTATATGTGATGTATGGTGTGTTATATTCTACATGTGATGTATGGTGTGTTCTATTCTATATGTGATGTATGGTGTGTTCTATTCTATATGTGATGTATGGTGTGTTCTATTCTATATGTGATGTATGGTGTGTTCTATTCTATATGTGATGTATGGTGTGTTCTATTCTATATGTGATGTACGGTCTGCACAATCCTGGTGATTGTTATATTTCACTCTCACACAAACCCTATAAAGCTAGGTATTAATCAGGTCTTAGGGCCCGTTTATTGGGTCCTACTTCCTACTTTCTCCCCTTCGTCTCTCTCTCTCTCTCTCTCCGTCATCTCTCTCATCTCTCTCTCTCTTTCTATCGCTCTCTCTCTCCCCCTTGCTCTCTCCTATCTGACATTCCTTGACATTCATCTGAGGGTCTGAGGCAGAATGCTCTTCCACGCGTCATCGTCGCCATGGTAAATCTTACGCCATATGGTGGCCGGTCACACTGTGTGGTTTAAAGGGAGAATGACAGGCAGAGCAGAGCGTCGGTGTGATGCATTATTGGACATCTGTTTATGAAATTAGGTCTGGTATTTGCTGTTATTGGATTTTCTATAGAAGGTGGATTCCTATTGCAGTGGGATTACTTGCAAACTCTCTTTTTGTATTTTTTTTAATATGTTAAATCATCTAAAATTCTCAGTAATATGTGATAACATTTTCAAAGCATTTAATTTTGCAATATCCATTATTATTTTGGAAGCAATGCTATACAGTAAAATACATTTTAGTAAGGTAATTCAAATGTTTTCTAGTCCGTATTTATCTTTAAGCGAACAAAAATGTCTCTTAAAATTAGATGTTGTATTTTTCACATTTGTGTCGCAATTCCTATTGTATTGAGAATTGGTTTAAATGATTAAATTCCTTTCTGCACCATTAAATCTAAACGGAAGAGCAGTAGCATGAATTGAGTCATTGTTATTGTAAAACATTTAGACAAGATTGAATTTAGAATACTGCATTACGAGAATGTGCAAGTTCTACTGTTCCATTTCACTCTCTTACCCACAATATTATGACACAGTGTCTGGAAGTCTTTCCTTTCTTTAGTTGTATTGTATTGGAATAATTCACACAGTAGCCTACTAAAACTTGCTCTAAAAAACAACTCATGTTGTATGTATAGATGTAGAATCTGAATTTATCCAGTTTGCTACAGCAGGAAAGTAATCATGCAGCAAAAGGAAATGTGAATTAATTATTATGTGGATTATCATTTTTTTGAATTTTTTGTTAGGGCAAATCAAGTCTGACATTTTGTGTCAGTGGAAATTACAAACTTTAGAAGCTTTGCCTTGCCTGGTCTTCGTCTTAACACCTTCCTTAACTCTTCCCATAACAAGTCCCTTAACACTTGTCCCTTAACATGGGTTTAACCCGGCCTCTGCTGTCCTGTCCTGTCCGTCTGTCCAAGCTCAGCTAATGTCCTCCCAGACTTTACAGACAGATATGTAGAGAATAACAAGGACAGAGATTTTAAACTTCTCTCTCAAATAGCTAAATATTCCAGATCTATTCCAGTTCTCAAAAACTACAATCTTCATCACTCAAACTGTGTGTGTTAGCGCACTCCTGTCGTGGCTGCCAGTGCCATCCTCTTCCTCACCCCCCCTTCCACTCCTCCTACTCCTCCCCTTTGGTGGACCCACCCTGTACATACATGCAGCAGAGAGCAGTGTACACATGCACCACTCTGGTTTGCTATTTCAAGGAAAGTGCAACCTTTGCCTTGGGCCTTAATTATGTTCAATTTGCCAAGCCGGGCCTGAAACCTATTGGAGGGAGCGTGGGGTTGGAAAAGCTCTCTGACCTATTTATCAGCGCAGCCTTCCCTTCTCTGACAGAGAGAAAGAGAGGGAGAGAAAAAGAGGCAGAGAGAGGGAGCATTACGATACTCAGATCAACAGAAAAAGGCTGCGGCATCGCCTGACTCTGAAAAAAGAAATAATATTGTGCGTCCGTATCAAGAAATGTTCCAGACGATTCCGTATGGTGTGTTATGTGTAGAATGTACCAGGCAAAGACAGCACGATAACTATCTAGTTCATTGTCTGAAAGAGGTACATTTTAAAACTGCAGCGATATCAATTTACTGTCTATTATTTTAATAGGAAAATTCTGTGTGAGGCGAGTGTGAGTGCATTTAAGTCTGTATGCTTAGCATGTGTCTGTGTGCTTAGCATGTGTCTGTGTGCTTAGCATGTGTCTGTGTGCTTAGCATGTGTCTGTGTGCTTAGCATGTGTCTGTGTCCGCATGTCTTATGTGTGAGCATGTGTCTGCAGTTGTGCTCTCTATCCCCCCTGCTCTTCCTCTTCTCATCTCTGTTCCATCGTCTTCCTCAAGACATTTGAAGCTTGCTCTGTGAATAGGCCTAAGTGAGCTAACATATCAGTTATTATATTGAAATGAAGGCCAGAGCAACAAAAGCACAGTGCACCCGAGGGGGACCAGGTTGTCATTTGAGGCATAGCCAGTGACATGGCATATCGTGCTGTTTCACCTGTGACCAGCAGCGTTGCTGTTTTATCTCCGGAGGCGGGCTGTGCTATCTCAATGGAGACTGGAGGAGAGAGCTTCTTCAAACTACATTACTGACGCAAACACTGAGGAGGCCATTGACCTTTCATTACAGCTGCTGATAAGGACAACTCTCTCTCTTCTCTCCCTGTTTCCCTCTCCATCTCTCCCCCCTCCTCTCTCTCCCCCGTCTCTCTCTTCATATGGGCCTAAATGTTAATTCACTGTATCTGTTACAATTAAACTGAAGTGCTATTTTCCCATTTTCTAAACTTCTTCCTCTTTATGTGTCAATGCAGGGAGCAAACAAAGCCATCTCAGGTGTTCATAAAGCAAACACAGCCATCTCAGGTGTTCATAAAGCAAACACAGCCATCTCAGGTGTTCATAAAGCAAACACAGCCATCTCAGGTGTTCATAAAGCAAACACAGCCATCTAACAGGTGATCAAGCAGCAAACACAGCCATCTAACACAGGCGATCAGTCAGCAAACACAGCTATCTAACACAGGTGATCTGAGAGCATACACAGCCATCTAACACAGGTGATCTGAGAGCATACACAGCCATCTAACACAGGTGATCTGAGAGCAAACACAGCCATCTAACACAGGTGATCTGAGAGCATACACAGCCATCTAACACAGGTGATCTGAGAGCATACACAGCTATCTAACACAGGTGATCTGAGAGCATACACAGCCATCTAACACAGGTGATCTGAGAGCATACACAGCTATCTAACACAGGTGATCTGAGAGCATACACAGCCATCTAACACAGGTGATCTGAGAGCATACACAGCTATCTAACACAGGTGATCTGAGAGCATACACAGCTATCTAACACAGGTGATCTGAGAGCATACACAGCTATCTAACACAGGTGATCTGAGAGCATACACAGCTATCTAACACAGGTGATCTGAGAGCATACACAGCCATCTAACACAGGTGATCTGAGAGCATACACAGCCATCTAACACAGGTGATCTGAGAGCATACACAGCTATCTAACAGAGGTGATCTGAGAGCATACGCAGCCATCTAACACAGGTGATCTGAGGATACATGTATGAGTGGGTGACTGTGAAATATCTTGTTTGTAAGGCATCTCTATAGTCTTAGTGTATGGTTGAGTTGGATCTGAATGCGTAGTAAAGTGCTTCTGGAGGCTGAATAATATGTTCTCATTAAGATGTTTTCTCTAGGACCAATAAATAAATGCTAATAACCTCCAATTATTTTTCCCCACAGCACATTCAGGGACTCTGAATATTCATATTTGATCAAAAAGTACAGCAATTATTCGTATTTGCATGTATATTGTGTTATGTTTGTTTGAGTACTGTGGCTTTAACATACAAAGGTGTTTCTCTTCAAGTACTTCAAAATACATGTATCAATACAAGCAGAGACTGTTACGCAGTGTGTTCTCAATCATAATATGTACTTATTTTATTTGTCTATAAATCAAATTTAGGTCTTTTGTCATGGTACATTCTTCAAGTCATTTCGGAAAACACTATACAAAGTTGAGGACCATGAGAGTATATATTAGATTTTGTGACATTCATTGAAAAAATGTCCAACGTCCCTCCAATCTTTCCCTATAAAAGTAGAATGCTCTCGAAACATTGACTCAATACAATGTGCCCGTATTTGGATCCCATTGTGAATCGGGAGAAAAACGTTGTGCATTACTAATGAAATTTGACTTGCTGGGGCAATTGTGTGGAAGAACGTAGGCCCATTTCCTTGAGAGGCGAGCTTTTAAACTGTCACCTCTCTCTCTCTCTCTCTGTGTGTCTCTCTCTCTGTCTCTCTCTGTCTGTCTCTCTCTCTCTCTCTCCTCCACAGAGAAACCTTTTTGCGTCCTCTCCTCTATGTTGGACAATAGCAGCTCTAACACTATTTCCCTGCCACCGCTGCATTCAGAGGTAGTAGTTAGTTAAATTACTGATAAGGCTTCTGGTCCCTTGTCAGGGCTTTTAGTCCAGCGTGTGTATTGTCTGAAAGTGGACATTATTAACGCTTGTGGTTGAGTTGCCCAGGAGAAACACTGTAAAGCCATGATTCAAGCTGGCAGTCATCTCTGTAAAGGTGTTTTTCTTCTATTCACCTCTCTTTCCTGCTGAATAGTTGATTTGTTACTGATATAATCAGAAAAGTTAACAATTCAATGATTCTATGTCAGATGAGGAAAGAAATAGGTGCACTGCTCACTTGGTGGACAGTGGGTGAATTAATTAAATAATGATTCGCGGTGACAAAGCTTGATACGTGTCGCACGCCAACAACAGTAACAGCTCATGAATAATGCAGAGCAGCCGTGGGCTATAGATTAAGTGTGAATATTAATTCATTTGCATGCCCTTTGGGAGGCAATGCATATTCAAACAAAGGCATAGGTGCCCGCCGCCCGGTGCTGCCAACTCGCCTATCCCTGGCTCATGTGAGTAAATATATATAACAGACATCATCTATGTTGGACAATAGAGGCACAAGTTACGTACCGTTAAAACCAGCACACTTCCTGTCCTATTGAAGGACAGTACATCAGCTCACCGAGTGGGTAAATGGTTTAAACTGGGCTTTACTCCCCGCTGCCCCCCCCCCACCCACCCACCCACCCCCCACCCCCCTTGGCTAGTAGTTGTGACCCCCCATAGCTCTTAAGTGCTAAGTCACCGGTGCAGGGAAAGCCCATTAGCGTGCAGGAGGGGGAGTCAGGAGTTTGAGTGATTAGGCTGATTGGATGTAGCAGCACTGGATTGATCAGGTCAGGACTAATCAGCCTCAGAATAGGAGAATGGAGAGAGAGAGAGGGCGGAGAGAGAGGAGCGAGAGGAGAGAGAGAGAGAGAGAGAGAGAGAGAGAGAGAGAGAGAGAGAGAGAGAGAGAGAGAGAGAGAGGAGCCAGTGCTGCTACTGCTGTCCAATGCAAAGGTACATCACGTCATCTACACACAGGTGCACACACGCAGTGGAGTGACTGAGTCAGCAGGGAGGCCAAGCGTGATCTGCCAGTGAGAGAAACACACAGCCCTAGTTTCAATCGATCCATTGATCCATTGATCCATTGCAATGACTGATAACAGTTTTCCTTGTTGATGATGTGCTGCACACGTCTTTTGTAATGATTTCATTTGCAGGAAAACGGAGAGCAGACATGAAAAGTTACATCAAATAATTACTACAGAATCATATTTTTTTTGCCGTTTTGTTATTTAATCCCATTTCACACGATTAAACCTATGTTCTTTTATGTCCCTCCATTACAACCCTCACCACCTCTGTGTCCCTGCACACCTCCTCCTTCTACTCCTCCACCCAGTTTCTTCCCTCCTTCCTCATCCCTGGAACCTTCCATTAAGGACAGATTGCTTTTGTTTAGGAGATGATTTGCACATTTACTCACACTTTATCAATGACCTCTAGGCGTTAGTTGCCCCGGTAGCGTGGTGGAGGCAAGGGAAGCGCTGGTATTGGACAGAGATAAATGACTCATTAGCCCCAGATTGATCACGAGCCACTACGCTACTGAAGACATTTCATCATTAATATTTCAATGTAATTATTTACGCGCTGGTTGACTCTGAGCTTCTCATTTAGGCATCTCCATGGTGATATATGAATTATTGTAATGAAGTGTTTGGATTGTTATTTTGTCTCACCCTCTCTCTCCCTAACCCCCCCTCTCTCCCTACCCCCCTCTCCCTGTCTCTCCCTAACCCCCCTCTCTCCCTAACCCCCCCTCCTCCCTCCCTCTCCCTACCCCCTCCCTCTCCCTAACCCCCCCTCATCCTCTCTCTAACCCCCTCGCTTTTTCTCTCTCTCTCTCGCACTCTGGAAAATAATGAGGCTTTATCAACACGCTGCTCTGCATCTGTGGTTCATGTATCTTAGATCCTGTCAGTCAACAGGCGTGTGTGATGTCAGTCACTCAGATATCAGATGGGCTTGTACCTTACACGCTCTGATTTGCAGGGAAGAAAGAGGCAGGAAGAAAAGAGGCAGGGAGGAAAGAGACAGAGAGGAAAGAGGCAGAGAGGAAAGAGGCAGGGAGGAAAGAGGCAGGGAGGAAAGAGACAGAGAGGAAAGAGGCAGGGAGGAAAGAGGCAGAGAGGAAAGAAGCAAGGTGAAAAGAGGCAGGAAGAAAAGAGGCAGGGAGGAAAGAGACAGAGAGGAAAGAGGCAGAGAGGAAAGAGGCAGAGAGGAAAGAGGCAGAGAGGAAAGAGACAGAGAGGAAAGAGGCAGAGAGGAAAGAGGCAGGGAGGAAAGAGGCAGGGAGGAAAGAGGCAGGGAGGAAAGAGACAGAGAGGAAAGAGGCAGGGAGGAAAGAGGCAGAGAGGAAAGAAGCAAGGTGAAAAGAGGCAGGAAGAAAAGAGGCAGGGAGGAAAGAGACAGAGAGGAAAGAGGCAGAGAGGAAAGAGGCAGAGAGGAAAGAGGCAGAGAGGAAAGAGGCAGAGAGGAAAGAGACAGAGAGGAAAGAGGCAGAGAGGAAAGAGGCAGGAAGAAAAGAGGCAGGGAGGAAAGAGACAGAGAGGAAAGAGGCAGGGAGGAAAGAGGCAGAGAGGAAAGAGGCAGGGAGGAAAGAGGCAGGGAGGAAAGAGGCAGGGAGGAAAGAGGCAGAGAGGAAAGAGGCAGGGAGGAAAGAGGCAGAGAGGAAAGAGGCAGGGAGGAAAGAGGCAGAGAGGAAAGAGGCAGGAAGAAAAGAGGCAGGGAGGAAAGAGACAGAGAGGAAAGAGGCAGAGAGGAAAGAGGCAGGGAGGAAAGAGGCAGGGAGGAAAGAGGCAGGGAGGAAAGAGGCAGGGAGGAAAGAGGCAGGGAGGAAAGAGACAGAGAGGAAAGAGGCAGGGAGGAAAGAGGCAGGAAGAAAAGAGGCAGGGAGGAAAGAGACAGAGAGGAAAGAGGCAGGGAGGAAAGAGGCAGAGAGGAAAGAGGCAGGGAGGAAAGAGGCAGAGAGGAAAGAGGCAGGGAGGAAAGAGGCAGAGAGGAAAGAGGCAGAGAGGAAAGAGGCAGAGAGGAAAGAGGCAGAGAGGAAAGAGGCAGAGAGGAAAGAGGCAGGGAGGAAAGAGGCAGAGAGGAAAGAGGCAGAGAGGAAAGAGGCATGAACATGTTAGAAGTCAGGATATGCTGTTGGCTTTCAGCTGATGAGGGAGTTAGTTTTTTTGCTGCTATTTGGAATCAGAAATACACATTAGAATAGACTCAAAACCTAACAGCCTCTGCCAGGAGGAGAGAGGCTTTCCATACAATCTGTTCAGTAGCTCTATGGGAATTAGTTCATTTTTTGTTCATGTCTTGTGCTAAAAGGACACATTCTAAAATAACAATTTATGCCCTGGTGTGAAATTAACATCATGCCTGCACCTTAGAAGAACATAAACATCAAAAGTACAATGATGACCTGGGATTGGTTTATTTCACCTAATATGACTTGTGTGTTTTCTTATTGTTTCCACTCTGTGAAGTGATGTGCTATCCCATCGAGGGGGACTGTGTCTGTTCCACTCCCTTCACTTCTGCTCACTGAGATGGTGATGACAGACAGAAACTTTCATTTCCGCTAACCCACTGTGTTCAATGAGAGACTGCAACAAAACACACACACACACAAGTACGCATACAAACCCACACACAAATACGCACACGCACACACACACACACACACACACACACACACACACACACACACACACACACACACACACACACACACACACACACACACACACACACACACACACAGTCAATCTCAGTCATTCATTCAGTAGACTTGTGCTATCAGACCAGAATATGAACAAAACATCTTGTTAGACAACACATCTCATTTCAGGCACCATTGACACAAACACAATGCAATCCAAATTGGAGTTTCAATTCAACGCACAATCCAAATGTGAATCTCAGCTATGTGAATGTAGGGAATCAGATGCAGGGATGGAGAGGTTTAGGGATTGGATGTGACTAGGTATGGCAGTAGGCTACTAACCTGTACATCAGCATGTCTTAATCCCACTGAGGCCTTAATCTGGGATTACCAACACAGATTAAACCCTGCGATCACGCTGCATGCTCTCCACCAATCACTGATGCCGAGCCTAGTGTGGGAGGAGCTATAAAATGCAGTGTAGTGTTGTGATTGGAGGAGATACTGGTTTAAGTGTAGGGAGACTGGGAAGAGTTGCCAAGAAATTCTGATTGGCTTTGCAGTGATTTGTTGTGACAGAGCTCAGGATGGATGCTTGTCTTCAAACCTGCATTAGACCACACCTACAGACCGTACTTATAGAACGTAAAGATTACAGACACACGCACAACACACACACCTGACCAAACTGTGCATAGATTAAACCTTACCATCAAAGTCAATGAACCCTATGTTTAAGTGTTTCAAGGTGGACAACGTTAGATAATACCTCATTTTATGGAAAATCTATTTTATTTGCTGGGTTCCATCAATAAAATAGGAGCGGATATTCAACGGTAGGTTATCAGTGATCCCTGATGAGGGTGATGGTTGTTTTGAACAAAACACACACACAAACAAACAGTATTACACAACTAACCTTGTGGGGCCACCGTCCCATTCAAAATCCTATTTTCCCTAACCCCTAACCCTAAATCTAAACTGTACCCTAACCCGTATCCTTACCCTAACCTTAACCCTAATCCAAACCCAAAAACATAACCTTAACCCTAATCCAAACCCAAAAACATAACCTTAACCCTAACCTTAAACCTAACCCTAGCTCCAAACCCTAAACCTACTAACCCTAACACTAATTGTGGTCCCCACAAGTATAGTTAAACACGTCCATTCGTCCATACACACACACACACACACACACACACACACACACACACACACACACACACACACACACACACACACACACACACACACACACACCCAGGTCAATCTCATCACCCTGCTCAGCGGCACATGGCGGAGCGATAATCCCAGGGGTCAAAGGTCAGCCTCACACTACTTCACTGGCTGAAAGGGCTGATGGGACACACACACACGCACTAATGCACCCACTCACGCACACGCAGACACACACACACGCACACACGCAGACACACAGACACACACACACACACACACACACACACACACACACACACACACACACACACACACACACACACACACACACACACACACACACACACACACACACACACACACACACACAGGTCAACCCCATGCTGCCTGTCTGGTTGAAAGGGCAGATGGGTTGTCTCTGTGCCATTATGTGAGCTGGGCCTCAGCCTGTCTGTGCAGAGGGAGGACACATTGTCATTGAGAAGAGACACACAGGGTCAGATACGCAGAGAGAGATAGAGAGAGAGCGAGGGAGGGAGGGAGAGAGAGAGAAAGAAAGAGAGCGGGAGAGAGAGAGAGAAAAAGAGAGAGAGAGAGAGAAAGAAAGAAAGAAAGAAAGAAAGAAAGAAAGCGAGAGAGAGAGAGAGAGAGAGAGAGATAGCAACACAATTACACCCAACCAAATCATGAGAAAACTAAAATATAATTACTTGACACATTGTGAAGAAATAACATTAAAACTGAGCAAACTAGAATGTTATTTGGCCCTAAACAGAGAGTACACACTGGCAGAATACCTGACCACTGTGACTGACCCAAACTTAAGGAAAGCTTTGACTATGTACAGACTCAGTGAGCATAGCCTTGCTGTTGAGAAAGGTCGCCCTAGGCAGACCTGGCTCTCAAGAGAAGACAGGCTATGTGCACACTGTCCACAAAATGAGGTGGAAACTGAGCTGCGACTACAGCAGTGTCCAACACCATAATGCCCTCCAAGCTCATCACTAAGCAAAGGACCCTGGGACTGAACACCTCCCTCTCCAACTGGATCCTGGACTTCCTGACGGGCTGCCTAAAGGTGGTGAGGGTAGGCAACAACACATCCGACACGCTGACCCTCAACATGGGGGCCCCGCGTGCTTAGTCCTCTCCTGTCGACATAGATGAGACTGTAGTAGAGCGGGTCAAGAGCTTCAAGTTCCCTGGTGTCCACATCACTAAGGAATTAACATGGTCCACACACACCAACACAGTCGTGATGAAGGCATGACAACACCTCTTCTCCCTCAGGAAGCTTAAAAGATTTGTCATGGGCCCTCAGCTCCTCAAAAAGTTATACAGCTGCACCATTGAGAGCATCTTGACTGGCTGCATCACTGCTTGCTATGGCAACTTACTGGCATCCGATCACAAGGCGCTACAGAGGGAAGTGAGTACATCCCTGGGACCAAGCTCCCTGCCATCCAGGACCTCTATACCAAGCAGTGTCAGAGGAGGGCTCTAAAACTTGTCAATGACCCCAGCCACCCAAGTCACGGCAAGCGGAACCAATGCACCAAGTCTGGAACCAACAGGACCCTGAAGCGTTTCTATCCCCAAGCAATAAGACTGCCAAATAGCTACTCGCAAAGACCCATTTTGAACAAACTATTTAGACTCACATATGCTGCTGTTACTTTTTATTATATATCCTGTTGCCTAGTCACTTTACCCCTACCTATATGTAAAAAATGTCACCTTTATTTAACCAGGTAAGCCAGTTGAGAACAAGTTCTCATTTACAACTGTGACCTGGCCAAGATAAAGCAAAACAACAACACAGAGTTACCCATGGAATAAACAAACGTACAGTCAATAACACAATGGAAAGTCTATATACAGTGTGTGCAAATGAAGTAAGATTAGGGAGGTAAGGCAATAAATAGGCCGTAGTGGCAAAATAATTACAATTTAGCAACTAAACACTGGAGTAAAATATGTGCAGAAGACGAATATGCAAGTAGAGATACTTGGGTGCAAAGGAGCAAAAAATAAATAAAATAAATAACAATATGGGGATGAGGTAGTTGGATGGGCTATTTACAGATGGGCTATGTACAGGTGCAGTGATCTGTAAGCTGTTCTGATAGCTGATGCTTGAAGGTAGTGAGGGAGATATGAGTTTCCAGCTTTAGTGATTTTTGCAATTCGTTCCAGTCATTGGCAGCAGAGAACTGGAGGAAAGGCGGCCAAAGTAGGAATTGGCTTTGGGGGTGACCAGTGAAAAATACCTGCTGGAGCACGTGCTATGGTTGGGTGCTGCTATGGTGACCAGTGAGCTGAGATAAGGCGGGGCTTTATCTAGCAAAGACTTATAGATGACCTGGAGCCAGTGGGTTTGGCGACGGATATGAAGTGAGGGCCAGTGGGTCTCGAGTGTTTCCCCCTTTGAAGAGTGGGATGACCGTGGCAGCTTTCCAATCTTTGGGGATCTCAGACGAAATTAAAGAGAGGTTGAACAGGCTAGTAATAGGGGTTGCAACAATTGCGGCAGATAATTTTAGAAAGAGAGGGTCCAGATTGTCTAGTGCAGCTGATTTATAGGGGTCCAGATTTTGCCGCTCTTTCAGAACATCAGCTATCTGGATTTGGGTGAAGGAGAAATGGGGGAGGCTTGGGCAAATTGTGTCACAGTATCTAACGAAGGTGGCGCCCCTCCTCGGTCGGGCGGCGCTCGCCGGTCGTCGTCGCCGGCCTATTAGCTGCCACCGATCGTTGTTTCTGTGTCTTTTGGTTTTGTCTGTCTATCCCGCACCTGTTTTGTGTTTGTCATTAGTGGGGGGTTATTTAGTGTGTATTTTCAGTTGGGGTTCTCGTGCGGGATTGTTTATTTGTTCACTCAGGACAGTTGTGATTGTATCCTATTAGTATACATTATATTGCCGGGCTGCGCCCCGTGCGCTGTTTGTTTTCCAGTGCGCTCATTTTTGGGAAAAGTGTTTTCTCCGGGCGGACTACGCCACGCGCCCTGTGCCCTACGGCTATTGCATTTGTCATTTATTATTAAAACTCAGTTGCTCCGGCCCTCTGTCTCCTGCTCCTGATTCCACATCTCCACTGGTCCTAGACAACCGTGACAAATTGCTGTGGGGGATGCAGAGATTTTGACCGGGGCAGGGGTAGCCGTAGAAAAATGCTTACTGAAATTCTCAATTATCGTAGATTTATCGGTGGTGACAGTGATTCCTATCCTCAGTGCAGTGGGCAGCTGGGAGGAGGTGCTCTTATTCTCCATGGACTATACAGTGCCCTATAACTTTTTGGAGTTTGTGCTACAGGATGCAAATTTCTGTTTGAAAAAGCTAGCCTTCGCTTTCCTAACTGCCTGTGCTTATTGGTTCCTAACTTCCCTGAAAAGTTGCATATCGCGGGGGCTATTCGATGCTAATGCAGAACGCCACAGGATGGTTTTGTCCTGGTCAAGGGCAGTCAGGTCTGGAGTGAACCAAAGACTATATCTGTTCCTGGTTCTACAGTTTTTGAATGAGTTATGCTTATTTAAGATGGTGAGGAAAGCGCTTTTAAAGAATAACCAGGCATCCTCTACTGACGGATTGAGGTCAATATCTTTCCAGGATGCCCGGGCCAGGTCGATTAGAAAGGCCTGCTTGCTGAAGTGTTTTAGGGAGAGTTTGACTGCGTATTTAGCTCTATTTAGAGGGCAGGTTGTTCAGGAGGGTGAGGGTGCCCGAGTTTACAGATTTGGGGTTGTACCTGGTAAGTTCCATGATAATTTGAGATTGAGGGCATCTAGCTTAGATTGTAGGATGGCCGGGGTGTCAAGCATATCCCAGTTTAGGTCACCTAACAGTACAAACTCTGAAGATAAATGGGTGGCAATTCATTCACATATGGTGTCCAGGGGGTAGCTGGGGGCTGAGGGGGGTCTGAAACAAGTGGCAACAGTGAGAGACTTTTTTCTGGAAAGGTGGATTTTTAATAGTAGAAGCTCAAACTGTTTGGGCACAGACCTGGATTGCATGACAGAACTCTGCAGGCTGTCTCTGCAGTAGATTGCAACTCCACCCCCTTTGGCAGTTCTATCTTGGTGGAAAATGTTATAGTTGGGGATGGAAATATCTGAATTTTTCGTGGCCTTCCTAAGCCAGGATTCAGACACAGCTAGGACATTAGGGTTGGCGGAGTGTGCTAAAGCAGTGAATAAAACAAACTTAGGGAGGAGGCTTCTGATGTTAAGATGCATGAAAGCAAGGCTTTACGATTACAGAGGTCAACAAATGATAGTGCCTGGGGAATAGGAGTGGAACTGGAGGCTACAGGGCCTGGATTCACCTCTACATCACCAGAGGAACAGAGGAGGAGTAGGATAAGGGTATGTCTGAAGGCTATAAGAACTGGTTGTCTAGTGCGTTGGGGACAGAGAATAAAAGGAGCAGATTTCTGGGTGTGGTAGAATAGATTCAGGGCATAATGTACAGACAAGCGTATGGTAGGATGTGAGTAAAGTGGAGGTAAACCTAGGCGTTGCGTGATGATGAGAGAGGTTTTGTCTTTGGAGGCATCAATTAACATAGGTGAGGTCTCCACATGTGTGTGGGGTTGGACGAAAGAGCTATCTAAGGCAATTTGAGCGGGACTGAGGGGTGTACAGTGAAATAAAGCAATACAAACTAGCCAAGACAGCAGTAGACAAGGCATATTGGCAGAGAGAGGCATAAAGCAATCACAGGTGTTGATCAGGAGAGCTAAAACAACAACGGGTAAATAGCGAAGAAAGGGCAGAGCAGGTCAGTTAAATACATACAGGACCTGAGTTCGAGGCTGGGGCCGACAGATTAACAAAATGAGGTACCATGTTATTGAAACAGTCCAGGGGGCATCAGCTGTGTAGCCGAGTGATCATAGGGTCAAAAGAGCAGCAATAGGTGAGTCAGGGTGCTGTACGGTATTCACTAATACACTGGGCGAGCAGGGGACACAGCATTCAGAAAAAGCTAACGGGCCGGGGCTAGCAGATGGTTCTGCGGTGATATCGTAACAGAATAGCCTGTTGAGACCACATCGGGTGATCATGTCGGCAGTCCATTCGTGATGGATTGGCGGGGCTCTGTGTCTACAATAAAGGGTCCAGGGTAATTGGAAAAGGAGGTAATTGTAGCCCTAGAATTAGTTGGTATATGGGCTTCGCTCAAGGCTAGCTGGTGCTTGCTTTGGGACAGAGGCGTTAGCTAACAGTAGCCACTTGTTTGCAGCTAAATAGCTAGCTAGCTAGCAGCTAGCTAGGAGTAATGATCCAGTGTAATGATCCAGAGCGGCAGGAATCCAGTGATATGGTAGAGAGAAGCAGTCTGATATGCTCTGGGTTGATATTGCGCTGTGGAGACTGGCAGGTGATTGTCCGAGCTAAGGCTGGCTGATTCCGGGATAAAAAAGGCGAGGACATATCTACCTCAATTACCTCCTACCCCTGCACATCGATTCGGTACTGATACCACGTGTGCCTTCAGAAAGTATTTATATCCCTTGACTTTTTCCACATTTTGTGTTACCAATGTGTTACGGCCTGGATTAAAAATGTATTCAAATTTGTTTTTTTGTCACTGGCCTACACACAATAACCAATAATGTCAAAATGGAATTCTGTATTTCAAAATGTTTACAAATTATTTAAAAATGAAAAGCTGAAATGTCTTGAGTCATGAAGTATTCATCCCCTTTGCTATGGCAAGCCAAAATAAGTTCAGGAGTAAAAATTAAAAGAATAAGTTGCATGAACTCACTCTGTGTGCAATAATAGTGTTTAACATGATTTTTGAATCTGCCTCCTCTCTGTACCCCACCCATTCAATTTTCTGTAAGGCCCGTCAGTCGAGTAGTGAAATTCAAACACAGATTCAACCACCAAAACCAGGGAGGTTTTGCAATGGCTCACAAAGAAGGGCACTTATTGGTAGATGGGTAACAAAAAAAACAGACATTGAATATCCCTTTGAGCATGGTGATGTTTTTAATTACACTTTGGATGGTGTATCAATACACCAAGTCACTACAAAGATACAGGTGTCCTTACTAACTCAGTTGCCAGAGAGGAGGGAAACTGCTCAGGGATTTCACTATGAGGCCAACAGTGACTTTAAAACAGTTACAGAGTTTAATGGCTGTTATGAGAATGGATGAATCAACAATATTGCAATTACTCCACAATACTAATCTAATTATCAGGTGTGAAAGTAAGACCCAGATGCCGACCACGTCAAATAAACAATGGTTTAATATTCCAACAGGGACAGGCAATAGATAGGTCAAGGCAGGCAGGGGTCAGTAAACCAGAGATGGGGCAACAGTACCGGATGGCAGCAAAGCTCAGGGTAAGGCAGAGGTCGGTAATCCAGAGGGGTGCAAAGGTACAGGTTGGCAGGCAGGCTCAGAGGCAGGCAGAGTGGTCAGGCAGGCGGGCTCAGAGTCAGGACAGGCAAGGGTCAAAACCGGGAGGGAGAGAAAAGAGAGACTGGAAAAAGCAGGTGCTGAGACACAAAACGCTGGTTGACTTGTACAAACAAGATGAACTGGCAACAGACAAACAGAGAACACAGGTATAAATACACAGGGGATAATGGGGAAGATGGGCAACACCTGGAGGGGGTGGAGACAATCACAAAGACAGGTGAAACAGATCAGGGTGTGACACTAATTGACAGAGTGAAAATAAGGAAGCCTGTACAGAATAAAAATATTCCAAAACATGCATCCAATAAGGTTCTCTATGGTGTTGTAGGTCAGGGCGTGACTAGGGGGTGTTCTAGTTTAAATGTTCTATGTTGGTGAGCTTGGTATGGTTCCCAGTTAGAGGCAGCTGATTATCGTTGTCTCTGATTGGGGATCATACTTAAGTTCTCCATTGTTCCCACCTGGGTTGTGGGATATTGCTTGTGTTACTGTGTTTGGGCACTACGACGTCACGGTCTTTGTAAGTTTTGTTGTTTTGTTTTTAGTTTCACTCGGTCCGCTCATTTTCAAGAACGTGACAGTGGTGACATGTCATTCCCCTCGTTCAGCTCTGTGAGATATATTTTTTTTAATAATCTGCTTCCATTGCATTTCCAGTGCAAATGTTCCAGTGCAATTTTAAGGAACTTAATACATGTATAATCTGCTTTTCTGGATTATAGTCTCCCACGTTAGAACAAATAGAGAAGACACAAAGAGCAGAGACAGCATGGCTGGGGTTTAAATGTATTCACTGTTTTCCCCACTACATCAGACCAGGGTTGTTCTATCTATCAAATTTATTTATAAAGCCCTTCAGATGATGTCACGAAGTGCTGTACAAAAACCCAGCCTAAATCCCCAAACAGCAAACAATGTAGGTGTAGAAGCATGGTGCTATGCTTCTGTGTTCTGGTACTTCATGAAATAACAGCAGTGAAGCATTTATTTTAAAGACCCTCTAGTGCTATTGTCTCTCCTAAATAAGGTTCTTATTGTCTCTCCTAAATAAGGTTCTTATAGTCTCTCCTAAATAAGGTTCTTATAGTCTCTCCTAAATAAGGTTCTTATTGTCTCTCCTAAATAAGGTTCTTATTGTCTCTCCTAAATAAGGTTCATATAGTCTCTCCTAAATAAGGTTCTTATATTCTCTCCTAAATAAGGTTCTTATAGTCTCTCCTAAATAAGGTTCTTATAGTCTCTCCTAAATAAGGTTCTTATAGTCTCTCCTAAATAAGGTTCTTATTGTCTCTCCTAAATAAGGTTCTTATTGTCTCTCCTAAATAAGGTTCTTATAGTCTCTCCTAAATAAGGTTCTTATAGTCTCTCCTAAATAAGGTTCTTATAGTCTCTCCTAAATAAGGTTCTTATTGTCTCTCCTAAATAAGGTTCTTATTGTCTCTCCTAAATAAGGTTCATATAGTCTCTCCTAAATAAGGTTCTTATATTCTCTCCTAAATAAGGTTCTTAGATTCTCTCCTAAATAAGGTTCTTATTGTCTCTCCTAAATAAGGTTCTTATTGTCTCTTCTAAATAAGGTTCTTATTGTCTCTCCTAAATAAGGTTCTTATTGTCTCTCCTAAATAAGGTTCTTATATTCTCTCCTAAATAAGGTTCTTATAGTCTCTCCTAAATAAGGTTCTTATAGTCTCTCCTAAATAAGGTTCTTACTGTCTCTCCTAAATAAGGTTCATATTGTCTCTCCTAAATAAGGTTCTTATTGTCTCTCCTAAATAAGGTTCTTATATTCTCTCCTAAATAAGGTTCTTATAGTCTCTCCTAAATAAGGTTCTTATAGTCTCTCCTAAATAAAGTTCTTATAGTCTCTCCTAAATAAGGTTCTTATAGTCTCTCCTAAATAAGGTTCTTATAGTCTCTCCTAAATAAGGTTCTTATTGTCTCTCCTAAATAAGGTTCTTATAGTCTCTCCTAAATAAGGTTCTAATAGTCTCTCCTGAATAAGGTTCTTATATTCTCTCCTAAATAAGGTTCTTATATTCTCTCCTAAATAAGGTTCTTATAGTCTCTCCTAAATAAGGTTCTTATATTCTCTCCTAAATAAGGTTCTTATATTCTCTCCTAAATAAAGTTCTTATATTCTCTCCTAAATAAGGTTCTTATATTCTCTCCTAAATAAGGTTCTTATTGTCTCTCCTAAATAAGGTTCTTATTGTCTCTCCTAAATAAGGTTCTTATTGTCTCTGCTAAATAAGGTTCTTACAGTCTCTCCTAAATAAGGTTCTTATTGTCTCTCCTAAATAAGGTTCTTATATTCTCTCCTAAATAAGGTTCTTATATTCTCTCCTAAATAAGGTTCTTATATTCTCTCCTAAATAATGTTCTTATAGTCTCTCCTAAATAAGGTTCTTATTGTCTCTCCTAAATAAGGTTCTAATAGTCTCTCCTAAATAAGGTTCTTATAGTCTCTCCTAAATAAGGTTCTTATATTCTCTCCTAAATAAGGTTCTTATAGTCTCTCCTAAATAAGGTTCTTATATTCTCTCCTAAATAAAGTTCTTATATTCTCTCCTAAATAAGGTTCTTATATTCTCTCCTAAATAAGGTTCTTATTGTCTCTCCTAAATAATGTTCTTATTGTCTCTCCTAAATAAGGTTCTTCTATTCTCTGCTAAATAAGGTTCTTACAGTCTCTCCTAAATAAGGTTCTTATTGTCTCTCCTAAATAAGGTTCTTATATTCTCTCCTAAATAAGGTTCTTATATTCTCTCCTAAATAAGGTTCTTATATTCTCTCCTAAATAATGTTCTTATAGTCTCTCCTAAATAAGGTTCTTATTGTCTCTCCTAAATAAGGTTCTAATAGTCTCTCCTAAATAAGGTTCTTATAGTCTCTCCTAAATAAGGTTCTTATATTCTCTCCTAAATAAGGTTCTTATAGTCTCTCCTAAATAAGGTTCTTATATTCTCTCCTAAATAAGGTTCTTATTTAGGAGAGAGAATGGCACTAGAGGGTCTTAAAATAAATCCTACACTGCTGTTATTTCAGTGAGAGTGTAACTATTTTTATGGGTAAAAAGGGAAAGCTAACCCAACTATTTTTCTGGTATTGCACAGTAAGAGGAAAAATGCACCCTAAATCATTGTTATTATAGCAGATTCTGTACCTTAATCCATAGAATAAACATTCTAAAGTAGCTTTAAAATGCAGCTGCACACTCACAACTTCATTATGCATGGTGCAAATATAATATTGTATGTTCCGCTCACTGTGTTGACGCAGATGTGTACATTATTTGTTTCAAAATTATATCACAGGTCAACTGTATTGCAGCTTAAGTGAGCAGGTGAAGGCTGAGTTTGTGTGTGTTTGTGTGTGTGTGTGTGCGCATGTCTGGGTGAAGGGTCTGATCTGCTCTGAGAGAGGTTGGACAGGGTGACAGCCATCGGTTAGGCCTGTCAGACCAGGGACTCGTCTATCTGTCAGTCCTAAGATAAAGGAGAAAAAATGGAATAGATTTCATCCCTGGACCCTGCAGGTCAGCAGTGACAGGGTTGGTCTTCAATTACTGACTATCATCGCTCCCTCTCTCTCAATCTTTCCTTCTCGTTCTCTCTGTCTCTCCTTGATGCTCTTTTCTATTTCTCTCTATCTCTCTTCCGCATCCAGTGGGATTTTCCTTGGTCAAAACATTTGCATTTTTATCGACTGAATATATGTTTGTTCCAGCAGACGCTGAGTATTGGCTTGGTACTGTGTTATACTACGTAATGCATTTGATCTATTATGATTTGGATAGGCCTGCTGCATTTCAACCTGACTCAATGACTGTTCTTGTTCAAATGCACCCATTTATCTTATGGTCGTAAAGTTAATGTTTTATGTATTTACCTTAACTAATAAGGTCAACTAGCAAGTAAATGGCGGTGACAGAAAGTCATGCATTTTAATGCAGCCCCAGAACAATAGCCCCGCATCCAATACAATAGAACAGGCCTAAAACCAGTCAATCTTGAGATATATTGACCAGCTGGACGCCCTCCTCTCTGACCTGGGGGTCCTCAACCGCTTCACCCCTCCTTGTCATCCCTCTCTTGTCTCACACTCAGGAACGTGCGTGCAGTAGGAAACGGAGAAGGGTTGCTTTGTGATATAGATATAGGTAGCACATGGAGGTCTGATAGGGCACATTATCAAATCACTTTGGGACAATCCTTCATCACCTCCTGCCGCGTGGCGTGGTTTATGTGTTTGTGATGGTAACTAGAGCCTGACCTTCAGCAGATGGACAAAGCTGTGATTGGATTGGAACATTGGGGCCGGACATTGACCATTTAGACACGTGCAGAACCTTAACCCTGCCTGAAATTAACCTTTATGTCATAAGGTCGAAAAGCCTTTTTAGATGTTTTATTTATTTAATAAATTCAGAATAGTTTTCAGTTTGAGTGAGCAAGCAAATAGCAATGCTTTTTTGTCCTCTGAATAGACCGCTTCCCTCTTCTTTTCAGGGTTATAGTATTGCTGCAAGCCAACTGAATTAAGCTTTAACTTAACATCAGTGCATCAGCCTTTATGTCCCCCTCTCCCTCTGAGAGATAGGATTCAGGGTTGGTGCGGTTATGAATGGACGCCATTTCCCCGAGCTCTGAACACTGATGGCTAAAAGTAAGACACACAGACACACACACACACGTCCCCTGCCCTCTCTCCCTGTTCTTAATGGCAATATGAGCCATTACAGTGAGAAGGGACTGTCATGAGGGACAGAGAGTAGGCCTTGAAGGTTTGAGCACTGGACCGGTCTGTCAGCTATGTGAATGCCTGACTGACTGCAATGTGATATTCAGAGAGTCCACAGCAGAGGAGCCAACCACCCGTCCTGCCATTTAGCCTCCCATTAGAGACTCATTCTGACAGGTCTATGTGTGCATGTGAGTGTGTTGGTGTGTGTGTGTGTATGTGTGTGTGTGTGTGTGTGTGTGTGTGTGTGTGTGTGTGTGTGTGTGTGTGTGTGTGTGTGTGTGTGTGTGTGTGTGTGTGTGTGTGTATGTTCGTGTGTGTGTTTGTGCGCATGTGTGTGTTTGTGTGTGTGTACTTTCTCTCCACTGATAGTGTTTTCATATCTCACGAACATAATTTATCCAGTGAAGGAGTGAATGAGCCACTTTAACCCAGTAAATCATACTACAGTATATCAGTTGCAATATTAATAAAATATACAACTGAATTCTCTCGCTATTGGAGTCACAGCGTCTTTTCAATCTGGTGCCTATAAACCCTGTGTGTGTTACCTGAACATCGTCACACGGTTTTAAGAGCATTGGTTTGTTCACGCTCCCAACGACGAGTGAAATGATGTAGAAGTCGAGAGAACATCCATGGATATCAGTGCTCCTGCCATTTCTGCTAGTCTTATATTTCCAGGGTTAAAAATCAATAGGACCAGTGCTGATTAAATTTGCTGCATGAGCACACACCCGTCGCACTCAGTGACACCAAGCCCTGAACCGAGGCTGTCTCTCCCTCCACCAGTAGTCCATTCTGGTTCTCAATGCAAAAACGGATTTGATTATTTTCTCCATCACTATTGTACTTTCTCTTTTTGCTCCAAAGCCATGCAGGGCCCTGGGGAGTAAACGTGATTGATTTCCACAGTGTGTCGTCTGGGCTGGCCTCTCAGGAGTGGTTTCGTTTGGTAACACTGAGACACAAAGGGCTGTGGAGCCGTCACTCAGCCTGATCTGGTACTGTTCACTTCATTCATGCCGACAGATCCAGGTCAGAGCAGTGAGCACACTTCACAGGTTAGGAGTTAGGGCTTCACTAAACACTTTATGACACCCTACAGAAACACACAGGTTAGGAGTCAGGGCTTCACTAAACACTTTATGACACCCTACAGAAACACACAGGTTAGGAGTCAGGGCTTCACTAAACACTTTATAACACCCTACAGAAACACACAGGTTAGGAGTCAGGGCTTCACTAAACACTTTATAACACCCTACAGAAACACACAGGTTAGGAGTCAGGGCTTCACTAAACACTTTATAACACCCTACAGAAACACACAGGTTAGGAGTCAGGGCTTCACTAAACACTTTATAACACCCTACAGAAACACACAGGTTAGGAGTCAGGGCTTCACTAAACACTTTATAACACCCTACAGAAACACACAGGTTAGGAGTCAGGGCTTCACTAAACACTTTATAACACCCTACAGAAACACACAGGTTAGGAGTCAGGGCTTCACTAAACACTTTATAACACCCTACAGAAACACACAGGTTAGGAGTCAGGGCTTCACTAAACACTTTATGACACCCTACAGAAACACACAGGTTAGGAGTCAGGGCTTCACTAAACACTTTGTGTAGGAGTCATGCCTTTCCTGCACAGGAAAACGTATGCTGTTCCAGTATATGCTGTAGATTCAAAGTGGCCTTCGTTCGGTGGACTCTGTAGAAGCAGTGCTAGGTTTGGAGTTCCCACTGCTTTGTCCAGAACAATAGCCCTGTGCAGTAAATAAAACTTGACTGAATTGAACTGAGCTGAATGAAATAATAAGACCATTGATGTCTATTAGGCCTATCCACTGTTTATTTAGTTTGGATTTATTGTACCATTTGTCCATTATAACAGGCTGTGTCTAAAACGTCTCAACTCGTCTCACTTCCCAAATCATCCTGTTCTCACTAACACTGAGGGGGAGGATGCCCCCCCACGCCTCAGCCAGCCAGCCAGCCACACCACCAGCCTCTCCTGTGAAGGAGATGCCCCCCCCACGCCTCAGCCAGCCAGCCAGCCACACCACCAGCCTCTCCTGTGAAGGAGATGCACCCCCACGCCCCAGCCAGACAGCCACACCACCAGCCTCTCCTGTGAAGGAGATGCACCCCCACGCCCCAGCCAGACAGCCACACCACCAGCCTCTCCTGTGAAGGAGATGCCCCCCCACGCCCCAGCCAGCCAGCCACACCACCAGCCTCTCCTGTGAAGGAGATGCACCCCCACGCCCCAGCCAGACAGCCACACCACCAGCCTCTCCTGTGAAGGAGAATTAATCTGCTCCAAACAACCTTTTATTTCCTCCACACTGACTTGTCAGGCCAGACTAAAAGCAATTTGTTTTTGTCCCACTTCACCCGGCCTGTGCCCGAGAGAGAGAGAGAGAGACAGAGAGAGAGAGAGAAAGAGAGAGAGAGAGAGAGAGAGAAAGAAAGAAAAACAGAGTTTTAATCTGATTAGGTTTGGCTAAAATCCCAAACCAGGGCTGAAGTGCAGTGCTTGTGGTTTCTGAAGGGCTTACACTAAGTCTGTACCATGAAAATAATCTACTTTTAAAATCCAGGAAACAAATCAACTATGCTAAGGACATAAGTCGCTGTCATTAGGAAGTGATTAGGATCAACATTTTTATACCCGTGCAGGCCGGGCCGACTGACAGAAGGGGGCAGTGTCAGTAGCCCTGTTTATACCTGGTTCTAACATGCAAACTTTTTCCTGATCTTGCCCACATTTCATAAGAGTAGATGATTAAAAGACGCATTGTGATCTGATGTTGTGTAAACAGGCAAAATCAGGTCACGACCAGGAAGAGTGTGCATGCAAACGCAGTATGGCTGTGAGACTGCAGGACAACTGAATTATTAATCGAAGGCTGGAAGAGGAGTTGCTCTCTCTCTCAATGTCCCCCCTTAATAATGAAGCATTCAGACCTATACGTGACAAACACAGGCCTGGTCACTGAGAATCAATAAGACTTACAGTATGAATTCAAAGATACGCCGACTTCATTTCATTTGTTTTCATTAATAATCCAGTTGAATCAGTCAGTTTCTAGTACAGTATTAAACAGCAGCAGGACAGGCTGCATTTACCAGGATCCATATGAAACACGCACAAATAAAAGACCCATAAGAAACAGGAACCAGACATCAATATAGGATCAATCCATGGGTACAACAACTGCTAATACTACTACTACTGCTACTTCTACTACTACTACTAATAATAATAATACTGCTGTTACTACTACACTACTACTACTACTACTACTGATATTACTGCTACTACGCCGATTACTACTACTACTACAACTACTACTACTACTACTACTACTACTACTACTACTACTACTACTACTACTACTACTGCTAGTACTACTACCACTGCTATTACTACTGCTATTACTACTGTTACTACTACTGCTATGACTGCTGCTATTACTGCTGTTACTACTACTACTACTACTACTACTATCCGATGATGCTGTGACATATCGCCCAAGACCATGACAGACCCTCCACCTCCAAATCGATCCCGCTCCAGAGTACAGGCCTCGGTGAAACACTCATTCCTTCGACGACAGTCTGAGCACTGATGGAGGGATTGTGCATTCCTGGTGTAACTCGGGCAGTTGTTGTTGCCATCCTGTACATGTCCCGCAGGTGTGATGTTTGGATGTACCGATCCTGTGCAGGTGTTGTTACAAGTGGTCTGCCACTGCGAGGACGATCAGCTGTCCATCCTGTCTCCCTGTAGCGCTGTCTTAGGCGTCTCACAGTACAGACATTGCAATTTATTACCCTGGCCACATCTGCAGTCCCCATGCCTCCTTGCAGCATGCTGAAGGCACGTTCACGCAGATGAGCAGGGACCCTGGGCATCTTTCTTATGGTGTTTTTCAGAGTCAGTGGAAAGGCCTCTTTAGTTTCCTAAGTTTTCATAACTGTGACCTTAATTGCCTACCGTCTGTAAGCTGTTAGTGTCTTAACGACCGTTCCAAAGGTGCATGTTCATTAAATGTTTATGGTTCATTGAACAAGCATGGGAAACAGTGTTTAAACCCTTTACAATGAAGACCTGTGAAGTTATTTGGATTTTTACAAATTATCATTGAAAGACAGGGTCCTGTAAAAGAGACGTTTATTCATTTGCTGAGTTCATTACTGCTACAACTTACTACCAATAACACCACTGATATTACTGCTGTTACTACTACTACTACTACTACTACTACTGCTACTACTGCTAGTACTACTACTACTGCTATTACTACTACTACTACTGCTCTTACTGCTACTACTACTACTGCTACGACTGATATTACTGCTACAACTACTACTACTACTTCAACTACTACTACAATAACTGCTATTACTACTATTACTCCTACTACTACTACTGCTATTACTGCTACTGATATTACTGCTACTGCTATTACTGCTACTACTACTAATACTACTACTACTACTGCTACTACTACAACTACTATTTCTATTGCAATTACTGATACTACTACTACCCCTACTACTGCTGCTATTACTGCTACTACAACTACTAATACTACTACTAATAATAATAATAATAATAATGCTACTACTACTACTACTAAAATTACTGCTACTTCTACTACTACTACTACTACTACTACTTCAATTGCTATTGCTATTACTGCTACTACTGCTATTACTGCTACTACTACCACTGCTATTACTGCAACTGCTATTACTGCTATTACGGCTACGACTACTACTACTAATGATGCTGCTACTACTACTACTACTTCTACTGCAATTACTGCTACTACTACTACCACTACCACTACAACTACTACTATTACTGTTACTACAACAACTACTAATACTACTACTAATAATAATAATAATAATGCTACTACTACTACTACTAAAAATACTGCTACTTCTACTACTACTACTACTACTACTACTACTTCTTCAACTGCTATTGCTATTACTGCTACTACTGCTATTACTGCTTCTACTACCACTGCTATTACTGCAACTGCTGTTACTGCTATTACTACTAATGATGCTGCTACTACTACTATTACTTCTACTGCAATTACTGCTACTACTACTACCACTACAACTACTACTATTACTGTTACTACAACAACTACTAATACTACTAATAATAATAATATTAATGCTACTACTACCACTACTAAAATTACTGCTACTTCTACTACTACTACTACTACTACTTCAACTGCTATTGCTATTACTGCTACTACTGCTATTACTGCAACTGCTATTACTGCTATTACTGCTACTGCTATTTCTGCTACTACTACTACTACTAATGATGCTGCTACTACTACTTCTACTGCAATTACTGCTACTACTACTACTACCACTACAATTACTACTATTACTGTTACTACAACTACTACCGCTACTATTACTATTACTACTACTACTACTACTGCTGACACTACTACCTTTACTGCAAGTACTACTACTACTACTACTACTACCATTACTACTGCTATTACTGCTACTACTACTACTACTACTACTAGTACCTGTATTTCTGCTACTACTACTACTACTACTAGTGCTGCTATTACTGCAGTTACTACCACTACTAATACTACTACTACTGATATTACTGATTCTACTACTACTGAAACTACAACAATTACCGCTACTTCTACTACTACTTCTACTACTACAACTGCTACTACTAATACTACCACTACTACTACTACTGCTACTACTACTACTGCTTCTACTACCACTAATACTACTAATACTATTAATACCGCTACTATTACTACTACTAAAATTACTGCTACTACTGCTACTACTACTACTAATACTTCTTCAACTACTATTGCTATTACTGCTACTACTACTACTACTGATATTACTGGAACTGATATTACTGCTATTACTGCTACAACTACTACTACTAACGATGCTACTACTAATACTTCTACTGCAATTACTGCTACTTTTACTACCATTACTACAACTACTATTAATGTTTCTACAACAACTACTACCACTACTATTACTATTACTACTACTACTACTTCTGCTGCTACTACTACTACTACTACTGCCACTGCTATTACTGCTACTACTACAACTACTACTACTACTAATACTAATACTACTTCTATCACTATTACTGCTGCTTCTACTACTACTGCTATTACTGCTGTTTCAAACACCACTACTACTACTACTACTACTACTACTACTACTACTACTACTACTGCTGCTATTACTGCTACTACTCCTACTGAAACTACTACTATTACTGCTACTACTACAACTACTACTGCTATTTCAGCTTCAACAACTACAACTACAACTGCTATTACTGCTTCTACTACTACTACTGCTACTGCTACGACTACTGTTACTGCTACTGTATTACTGCTATTACTGCTACCGCTCTTACTTCAACGACTACTGCTACCGCTACTACTACTACCACTACTACTACAACCACTACTGCTATTACTGCTATAACTGCTACTACTACTACAACTGCTATTACTGCTTCAACTACTACAACTACAACACCTGCTACCACTACTACTACTACTGCTACTACAACTACAAATACCACTACTACTACTTCTGCTATAACTGCTACTACTACTACTACTACTGTTAATACTTCTACTACTACTAACGCTACTACTACTATTAATGTTACAACTACTACTACTACTGCTGCCATGCTACTGCTATTGCTACTATTACTACTAATTCTACTGCTTCTGGTACTGTTGCTAATTCTACTGCAACTACTACTGATACTGCTAGTACTACTGCTACTGCTACTGCTATGACTACTGTTACTGCTACTGCCAGTACATCTACTTCAATTACTGCTACTGCATTTACCGCTACTACTACTACTGATATTAATGATAATGCTACCACTGCTATTTCTGCTACTGCTATTCTGCTACTGCTACTACCACTACAACTACTTCTACTGCAATTACTGCTACTACTACTACAACTACTACTACTAATATTACTGCTACTACTAATGTTACTGCGGTTACTGCTACTACTACATCTACAGCTAATATTACTGCTACTACCACTACTACTACTACTACTACTACTACTACTACTACTTTTACTACTGATACTAATACTGCTACTTCTACTGTTACTGCAACTACTACTGCTATTACAACAACTTCTACTGCTACTACAACTCCTATTACTGCTTCAACTACTACTCCTACCACTCCTACTTCTGCTATTACTGCTACAACTACTACTACTACAACTACTACTACCACTGCAACAACTACTACTACTACGACTACTACTACTACTACTACAACCACTACTACCACTACTACCACTACTACTACTACCACTACGGCTATTACTGCTATTACTGCTACTACTACTACAACCACTACTGCAACCTCTACTAAGACTACAACAACTACTTTTACTGCTTCAACTACTACTACTACTACACCTGCTACTACTACTGCTACTACTGCTAGTACTACTGCTACTGCTACGACTACTGTTACTGCTACTGCTATTACTGCTATTACTGCTATTACTGCTACCGCTATTACTTCAACGACTACTGCTACCGCTTCTACTACTACCACTTCTACTACTTCTATTGCAATTACTGCTACTACAACTACAACTAGTACTACTAATATTACTGACACTACTACTACTTTTACTGCGATTACTACTACTACTACTACTACTACAGCTAGTATTACTGCTTCAACTACTACTACTACACCTGCTACCACTACTACTACTACTACGACTACTTCTTCTGCTGATACTGCTACTACTTCTACTACTGTTAATACTTCTACTACTACTAACACTAATACTACTATCAATGTTACTACCACTACTGCTGCCTTGCTACTACTATTGCTACTATTACTACTAATTATACTGCTTCTGGTACTGCTGCTAATGCTACTGCTACTACTACTGCTACTGCTACGAATACTGTTACTGCTACTGCTATTACAGCTATTACTACTACCGCTATTACTTCAAACGACTACTGCTACTACTACTACCACTACTACTACTACAACTACTACTACTTCTACTGCAATTACTGCTACTACTACTACAACTACTTCCACTAATATTACTGCTACTATTACTACTTTTACTGTGATTACTACTATTACTACTACTACAGCTACTATTACTTCTATTACTACTACTACTCCTACTGCTACTACTACTGATACTACAACTACTACTTTTACTGTTACTACAACTACTACTACTATTACTACTGATTTAACCGCTGGTAATACTTCTACTGCTATTACTGCTGTTACTACCACTACTACTACAACTACTACTGCTATTACTGCTACTACTACTACTACAACTACTACTACTAATATTTCTGCTACTACTACTATTACTAGTACTTTTACTGCAATTACTACTACTACTACTACTACTACAGCTACTATTACTGCTACTACTACTACTACTACTACTACTACTGCTACTACTGCTACTACTACTACTGCTACTAATATTACTGCTACTACTACTATTACTAGTACTTTTACTGCAATTACTACTACTACTACAGCTACTATTACTGCTACTACTACTACTTATTCTGCTATTACTGCTACTACTTCTACTACTGTTAATACTTCTACTACTACTAACACTAATACTACTATCAATGCTACTACCACTACTGCTGCCTTGCTACTACTATTGCTACTATTACTACTAATTATACTGCTTCTGGTACTGCTGCTAATGCTACTGCTACTACTACTGCTAGAACTACTGCTACTGCTACGAATACTGTTACTGCTATTGCTATTACAGCTATTACTACTACCGCTATTACTTCAAACGACTACTGCCACTACTACTACCACTACTACTACTACAACTACTTTCACTAATATTACTGCTACTACTACTACTTTTACTGTGATTACTACTATTACTACTACTACAGCTACTATTACTTCTACTACTACTACTACTCCTACTGCTATTACTTCTGCTACTACAACTACTACTTTTACTGTTACTTTTACTACTACTACTACTACTACTACTACTACTGATATAACCGCTGGTAATATTTCTACTGCTATTACTGCTGTTACTACCACTACTACTACAACTACTACTGCTACTCCTGCTACTACTACTACTACAACTACTACTAATAATATTACTGCTACTACTACTATTACTAGTACTTTTACTGCAATTACTACTACTACTACTACAGCTACTATTACTGCTACTACTACTACTACTACTGATACTACTACTACTGCTACTATTACTACTACTGATTCTACTGATATAACTAATGTTACTACTACTACTGCTATTAATGCTGTTACTTCCACTACTAGTACTACTATTACTACAGCTATTACTGCTACCACTACTACTTATATTACTGCTACTATTACTAGTACTTTTACTGCAATTACTACTACTACTACTACTACTGCTACTACTACTACTACTACTGCTACTATTACTACTACTGATTCTGCTGATATTACTAATGGTACTACTACTGCTATTACTGCTGTTACTTCCACTACTACTACTACTATTACTACTGCTATTACTGCTATTACTGCTACCACTACTACTACTACTATAACCGCTACTACTGCTACTACTACTACTTCTTATACCACTACTAGTACTGCTATTACCGCTACATCTATTACTTCTACTACTACTACTACTACAACTACTACTACTACTACTACTACTTCTGCAATTACTGCTACTGCTGCTATTAGTGCTAATACTACTACTACTACTGCTAATGCTATTACTGCTACTACCACTACTGCTGTTACTGCTACTGCTACTACTGCTATTATTGCTACTGATATTACTGCTGCTACTACTAATACAAATACTAATACTGCTACAACCACTGTTACTGCAACTACTACTACTATGACTACTACTATGACCACAACTACTGCTACAACTTCTACTACTACCACTTCTACTTCAGCTACTACTGATACAACTACTACAACTACTACTACCACTACAACTACTACTACTACTACTGCTACTGCTATTACTGCTACAACTACTACAACTACAACCACTACAACTACTACAGCTGCTATTACTGTTTCAACTACTATTACTATTACTACAACTACTACTACAACTACTAGTACTACAACTACTACTACTACAACTTCTACTATTCCTGCTACTGCTACTTCTAATGCAACTACTACTATTAATGTTACTACTGCTACTTTTACTGCTATTACAACTAATACTACTACGACTACTAATACTGTTATTACTGCTGATACTACTACTGATATTACCGCTGTTACAACCACTATTACTACTACTACAACTACTACAACTACTACTACAACTACTACTACTCCTGCTATTACTGCTACTTCTACTACTGCTGTTACTGCTACTACTACTGCTATTACTGCTACTTCTACTACTGCTGTTACTGCTACTACTACTGCTATTACTGCAACTACTACTACTACTGATTATTTCTGCTATTAGTGTTACTTCTATTATTGCTGCTACTACTACTACTACAACTACTACTACTACCACTACTGCAATTGCAGCTACTACTTTGACCACTACTACTACTACAATTACTACTACTACTACCACTACTACTACTGCTACTTCTACTAATACTAAAACCAATACTGCTACTACTACTGTTACTGCAACTACTACTACTAATAATAATAATACTACTACTGCTACTGCTTCTATTGTGATTCGCTGATCCACCTCTACGCAGAAGACACCATTCTGTATACTTCTGGCCCTTCTTTGGACACTGTATTAACTAACCTCCAGACGAGCTTCAATGCCATACAGCTCTCCTATCTTGGCCTCCAACTGTTCTTAAATGCAAGTAAAACTAAATGCATGCTCTTCAATCGATCGCTGCCCCTACCTGCCCGCCCGTCCAGCATCACTACTCTGGACGGTTCTGACTTAGAATATGTGGATAACTACTAATACCTAGGTATCTTGTTAGACTGTAAACTCTCCTTCCAGACTCACATTAAACATCTCCAATCCAAAAATACATCTAGAATCGGCTTCCTATTTCGCAACAAAGCCTCCTTCACTCATGCTGCCAAACATACCCTCGTAAAATTGACCATCCTACCGATCCTCGACTTCGGCGATGTCATCTACAAAACTGCCTCCAACACTCTACTCAGCAAATTGGATGCAGTCTATCACAGTGCCAGCCGTTTTGTCACTAAAGCCCCATATACTACCCATCACTGCGACCTGTATGCTCTCGCTGGCTGGCCCTTGCTTCATACTCGTCGCCAAACCCACTGGCTCCAGGTCATCTACAAGTCTGTACTAAGTAAAGCCCCGCCTTATCTCAGGTCACTGGTCACCATAGCAGCACCCACCCGTAGCACACGCTCCAGCAGGTGGTCACCCCCAAAGCCAATTCCTACTTTGGCCGCCTATCCTTCCAGTTCTCTGCTGCCAATGACTGGAACAAACTGCAAAAATCACTGAAGCTGGAAACTCATATCTCCCTCACTAGCTTTAAGCACCAGCTGTCAGAGCAGCTCACAGATCACTGCACCTGTACACAGCTCATCTGTAAATAGCCCACCCAACTACCTCATCCCCATACTGTATTTATTTATTTATCTTGCTCCTTTGCACCCCAGTATCTCCACTTGCACATCCATCTTCGGCACATCTATCATTCCAGTGTTCAATTGGTATATTGTAATTACTTCGCCACCATGGCCTATTTATTGTCTTACCTCCCTTATCTTACCTCATTTGCACACACTGTATATAGACTTTTTCTACTGTATAATTGACTGTATGTTTGTTTATTCCATATGTAACTCCGTGTTGATGTGTGTCGAACTGCTTTGCTTTATCTTGGCCAGGTCGCAGTTGTAAATGAGAACTTGTTCTCAACTAGCCTACCTGGTTAAATAAAGGTGGGAAAAAAAATACCACTGCTTTTACTGTTATTACTATTACTGCGAATACTACAACCTCTGCTACTGCTACTACATCTGCTATTACTGCTGCCATTCATACTGCTACTACTACTTTTAATGCTATTACTACTACTTCTACTTCTACCAATACTAATTTTGTTACTACTACTACTACTACTATTACATCTACCACTACTACTACTACTTCTACTGCTACTACTACTACTTCTAAAACTACTACTAATACAATTACCACTACTCCTACTAATACAGTTATTACAACTACCACCAATACAAATACCATTAACGTTACTACTACTGCTGCTATTACTACTACCACTGCAACTTCTACTACTGCTACTACTACTACCTCTACTACAGTTACCACAACTACTATTACTGCTACTATTGCTACTGCTACTGCTACTACCACTATTACTGCTACTATTGCTACTGCTACTACCACTATCACTGCTATTACTACTACAACTACTATTACTGCTGCCACTACTACTACTGCTACTTCTATTACTGCTACTACTATTGATACTACTGCTATTACTGCTGTTACCACTACAACTACTGCTGTTACCACTACAACTACTGCAACTACTGCTATTAATAATGTTACTCCTCCTAATACTATTACCGATACTATTGCTACTGCTACTACCACTATCACTGCTATTACTACTACTACTACAACTACTATTATTGCTACTACTACTACTACTACTACTACTACTACAACTACTACTGCTATTACTGCTACGACTACTACTACTAATACTACAACTACAATTACTACTACTACTCCTACTGCTGTAACTGCTGCTACTACTACTACTGCTGTTACTGCTGTTCCTACCACTTCTACTACTACTACAACTGCTATTACTGCTACTACTACTAATACTACTACTTCTAGTGCTACTACTACTACTACTACTTCTAAAACTACTACTAATACAATTACCACTACTACTACTACTAATACAGTTACTACAACTACTACTACTACAAATACTACTACCGCTACCACTACTGCTGCTTTTACTACTACCACTACAACTTCTACTACTGCTACTACTACTACCTCTACTACAGTTACCACAACTACTATTACTGCTACTATTGCTACTGCTACTGCTACTACCACTATTACTGCTACTATTGCTACTGCTACTACCACTATTACTGCTAATACTACTAATACTACAACTACTATTACTGCTGCTACTACTACTACTACTGCTATTACTGCTACTACTACTACTGCAACTACTACTACTCCTACTGCTGTAACTGCTGCTGCTACTGCTATTACTGCTGTTCCTACCACTTCTACTACTACTACAACTGCTATTACTGCTACTACTACTACTACCACTTCTACAACTACTACTAATACTAATGCAACTACTGTTACTGCAACTACTACTGCTATTACTGTTGCTACTACTAATATTACTACTACTACTAATACTACTAATACTAATACTACTACTTCTACTACTAATAATAATATTACCGCCACTACTACTGCCATTACTACTACTGCTGCTATTACTATTACCACTGCCACTTCTATTACTGCTACTACTACTACCTCTACTACTGCTACCACTACTACTATTACTGATACTATTACTACTAATACTCCTACTATTACTGCAATTGCTACTACAACTTCACCTACTACTATTACTGCTGTTACTACCACTTCTACTACTACTACTGCTACTGCTATTACTGCCACAACTACTACAGCTACTGCTACTATTACCGCTACTATTACTACTACTACCACCACTACTACTACTACTACTTCTATTACTGCTGCTACTACTGATACTACTGCTATTACTGCTGTTACCACTACTACTACTACTACTACTGCTACTACAACTACTGCTACTATTACCACTACTACTACTACTACTACTACTACTACTACTACTACTACTAATACAGTTACTACAACTACTACAAATACCATTAACGTTACTACTACTGCTGCTATTACTACTACCACTGCAACTTCTACTACTGCTACTACTACTACCTCTACTACATTTACCACAACTACTATTACTGCTACTATTGCTACTGCTACTACCACTATTACTGCTATTACTACTACTACTACTAGACTACTACTACTACTACTACTACAACTACTATTACTGCTGCTGCTACTACTACTACTACTACTACTATTACTGCTACTACTACTACAACTACTGCTACTCCTACTGCTGTAACTGCTGCTTGTGTGTGTGTGTATGTACGTGTTTGTGTATGTGTGAGGGTGTGTGTGCATGTGTGCATGTGTGTGTGTTTATGTGTTATAGTTGGTCTACATCACTGTAAGCTGTTGTCACCCTCCCGTTAATAAACAGCATTCCAAAACATGCACATTTCAATATCACTTCTCACTCATTAGCTATTTTTCCTGAGACCGTTTCATTTTGCAGGGGCTAAATTAAATGCAAATAAAAAAATAAAAAACATAATGCAATTGAGCTGGAGGAGAACATGCCAGCTAACTGCATTAGAGGCTGAAGCAAGCATAGTAGAGATGAATATGGTCCCCATCACTCTCCTGCAATTAGCTCTCCACTAGGTAGCTGCTCCCTCACAGCAGCAGCAGGGGTTGTTTTCACTGTGCCATATAATCAGTGTGTCACAGTGCTAGCTGCTCCACATCCATCTAGGTTAGAGACAGAATACAGATATGAGTGTGGTGGATAGAGACAGAGCACAGCAACCTGGTCTCAAAGCATTTCGTATTATTCTGTCTGTAAATCCTAGATGCTCCATTTAGTATGATATGTTAAAAAAACTTTTTAACCTTTATTTAACTAGGTAAGTCAGTTAAGAATTAAGAACAAATTCTTATTTACAATGACGACCTACCAGGGAACAGTGGGTTAACTGCCTTGTTCAGGGGCAGAACGGCAGATTTTTAGCTTGTCAGCTCGGGAATTCGATCCAGCAACCTTTTGGTTACTGGCCCAATGCTCTAACCACTAGGCTACCTGCCGCCCCATACCCCATGCTTGGTATGGTTACATAAGACAGATGGCATAGCCCAAAAATGAGGGTGGTTGGTCGGGGTGGATGGGTGGGCGTATTACGCATACGTCTAGCTACCCAAAGGTTGTGAATTAGAATCTCAACTCTTAAACTTAAACCTAACCCTAACCTCTAGCCTAGCTAGCGTTAGCGAGCCAACTAAAGTTAGCCACCTAGTTACCTAGTTAGAATTCATAACATATTATTTGTTTTGCAAATGCATAACATATTGTACGTTTTGCAATTTTGTAACTTATTGTACATTTAGCAAATTCGTAACATATCATACGAAATGGGTGATGGACATCCACAAATTAATACATACCATATGAAACAAAACATATCATACTAAATTAGTGTCTCAAATTGAATACAGAAAAATACGAATACTCTGAGGCCAGGTTGAGCACAGATATTGGTGTGGTGGTGTGTATATATAGATTACTGCATGATCCACAGGTGGATAGATGGATAGAGTACAGGGATGTGGTTTGGTTAGTGGAGAGGTGCGTGGCTAGCTGTGGCCTAAGGTTAGGGAGGCAGTGTTAGAGAGGAAAGTAAGAAAGAGAGAGACAGTGGAAGAAAGAGGGTGGAAGAGATCTTGTGGAAGAGAGAGGGTGGAAGAGAATGGATGGAAGAGAGCAGGTGGAAGAGAGATGGTGGAAGAGAGATGGTGGAAGAGAGATGGTGGAAGAGAGCGGGTGGAAGAGAGATGGTGGAAGCGAGAGGGTGGAAGAGAGATGGTGGAAGAGAGATGGTGGAAGAGAGATGGTGGAAGAGAGATGGTGGAAGAGAGCGGGTGGAAGAGAGATGGTGGAAGCGAGAGGGTGGAAGAGAGATGGTGGAAGAGAACGGATGGAAGAGAGCGGGTGGAAGCGAGAGGGTGGAAGAGAGATGGTGGAAGAGAGATGGTGGAAGAGATCTTGTGGAAGAGAGAGGGTGGAAGAGAATGGATGGAAGAGAGCAGGTGGAAGAGAGATGGTGGAAGAGAGATGGTGGAAGCGAGAGGGTGGAAGAGAGATGGTGGAAGAGAACGGATGGAAGAGAGCGGGTGGAAGCGAGAGGGTGGAAGAGAGATGGTGGAAGAGAGATGGTGGAAGAGAGCGGGTGGAAGAGAGATGGTGGAAGAGAGCGGGTGGAAGAGAGATGGTGGAAGCGAGAGGGTGGAAGAGGTCTTGTGGAAGAGAGAGGGTGGAAGAGAACGGATGGAAGAGAGAGGGTGGAAGAGAGATGGTGGAAGCGAGAGGGTGGAAGAGAGATGGTGGAAGCGAGAGGGTGGTAGCGAGAGGGTGGAAGAGAGATGGTGGAAGCGAGAGGGTGGTAGCGAGAGGGTGGAAGAGAGCGGGCGATGCTCTGTTGGAGGGTCAGACAGAAAGAATCCGCAGAGGACACACGCAAGCACACACGCGTCTTACGAATGCACAGCCTTGAGTGGGCAGCATTCCAACAGTTGGGAGCAGTTGGAATAACCAAATTGTAGATTAACAAGAAGTAAATTACATCAACAATTTATGCTCTCACACACGGACGCACACGCACACAAAATCTGCTGCATTGCATTGAACCCAGAGCACAGGCAGAAATCAGTGCCACACATATTAGTATTGGTAAGACTGGTAAGAAATAGGCTATTTCAAAACCTACACATTTTCTTCATCCCTTCACATATTCTACATTCCTGGTCCAAGCAAAGCCAGCAGGAATTCCCAAACTGAAGCAATCATGTTTGAAACCTCCCGCATATAACATTCCAATTGCAGGGCTGTATGTATGTATGGTTGGTGACCCTCCTCTCTTGCCGTCCGCTGGCTCGCTAGTTTGTCATTGATTAGCATGGTGGCCCTGCAGTGCTGCTGGAATCCATCTCCAAGGTTACAGGCAGGGCTGGTGACACTAGACTTTAGACATGGCTCACAGCTCAGAGCAGAGCAGAGCTGCCTGCTACACCCAGCTGTGATAGAATATAGAACCCCTATTTCACAAAACTGTTACAGAAACAGATATATCTTAAGGCCTGTATGTTACAGAAACAGATATATCTTAAGGCCTGTATGTTACAGAGACAGATATATCTTAAGGCCTGCATGTTACAGAGACAGATATACAGTGGCAAGAAAAAGTATGTGAACCCTTTGGAAATACCTGGATTTCTGCATAAATTAGTCATAGAATTTGATCTTATCTTTGTCTAGGTCACAACAATAGACAAACACAGTTTGCTTAAACTAATAACACACAAACAATTATACGTTTTCATGTCTTCATTGAACACACTGTATAAACATTCACAGTGCAGGGTGGAAAAAGTATGTGAACCCTTGAATTTAATAACTGATTGACCCTCCTTTGGCAGCAATAACCTCAACCAAACATTTGTTGTAGTTGTGGATCAGACCTGCACAACGGTCAGGAGGAATTTTGGACCATTCCTCTTTACAAAACTGTTTCAGTTCAGCAATATTCTTGCGATGTCTGGTGTGAACTGCCCTCTTGAAATCATGCCACAGCATCTCAATCGGGTTGAGGTCAGGACTCTGACTGGACCACTCCAGAAGGCGTATTTTCTTCTGTTAAAGCCATTCTGTTGTTGATTTACTTCTGTGTTTTGGGTCGGTGTCCTGTTGCATCACCCAACTTCTGTTGAGCTTCAAATGGCGGACAGATAGCCTAACATTCTCCTGGGAATTAATTTTTCCGTCAACGATAGCAAGCTGTCCAGGCCCTGAGGCAGCAAACCAGCCCCAAACCATGATGCACCCTCCACCATAGTTTACAGTTGGAATGAGGTTTTGATGTTGGTGTGCTATGCCTTGTTTTCTCCACACATAGTGTTGTGTTCCTTCCAAACAACCCAACTGTAGTTTCATCTGTCCACAGAATATTTCACCAGTAGCGCTGAGGAACATCCAGGTGCACTTCTGCAAACTTCAGACGTGCAGCAATATTTTTGGGGGACAGCAGTGGCTTCTTCCATGGTGTCCTCCCATGAACACCATTCTTATCGTGTTTTACTTATCGTAGACTCGTCAACAGAGATGTTAGCATGTTCCAGAGATTTCTGTAAGCCTTTAGCTGACACTCTAGGATTCTTATTAACCTCAATGAGCATTCTGTGCTGTGCTCTTGCAGTCGTATTTGCAGGACGGCCACTCCTAGGGAGAGCAGCAACATGCTGAGCTTTCTCCATTTATAGACAATTTGTCTTACCTTGGACTGATGAACATCAAGGCTTTTAGAGATACTTTTGTAAACCTTTCCAGCTTTATGCAAGTCAACAATTCTTAATCTTAGGTCTTCTGAGATCTCTTTTGTTTGAGGTATGGTTCACATCAGGCAATGCTTCTTGTGAATTGCAAACTCACATTTTGTGAGTGTCTGTAATAGGGAAAGGCAGCTCTAACCAACATCACATTGATTGGACTCCAGGTTAGATGACTCCTGACTCCATTTAGCTTTTGGAGAATTCATTAGCCTTGAAGTTCACATTCTTTTTCCAACCTACACTGAATGTTTAAATTATGTTTTCAATATAGACAAGAAAAATACAATCATTTGTGTGATATTAGGTTAAGCACACTGTGTTTGTCTATTGTTGTGACTTGGATGAAGATCAGATCAAATTTGATGACCAATTTATGCAGAAATCCAGGTAATTCCAAAGGGATCACATACTTTTTCTTGCCACTGTATCTTAATTTTATTTATTTATTTATTTCACCTTTATTTAACCAGGTAGGCCAGCTGAGAACAAGTTCTCATTTACAACTGTGACCTGGCCAAAATAAAGCAAAGCAATGCGACAAAAACAACAACACAGAGTTACACATGGGATAAACAAATGTACAGTCAATAAAACAATAGAAAAATCTATCTACAGTGTGTGCAAATGTAGTAAGGTTAGGGAGGTAAGGCAATAATAGTCCATAGTGGCAAAATAATTACAATTTAGTATTAACACTGGAGTGATAGATGTGCAGATGATGATGAGCAAGTAGAGATAATGGGGTGAAAAAGAGCAAACAAATAAATAACAGTATGGGGATGAGGTAGTTGGGTATGCTATTTACAGATGGGCTGTGTACAGGTACCCTGATCGGTAAGCTGCTCTGATAGCTGATGCTTAAAGTTAGTGAGGGAGATATAAGTCTCCAGCTTCAGTAATTTTTGCAATTCGTTCCAGTCATTGGCAGCAGAGAACTGGAAGGAAAGGCGGCCAAAGAAGATGTTGGCTTTGGGGGTGACCAGTGAAATATACCTGCTGGAGCGCGTGCTACGGGTGGGTGCTGCTATGGTGACCAGTGAGCTGAGATAAGGCGGGGCTATACTTAGCAAGGACTTATAGATGACCTGGAGCCAGTGGGTTTATCTGTCTGCGACGAATATGTAGCGAGGGCCAGCCAACGAGAGCATACAGGTCGCAGTGGTGGGTAGTATATGGGGCTTTGGTGACAAAATGGATGGCACTGTGATAAACAACATCCAATTTGCTGAGTAGAGTGTTGGAGGATATTTTGTAAATGTGTCAGAAGGTGGGTGTAGCTGGTGCATGAAGTCAGGCGCAGGAGAGCAGAATGAGTGAGCAACGTACTTTACTCAAAATAAAGGCACAAGGTAACAATACACTTGACCAACAATAAACGGTAATCAATTACGCACGGGTGAAAACAGCACCCGTCGAAAACCAGCCATAACATACCAAATGAACATAGAAACAATCACGCACAAAAACATGGGGGAAACAGAGGGTTAAATACATGAATATGTAATTGGGGAATGAAACCAGGTGTGTAGAAAACAAAGACAAAACAAATGGAAAATGAAAGGTGGATCGGCGATGGCTAGAAGACTGGTGACGTTGACCGCTGAACGCCGCCCGAACAAGGAGAGGGACCGACTTCGGCGGAAGTCGTGACAAAATGACATCTCCGAAGTCAAGGATCGGTAGGATAGTCAGTTTTACGAGGGTATGTTTGGCAGCATGAGTGAAGGATGCTTTTTTGCGAGATAGGAAGCCGATTCTAGATGTAATTTTGGATTGGAGATGCTTAATGTGAGTCTGGAAGGAGAGTTTACAGTCTAACCAGACACCTCGGTATTTGTAGTTGTCCACATAAGTCAGAACCGTCTGGAGTAGTGATGCTAAGCGGGCGGGCAGGTGCGGGCAGCAATCGGTTGAAGAGCATGCATTTAGTTTTACTAGCATTTAAAAGCAGTTGGAGGCAATGGAAGGAGTGTCGTATGGCATTGAAGCTCGTTTGGAGGTTTGTTAACACAGTGTCCAAGGATATTAAGGCCTGTGTGTTACAGAGAGAGATATATCTTAAGGCCTGTATGTTACAGAGACAGATAGATCTTAAGGCCTGTATGTTACAGAGACAGATATATGTTAAAAACCTCTTAGGGTTCCCTTAAAGCGCCAATCCCGTTAGCGGGATAGATTTGACAACATCCGGTGAAATTGCAGAGCGCCAAATTCAAACTACAGAAATATCAATATTCAACATTCACGAAAATATAAGTGTCATCAAAATAAAGCTTCACTTCTTGTTAATCCAGCCGCTGTGTCAGATTTCTAAAAGCTTTACGGCAAAAGCACACCATGCGACTATCTGAGGACAGCGCCCCGCATACAAACACATGAAAATCCTTTTTCAACCAGGCAGGTGCGACACAAAAGTCAGAAATAACGATATAATAAATGCCTTACCTTTGAAGATCTTCTTCTTTTTGCAATCCCAAATGTCTCAGAGATACAATGAGTGGTTGTTTTGTTTGATAAATTCCTTCTTTATATCCCCAAAATGTCAATTTATTTGGTGTGTTTGATTCAGAAATACACCGGTTCCAACTCGCCCAACATGCCTACAAAGTATCTAATAAGTTACCTGTAAACTTGATCCAAACATTTCAAACAACGTTTTTAATCCAACCTCAGGTACCCTAAAATGTAAATAATCGATAAAATGTAAAACGGATAAACAGTTTCCAATACCAAAGAAAAATAACATGGAGTGCGCTCCTGTTCACGCTCACCAAAATACTAGAGACCTTCTGAGTGACACGTATAAAGAATAGCAATAATTCTTCATTTCTCAAAAGAAAAACATCGAACAATTTCTAAAGACTGTTGACATCTAGTGGAAGCCATAGGAACTGCAATCTGGGCCCTAATAAATCAGGTTTCCCATAGAAAGCATTGGAAAACACAATGACCTCAACAACAAAAAATTCCCTGGATGGATTGTGCTCGGGGTTTTGCCTGCCAAATCAGTTCTGTTATACTCACAGACATTATTTTAACAGTTTTAGAAACTTTAGAGAGTTTTCTATCCAATATGCATATGCATATCCTAGCTTCTGGGCCTGAGTAACAGGCAGTTTACTTTGGGCACGCTTTTCATCTGGACGTGAAAATACTGCCCCCTATCCCGAAGAAGTTTTAAGGCCTGTACGTTACAGAGATAGATATATGTTAAGGCCTGTACGTTACAGAGACAGATATATGTTAAGGCCTGCACGTTACAGAGACAGATATATGTTAAGGCCTGTACGTTACAGAGACAGATATATGTTAAGGCCTGTACGTTACAGAGACAGATATATGTTAAGGCCTGTACGTTACAGAGACAGATATATCTTCAAAGTGGCCTGTCTGTTACAGAGACAGATATATCATCAAAGTGGCCTGTATCCGTGTATGTAATGACAAGGCACCATTTTTACCATGAACAATTATAGTATGGTCCTCTAAAAAAAAAAGCGCCATAAATAAACCATACTTTGGGAGAACTTTAATGAAATACCACCATACAGACACATCTGTAGATGTTCAACCTCTCACGGACAGACTAGCATCTGACCAAATTATGCCAGATTTTTGGTCTGGGTTAATCGAGATTAATAGATGTTCAACAAGCTATCCGTAAATAGTGATGGTATTTGCCAGGGGCTTGAATGACATCTTGATTGTGTGGCTGAGAAACTCCAGAAGCCCAGTCCAATAATGCCAGCGGCCCATTCAGAGGCACCCAGAGTGGGTAACAATGTATATAAATAGCCATGGAGCTCCAGAATGGCCCTGGCAGGCTGGCAGCCAATTACTAGGACCAATGCCTAAAAGTAAAGCAAACACACACACACCTACGCATACACGCACAAACACACACACACACCCACACGCTTGCTCACTCATTCACTCCCAGCAATCTATACAAAAGGCCAGTTGACTCCCCCAAGTCCCCATTAATTCTCCAGTCAATTTGTAAACATCACATTGGCATTAAGTTGGACGTCCACAAGCCACATACATCTTTAAGCCACAAAGTTGTGAATACTTAATGGAACAAAACCACGTCCATCAGACGCATTTGAATCTTGTCAAATAGCCAGCAGAATGATCTGGGTTCAAATGAGAGGGTTGGAAGCCGACAGTGAAGTCGGCTGAAAACAAAAGTGAAGTAATTAAGCATGTGGAGTAATTAGTAGAATTCTGTGTTTTTACATGTTTACTTTTGATAAATACGCTTTATCTACCTTCCCAATGAAAACTAGTTTGAAAATTCCAACATATGTTTTATGGAAAAGAGATGATGTATGTTTCTGGAAGACGCACCACGCTGCCTTGCTGACAACATGACCGAGCATGGCAGATTATTGTTTGATTTTGGAAGGGCACTCCTCCCTCACCGCTTTTGCTCAATCACATCACGGGCCGTAGACTGGTGGCCCGCGGCTCAGAATAATCCAATCCACCCAATGATGAAGACAGTAGAGAATATTACAGCCTGACAATGTAAAAAGACACTGATGACATTACCCATAATAAACAAGGAAAAAGAAGAGTAGCTTACTAGAGGAAATCCTTGACAATAAATTCCTCGTTTATACCATTAGGATAAAGACTTTAAAAATGGCATCGTTTTTATTTGCATATTCATTGTGAATAATCCCTGAGGCCATTTTGAAATGTTTAAAAGCTTCATTCATTGTTATTTCTGTAAAAACCCTGAAGAAGGCCACAAGCCAAAATGTGTTGGTTCTACCTTTTGCAATAAAGAAGCTTTTTTTATTTCATTCAATTCCATTTGTCCTCCAAGTGTTGCTAAATCTCCTCTCTACCTGTGATTGTCAAATTGAGGCAAGAATTGTCTGCTTCAAAGATATCTGTTACCTGTGTAATTTAGACCAAAGTAGCAACATTTCTGTAATGCTTGTGGCTGTGTGATTCTATGAAAATAAACCACAACGTCAGGGTTTGACACGGCTCCTACGGCGTAGCCGACAACACTATCCAACCAATCAGTGCTGAGTGTCCACTAAAGCATTGAATAACAGGTGCTAATCGCTATCATACAGATTGACCAAATTGACAAAAATAATCAAGGCATTAGTCAATTCAAATAATGATAATGAAAGAACAATCGATAGCAAAATCAAAACAACAATATTGGTCCTAAGAACAGCCATTTAAAGTGGGCGGCTGGGTGAGGTCATGTTGTGTTGGTATGTTGTGTATACTCTCCGTGGGCAGCGGTCGGTCGGTGGCTATATGCGTTTCCCATGGAGACAGCCTGCTCTTGGCCCTTCCTGTGGTTAATTGCTGCTCCTGCTATTCCACTAGTTCCCCTATATCTGCACCCAGACAATTTACATCTCATTACTTCCTTGTCTGTCTGGCTGGCTGGAGGAAGACTGGCTTTCTACAAATAGAGAGAAATGTTTCACTCTGGAAACAGAATGAGTCATTTTAATTCAGTCCCACTGTCTTATGTCCCAGAGTCAGAGGTGTCAAAATAGATTTCTTCACTCTGTCTGTGTGGTTTTCCCTCATCACACAATGTCACATGTACATTTCCCCGTTCTATCATTCTATTATCAAAATGGTGTTATCATTGTTGAATGTACGGAGGGTGAAAATAGGGAGCAAAATGACTGAATCATTTTTAGGGAAATAAGAATGTTTGCTAGTAAATGAGGTCAATGTTGTCACCCTTTTGTGGTGCTTTATGGTGTTAAAAACCCATGGTGGCATTCACATAAGGCCCGATTCAGACTTAGGAAATGTATGTCTTCCCTACGCACTTCTCAGTAGTTGGTATTCAGACTTACCTTATGCAGGTGCATAACGGGCTTTGCAGGTGTGGCTCCCTTCTGTGTGCCGAATACATTTAATTCAGCTGCTGAAAACCCTTCCACTTGCTGGCCAACCCATTTTCTCGTGGAGTTTTCATTCAATAGGGTTTTCAGTACATTCATCTTAAGCCATCCCTTTAAATGTGGTGTACCTTTAATGTTTGACTCACCAAAATATGCAGAGAAGGGGTTGAGAATATAGGGATCAATGAATGAAATCCATCTAAATAGATGTGTCTTAAATGTTTTATGCCATTTAGCAGACACTTTCATCCAAGGTGATTTACAGTCATGTACACATACTTTTTACAGATGGGAGGTCCCGGGAATTGAACCCACTACCCTGGCATTAAAAGTGCAATGCTCTGCCAACTGAGCTACAAAGGTCTTCGTTCCAGCACCAACTGGTACATTTAAAAATACTCTGATCTTGAAGAATATTTAGGCAGATTTTAGGGTTAGGAAAGTATGTAGGAATCATTCAAACAAAACAAGAGATCAAGAGCCTTTATGCAGTGGTTTGATTCATCCTGAAAGTTGTCATATTCAAGTTCAATCCATGAAATATTGGAAGGTTGAAAAAAGTGTACAATAAGGGTTGAACTATAGTTCTATAAATCTACCCTAATCCTCTCTAATCATGGAAATGGATGACAAGGGTCCAGTCGTGGTGAACCGTGCGCCAGGCTCCAGGTTTAACCTGCTACGTGTGGTCTGAGTTCCATAATGACTCCAATAGGCTACATGTCCCAAATTACACAACGTTAGCCTAATGTGATCCACTAATGCTAGCGACCCTCAGGAACAACGACACAGACGTGACAGAGGAAAGAAAGGTCAACGGAACGGAATGATGCAAAATGCAGGCAAGGAAACTAGCACTAAAGTGACAGTTATAAATGTATGTGGGTATTACTCATGGTGGCTCCCGATAGTGGCTAATGTTTAACATGATACAAATTGTCAAATAAAACAGAGAAAAGCCTGAGCATATAATGGAAACATTCTAAAGCACATACATCATCTCAGCAAGTTTGGCCCCACAGAAGCCTATAGCTTGGCTCTCCAAATTTCATCCACACAAATTATGAGGGCATCAGAACTGGGCATAAAAGTGTTTTATTTTGTAGTTTATACTGGAGGTAGCCGAATATAGTTCATATAGACTTTCAACTAAAAGGCAACAACAATATCTTCTTTGATATTAGTTTAGTTTAGTTTATTTGGAAAAATAGAAAGACAGATTGTAACAGTAAAACTCTGTGTGCAGGAGGGAAAAGGGATTGTTGATGTAGCCTTCCTAGTTGTCATAAATGACACAGATTCAGAAGTGTGGACAAACAAATAAACAAACAAACTATCCCCCTCTCCCCATCCCCTCTCTCTCTCTCCCCCACCATCCCCCTCTCCCCATCCCCTCTCTCTCTCTCCCCCAACATCCCCCTCTCCCCATCCCCTCTCTCTCTCCCCCACCATCCCCCTCTCCCCATCCCCTCTCTCTCTCCCCCACCATCCCCCTCTCCCCATCCCCTCTCTCTCTCCCCCACCATCCCCCTCTCCCCATCCCCTCTCTCTCTCTCCCCCACCATCTCCCTCCCCCACCCTCTCCCCACCCCCCCACTCTCTCTCCCTCCCCCACCCTCTCCCCATCCCCTCTCTCTTTCTCCCTCTCCAAAAATAATTGCAGTTTTATTACGCAGCAACAACAGTTTAATATGAAGTGTTACTGAGAATGCTAACAGTAACAAAATATGGCTATTAAGCGTCAAAAGGAAACTAAATATCCAGAAACTGGCTTCTTAAATCAACTACAGCCAGGTAGGTGGAAGAAGAAGTTCATACATGTGTCAAACTCATTTCAAGGAGGGCCAAGTGTCTGCAGGTTTTCGCTCCACCCTTGTACTTGACTGATGAATTAAGGTCACTAATTAGTAAGGAACTCCCCTCAGCTGATTGTCTTGGTCTTAATTGAAAGGACAACCTGAAAACCAGTAGACACTAGGCCCTCCATGGAATGAGTTTGACTCATTTAAAACAAGAACACAAAGAGGTTCCAAGTTGTTTTTGCTAAGCATCCAACTTCCTGTTTGCAATGTTTGCAAATGGCTTTGAATTACTCGGTATTTTCAGGTGTCATAAAATGAATTGCATCTTTTGATCTTTTCTGTGGCATGTTGAAAGACTCATACTGCAGTTTTATCTGTACAAAATATAATTGGTTTATTGGTTTGACTTGATTATGTTCATCTGGGGCAATGGACATTTACAGAATGTTCAGATAAAAATGTTTTGTGTAGATAAAATATAACTGTCAGATAGATTGGAATAGTATAGGAGATTGTGTGTACTCTATTCATTCTATTTCTATATTCAACATGCAGTTCCAGATACAGCCGTGACATTAGTTGAAGGCAGCAAATCCAATAGTTTAAGAAAAGTAGTCACTTTTTTAAATCTGTTTTCAAATGTTTTTAAAAAGTAGTTGCTTTCTCAGATCTGTATTCAGAGTTTTAAAAAAAGTTGTTACCTTCTGATGTCTGTATTCAAATAGTTTTTAAAAGTAATCACTTTATGAGATCTGTATTCAAATAGTTTTGAAAGGAGTCATTTTTTGGGGGATCTGAATTCAAATAGATGTAGTCACCTCCAAAGTAACTATTTGTTCCCCTGGAAAAAGTTACTTTCCACAAAGAATAGTTAAAACTCTAGTTATCCCAGGTCTGGAGGGAATACAATTACAATTCTGAACAACAGTACAGCTATTTATAGCCTCCTTCACTGTGGGAAATGGGCCGCAATACAAGTCATGTTGATATGATTTTTTGTTTGCCTCCATATGACAGGTTTCACATTCATCTCTAGGAATAATAAGGAAATAATCGTGCAAAACAATTGCTATGTCTATTTACAATCCCCTTCTCCAAACGAATGACTAATTTACCTTGTTTTTATGAATAACTCTTATCAAGTTGTAAATTACAGTGCATGTAGAATGGTGTTATTTCTATTGGAAAAAAATTAAGTTTATGTTTTTCCATTTGCAACCGGCGGGTTCGCTCGACCTTATTCCTGCTTTCCTCACACGTTAAGGTGGTGGAATTATGAGGGAATTAAATCAAGGTCAGAATACACGTATGGAGACACACCTCAACACCTTCATTTCTTTGATATCCACCCAAAACGAATAGCGGGTGAAGAACATGCTATTCTCATGCTTAAGCTAATGGTCAGAGTACGCGTAGAAAGCTGAATAAAAATGCAATTATGTTGCGTTTACGCACGCTTAACTCAGGTCGGAATTCCCCCATATAGTGTTAATATCTGTAGTATATTTTAATCCTAACCTTAGTAGGACTACAACTTTTAATGACCTGGCTTAACATTGAGCATGTTCCCTTGATTAAGTAAATGATATAGAGACATCAAACTGAGAGGAAGTCTCTTTGCTCCCCTCGTCTCATGTGGTACGACTCAGGGCTTTTAGTACAGCTAGATAATTAGTCACGTGCATAACCCACAGTAATTATCTTAGGCAGAAGGTTGTTAACACTACCTTTCCTTATTTCCCCATAGAGTTTCCTTTTAATCAGAGAGAGCATTGTTCATTTTTCAGCGGCCATGCCTCTTTGTACCAGACGATGGAAATAGATATTGGTTGGTGAGATGTGAATTGCTCGCTGAAAATGTTACATAAATAAAAAGTGACAGTAAAAATGGTCATGTGAATTATGTATAAAAACATAAACATACACATGCGGACACACATGCACACACACACACACACACACACACACACACACACACACACACACACACACACACACACACACACATTCTTTATTTTTTATCAAGACAGAAATGTTTACAAGGATAAAATTGCCTTATAGAATATCCTAGCTACAGTACACTGATGCAGTGATATCAGTGGATTATGAACACAGACACAGACAGGCACCTGAACAGTGGAGCAGTAGATATGTTGGCTGGCTGATAGCGATTTGACAGGAGATACTGAAAACCTCTTTGACGTGGTTATTAATTGCATTGCGAGCGCTCACCCCAGCGTAGAGTAGGGATGGAGAGAGGGGATGGAGAGAGGGATGGTGAGGGAGAGAGAGAGGGGATGGGGAGAGGGGGATTGTGGGAGAGAGAGAGAGAGAGAGAGGGGATGGAGAGAGGGATGGTGAGGGAGAGAGAGAGGGGATGGGGAGAGGGGGAGGGTGGGAGAGAGAGAGAGTGGGGGGGGAGGGAGAGAGGGGATGGAAAGAGGGATGGTGAGGGAGAGAGAGAGAGGGGATGGGGAGAGGGTGGGGGAGGGAGGAAGAGTGGGGGGGGGTGGGGAGAGAGGGATGGTGAGGGAGAGGGGGAGGGTGGGAGAGAGAGAGAGTGGGGATGGGGAGAGGGGGAGAGGGGGATGGTGGGGGAGAGAGAGAGATGGGACGGGGAGAGGGAGATGGTGGGGGAGAGAGAGAGAGAGGATGGGGAGAGGGTGGGGGGGA
>NC_042962.1:14214552-14369437 GCF_901001165.1 Salmo trutta | reverse complement strand
TCTGGCTCTGTCTCTCTCTCTCTCTCTTTCCCGACAAATAAAGACTTTTCAAATGTCATATCATGTCTATATACAGTGTTGTAATTATGTGCAAATAGTTAAAGTACAAAAGGGAAAATAAATAAACAGAAATATAGGTTGTATTTACAATGGTGTTGTTCTTCACTGGTTGCCCCTTTTGTGTGGAAACAGGTCACACATCTTGCTGCTGTGATGGCACACGGTGGTACTTCACCCAGTAGATATTAGAGTTTATTTAAATTGGATTAGTTTTTTCAAATTCTTTATTATTTTTAGTTTTTTTATTTCACCTTTATTTAACCAGGTAGGCCAGTTGAGAACAAGTTCTCATTTACAACTGCGACCTGGCCAAGATAAAGCAAAGCAGTGCGACACAAACAACAACACAGAGTTACACATGGAATAAACAAACATACAATCAATAACACAATAGAAAAGTCTATATACAGTGTGTGCAAATGAGGTAAGATAAGGGAGGTAAGGCAATAAATAGGCCATGGTGGCGAAGTAATTACAATTTAGCAAATAAACACGAGTGATAGATGTGCAGAAGATGGATGTGCAAATAGAGATACTGTGGTGCAAAGGAGCAAGATAAATAAAATAAATATAGTATGGGGATGAGGTAGTTGGATGGGCTATTTACAGATGGGCTGTGTACAGGTGCAGTCATCTGTGAGCTGCTCTGACAGCTGGTGCTTAAAGCTAGTGAGGGAGATATGAGTCTCCAGCTTCAGTGTTTTTTGCAATTTGTTCCACTCATTGGCAGCAGAGAACTGGAAAGAAAGGCGGCCAAAGGAGGAATTGGCTTTGGGGGTGACCAGTGAAATATACCTGCTTGTCACAGGATCCAACGAAAGTGGCGCCCCTCCTCGGTCGTCGTCGCCGGCCTATTAGCTGCCACCGATCGTTGTTTCTGTGTCTTTTAGTTTTGTCTGTCTGTTCCGCACCTGTTTTGTGTATGTCATTAGTGGGGGCTTATTTAATGTGTGTTTTCAGTTGGGATTTTGTGCGGGATTGTTTATTGTCTACGTTGTGTTACCGACAGTTTTGTCGAGGGATTTACCCTTGCCTTTTTGCGCCTTGGAATTATATTTTGTGTTTTATGGGCGCAGTTAAAAATACGTGAACTTTGTATAGCGCCCTGTCCTTTTCGGCGTTTGTGTGTGTCAGTTGTATTAAAAGACACTCACCTCCAGCACCTCTGTCTCCTGCATTTGATTCCGCCTATCCGCCAGTCCAAATCAGACGTGACACTGCTAGAGCGTGTGCTACGGGTGGGTGCTGCTATGGTGACCAGTGAGCTGAGATAAGGCGGGGCTTTACCTAGAAAAGACTTATAGATGACCTGGAGCCAGTGGGTTTGGCGACGAATATGAAGCGAGGGCCAGCCAACGAGAGCATACAGGTCGCAGTGGTGGGTAGTATATGGGGCTTTAGTGACAAAACGGATGGCACTGTGATAGACTGCATCCAATTTGCTGAGTAGAGTGTTGGAGGCTATTTTGTAAATGACATCGCCGAAGTCAAGGATCGGTAGGATAGTCAGTTTTACGAGGGTATGTTTGGCAGCAGGAGAGAGAAGGATGCTTTGTTGCCAAATAGGAAGCCAATTCTAGATTTAATTTTGATTGGAGTTGCTTAATGTGAGTCTGGAAGGAGAGTTCTTTGTGGGTCTGTGTAATCTGAGGGAAATATGTGTCTCTAATATGGTCATACATTTGGCTGGAGGATAGGAAGTGCAGCTCAGTTTCAACCTCACTTCGTGGGCAGTGTGCACATGGCCTGTCTTCTCTTGAGAGCCAGGTCTGCCTACGGCACCCTTTCTCAATAGCAAGGCTATGCTCACTGGGTCTATACATAGTCAAATATTTCCTTAAGTTTGGGTTAGTCACAGTGGTCAGGTATTCTGCCACTGTGTTCTCTCTGTTTAGGGCCAAATAGCGTTCTAGTTTGCTCTGTTTATTTGTAAATGTTTTCCAATGTATCAAGTAATTATATTTTTGTTTCCTCATGATTTGGTTGGGTCTAATTGTGTTGCTGTCCTGGGGCCTGTTTGTGTTTGTGAACAGAGCCTCAGGACCAGCTTGCTTACGGGACTCTTCTCCAGGTTCATCTCTCTGAAGGAGATGGCTTTGTTATGGAAGGTTTGAGAATCGCTTCCTTTTAGGTTGCTGTAGAATTTAACGGCTCTTTTCTGGATTTTGATCATTAGCGGGTATCGGCCTAATTCTACTCTGCATGCATTATTTGTTATTTTACGTTGTACACGGAGGATATTTTTGCAGAATTCTGCATGCAGTCTCAATTTGGAGTTTATCCCATTTTGTGAAATCTTGGTTGGTGAGCAGACCCCAGACCTGACAACCATAAAGGGCAATGGGTTCTAAAACTGATTCAAGTATTTTTAGCCAGATCCTAATTGGTATGTCAAATTTTATGTTCCTTTTGATGGCGTAGAAGCCCCTTCTTGCCTTGTCTCTCAGATCGTTCACAGCTTTGTGGTAGTTACCTGTGGCGCTGATGTTTAGGCCAAGGTATGTATAGGGTATGTATAGTTTTATGTGTGCTCTAGGGCAACGGTGTCTAGATGGAATTTGTATTCGTGGGCCAGGCAAATGGACCTTTTTGGGAACACCAACTTTCCATACATTTGTGAAGCAGACCCTCATGCCAAATTGAGTCAAAATCTTTTTGGAAATCAACAAAGCATGAGAAGACTTTGCCTTTGTTTTGGTTTGTTTGTTTGTCAATTAGGGTGTGCAGGGTGAATACGTGGTCTGTCGTACGGTAATTTGGTAAAAAGCCAATTTGACATTTGCTCAGTATATTGTCTTCGCTGAGGAAATGTACGAGTCCGCTGTTTATGATAATGCAGAAAATTATCCCCAAGGTTCCTGTTGAGGTATATCCCCCGGTAGTTATTGCGGTAAAATTTGTCTCCACTTTTGGGGATTGGGATGACCAGTCATTGGTTCTAAATATTGGGGAAGATGCCAGAGCTGAGGATGATGTTAAAGAGTTTAAGTATAGCCAATTGGAATTTGTTGTCTGTATATTTTCTCATTTCATTGAGGATACGATCAACACCACAGGCCTTTTTGGGTTGGAGGGTTTGTATTTTGTCCTGTAGTTCATTCAGTGTAATTGGAGAATCGAGTGGATTCTGGTAGTCTTTAATAGTTTATTCTAAGATTTGAATTTGATCATGTATATGTATTTGCTGTTTGTTCTTTGTTATAGAGCCAAAAAGATTGGAGAAGTGGCTTATCCATACATCTCCGTTTTGGATAGATAACTCTTCATGTTGTTTGTTTAGAGTTTTTCAATTTTCCCAGAAGTGGTTAGATTATATGGATTCTTCAATTACATTGAGCTGATTTCTGACAGGCTGTTCCTTCTTTTTCTGTAGTGTATTTCTGTATTGTTTTAGTGACTCACCATAGTGAAGGTGTAGACTCAGGTTTTCTGGGTCTCTATGTTTTTGGTTGGACAGGTTTCTCAATTTCTTTCTTAGGTTTTTGCACATGGCACCGTGCTATTGGGGATGGTCTGGTTAATATAGCACTGTGCCATGCCAGGGGATGGTCTGGTTAATATAGCACTGTGCCATGCCAGGGGATGGTCTGGTTAATATAGCACTGTGTCATGCCAGGGGATGGTCTGGTTAATATAGCACTGTGCCATGCCAGGGATGGTCTGGTTAATATAGCACTGTGTCATGCCAGGGATGGTCTGGTTAATATAGCACTGTGCCATGCCAGGGGATGGTCTGGTTAATATAGCACTGTGCCATGCCAGGGGATGGTCTGGTTAATATAGCACTGTGCCATGCCAGGGATGGTCTGGTTAATATAGCACTGTGCCATGCCAGGGGATGGTCTGGTTAATATAGCACTGTGCCATGCCAGGGGATGGTCTGGTTAATATAGCACTGTGTCATGCCAGGGGATGGTCTGGTTAATATAGCACTGTGCCATGCCAGGGGATGGTCTGGTTAATATAGCACTGTGCCATGCCAGGGGATGGTCTGGTTAATATAGCACTGTGCCATGCCAGGGGATGGTCTGGTTAATATAGCACTGTGCCATGCCAGGGGATGGTCTGGTTAATATAGCACTGTGCCATGCCAGGGGATGGTCTGGTTAATATAGCACTGTGCCATGCCAGGGGATGGTCTGGTTAATATAGCACTGTGCCATGCCAGGGGATGGTCTGGTTAATATAGCACTGTGCCATGCCAGGGGATGGTCTGGTTAATATAGCACTGTGCCATGCCAGGGGATGGTCTGGTTAATATAGCACTGTGCCATGCCAGGGGATGGTCTGGTTAATATAGCACTGTGTCATGCCAGGGGATGGTCTGGTTAATATAACACTGTGTCATGCCAGGGGATGGTCTGGTTAATATAGCACTGTGTCATGCCAGGGGATGGTCTGGTTAATATAGCACTGTGCCATGCCAGGGGATGGTCTGGTTAATATAGCACTGTGCCATGCCAGGGGATGGTCTGGTTAATATAGCACTGTGCCATGCCAGGGGGTGGTCTGGTTAATATAGCACTGTGCCATGCCAGGGGATGGTCTGGTTAATATAGCACTGTGCCATGCCAGGGGATGGTCTGGTTAATATAGCACTGTGCCATGCCAGGGGGTGGTCTGGTTAATATAGCACTGTGCCATGCCAGGGGATGGTCTGGTTAATATAGCACTGTGCCATGCCAGGGGATGGTGTGGTTAATATAGCACTGTGCCATGCCAGGGGATGGTCTGGTTAATATAGCACTGTGCCATGCCAGGGGATGGTCTGGTTAATATAGCACTGTGCCATGCCAGGGGATGGTCTGGTTAATATAGCACTGTGCCATGCCAGGGGATGGTGTGGTTAATATAGCACTGTGCCATGCCAGGGGATGGTGTGGTTAATATAGCACTGTGCCATGCCAGGGGATGGTCTGGTTAATATAGCACTGTGCCATGCCAGGGGATGGTGTGGTTAATATAGCACTGTGCCATGCCAGGGGATGGTCTGGTTAATATAGCACTGTGCCATGCCAGGGGATGGTCTGGTTAATATAGCACTGTGCCATGCCAGGGATGGTCTGGTTAATATAGCACTGTGCCATGCCAGGGGATGGTCTGGTTAATATAGCACTGTGCCATGCCAGGGGATGGTCTGGTTAATATAGCACTGTGTCATGCCAGGGGATGGTCTGGTTAATATAGCACTGTGCCATGCCAGGGGGTGGTCTGGTTAATATAGCACTGTGTCATGCCAGGGGATGGTCTGGTTAATATAGCACTGTGCCATGCCAGGGCATGGTCTGGTTAATATAGCACTGTGCCATGCCAGGGGATGGTCTGGTTAATATAGCACTGTGCCATGCCAGGGGATGGTCTGGTTAATATAGCACTGTGCCATGCCAGGGGATGGTCTGGTTAATATAGCACTGTGCCATGCCAGAGGATGGTCTGGTTATTATAGCACTGTGTCATGCCAGAGGATGGTCTGTGTGGAAAATTAAGTTGCTTACATTCCCCTCTTTGTAGCAGTCAGCAAATAGTGTCTCTTGATTGTCCTTGAAGAGCTTTTTTTGTACATATTCCTTGCAGTGTTATTTTTCATATACATGGAGTACTGTATTGTAATGACCTCTGGACAGGGATAAGCCATTGGGGCTTCAAAGGCCTCTGCATTTGGCTGGGGGGTGCTATGAAACTCTCCAGTGCTAACTTCACACTAATTGAAGGTGCTGCCAGGTCTGTCCTGTCCTAGCAGCTTGGTAGCTTAGTATACTTATTTACCTAGCTTTATATAATACAATTACCTAGAGATTATTGTCTTCTACTTTTTGGCTTCAGAAGTAGCATCAGACTGAATATTACTCACTCAGTCTTGTGTCGGATGGTATTTCCAGGTTCTGCTGTGTTTCTTCTGCAGGTTTTGGTTTGTTAGACGTTTTTTCTTGATAGTCCTTGGTAGTAATAGTCCATTCAGGTAGGTTTTAGGTCTGGACATGTGGATTGAAGGTTGTGATGTAGAGGGTAGTATCCTGTATAGGTCCTGGTGAAAAGAATGCAAGTTTATCTACATTTATCCAACTTTAATTCTATCTGTCTGCAGAAGAACTCAGGAGCTCACTACCTCACTACCTCACTACCTCACTACCACTCTACCTCACTACCTCTCTACCTCACTACCTCTCTACCTCACTACCACTCTACCTCACTACCTCTCTACCTCACTACCTCACTACCTCTCTACCTCACTACCACTCTACCTCACTACCTCACTACCTCTCTACCTCACTACCTCACTACCTCTCTACCTCACTACCTCACTACCTCTCTACCTCACTACCTCACTACCACTCTACCTCACTACCTCTCTACCTCACTACCTCTCTACCTCACTACCTCACTACCTCACTACCACTCTACCTCACTACCTCACTACCTCTCTACCTCACTACCTCTCTACCTCACTACCTCTCTACCTCACTACCTCACTACCTCTCTACCTCACTACCTCACTACCTCTCTACCTCACTACCTCTCTACCTCACTACCACTCTACCTCACTACCTCTCTACCTCACTACCTCTCTACCTCACTACCTCACTACCTCACTACCACCTCTACCTCACTACCTCACTACCACTCTACCTCACTACCTCTCTACCTCACTACCTCACTACCTCACTACCTCTCTACCTCACTACCCTCACTACCACTCTACCTCACTACCTCTATACCTCTCTACCTCTCTACCTCACTACCTCACTACCTCACTACCACTCTACCTCACTACCTCTCTACCTCACTACCTCTCTACCTCACTACCTCACTACCTCACTACCTCACTACCTCTCTACCTCACTACCACTCTACCTCACTACCTCTCTACCTCACTACCTCTCTACCTCACTACCTCACTACCACTCTACCTCACTACCTCTCTACCTCACTACCTCTCTACCTCACTACCTCTCTACCTCACTACCTCTCTACCTCACTACCTCACTACCTCACTACCACTCTACCTCACTACCTCACTACCTCTCTACCTCACTACCTCTCTACCTCACTACCTCTCTACCTCACTACCACTCTACCTCACTACCTCTCTACCTCACTACCTCTCTACCACTCTACCTCACTACCTCACTACCTCTCTACCTCACTACCTCACTACCACTCTACCTCAATACCTCTCTACCTCACTACCTCACTACCTCACTACCTCTCTACCTCACTACCTCACTACCACTCTACCTCACTACCTCTCTACCTCACTACCTCTCTACCTCACTACCTCTCTACCTCACTACCTCACTACCACTCTACCTCACTACCTCTCTACCTCACTACCTCTCTAACTCACTACCTCTCTACCTCACTACCTCTCTACCTCACTACCTCACTACCTCACTACCTCTCTACCTCACTACCTCACTACCACTCTACCTCACTACCTCTCTACCTCACTACCTCTCTACCTCACTACCTCTCTACCTCACTACCTCACTACCACTCTACCTCACTACCTCTCTACCTCACTACCTCTCTACCTCACTACCTCTCTACCACTCTACCTCACTACCTCACTACCTCACTACCACTCTACATCTCTACCTCACTACCTCTCTACCTCACTACCACTCTACCTCTCTACCTCACTACCTCTCTACCTCACTACCTCTCTACCTCACTACCTCTCTACCTCACTACCTCACTACCTCACTACCTCTCTACCTCACTACCTCAATACCTCTCTACCTCTCTACCTCTCTACCTCACTACCTCTCTACTTCACTACCTCACTACCTCTGTCTCACACTGTCTCTCTGTCTCTGTCTCTCCATCTCTCTGCCTCTCTCTGTCTCTCTCTGTCTCTCCGTCTCTCTCTGTGTCTCTGTATCTCTCTCTCTGTCTCTCCCTGTCTCTCTCTCTGTCTCTCTTGTCTCTCTGTCTCTCTCTTTGTCTGTCTGTCTCTCTCTTTGTGTCTCTCTCTGTCTCTGTCTCTCTGTCCCTCTGTCTCTCTGCCTCCCTCTTTCTCTCTCTCTCTCTCTCTCTGTCTCTCTTTGTCTCTCTCTCTGTCTCTCTCTTTGTCTCTCTCTCTCTCTGTCTCTGTCTGTCTCTCTCTCTCTCTCTCTCTCTCTCTCTCTCTCTCTCTCTGTGTGTGTGCGTGCGGGAAAGTGCCTCTTTGATTATACACACTTTGTGTCCTGAGACACTTGTCATGCAATGGCTACCTCAGATCCCTTGTGTGGATTCTGTCTCCAGCCCTCCATCCATATAGCCCTCCATCCATATAGCCCTCCATCCATATAGCCCTCCATCCATATAGCCCTCCATCCATATAGCCCTCCAGCTCTCCAGCCCATCAGCCCTCTGTCCCTCTAGCCCTCTGTCCCTCTAGCCCTCTGTCCCTCTGTCCCTCTAGCCCTCTGTCCCTCTAGCCCTCTGTCCCTCTAGCCCTCTGTCCCTCTAGCCCTCTGTCCCTCTGTCCCTCTAGCCCTCTGTCCCTCTAGCCCTCTGTCCCTCTAGCCCTCTGTCCCTCTGTCCCTCTGTCCCTCTAGCCCTCTGTCCCTCTAGCCTCTGCCCCCTACCCCTCTGTCCCTCTGTCCCCTAACCCTACCCCTCTGTCCCTCTGTCCCTCTAGCCCTCTGTCCCTCTAGCCCTCTGTCCCTCTAGCCCTCTGTCCCTCTAGCCCTCTGTCCCTCCAGCCCTCTGTCCCTCTAGCCCTCTGTCCCTCTAGCCCTCTGTCCCTCTAGCCCTCTGTCCCTCTGTCCCTCTAGCCCTCTGTCCCTCTAGCCCTCTGTCCCTCTAGCCCTCTGTCCCTCTAGCCCTCTGTCCCTCTAGCCCTCTGTCCCTCTAGCCCTCTGTCCCTCTAGCCCTCTGTCCCTCCAGCCCTCTGTCCCTCTAGCCCTCTGTCCCTCTAGCCCTCTGTCCCTCTAGCCCTCTGTCCCTCTGTCCCTCTAGCCCTCTGTCCCTCTAGCCCTCTGTCCCTCTAGCCCTCTGTCCCTCTAGCCCTCTGTCCCTCTGTCCCTCTAGCCCTCTGTCCCTCTGTCCCTCTGTCCCTCTAGCCCTCCAGCCTTGCCATTAATATGTATGAGAGCCTTGCAGATCCAGTCCACCCTGTGATGTAGCTGCGATAGCAGGGAAGGTCAGTGCCTTCGACAACCCCACACGCAGTATCAAAGCACCACGCTTTGGCTTGTTTCTGGAACGCTTCATGGATTTGAAATTTGAATCTTGGAGGATGACTAGAGTGATACTGTACAAGAGCCAAACAGATGCAAATGTGTTGTTAGTAATGTTAGATTCAGCCACTGTCAAGTCCTGTCATGTATGGGTAGAGTAACTAGCAATATACTGTATCTCTCATTTCATTTTGGACCCACACCATTCTATCATTTATTGGGAGAATAAATTGTTTTCTCCCGCTCTGTACTATTTTTAAAAGACTCAAGACTCAATCAATCTTATGCTATCATCTCTCTAATTTGTGGAGAACCATATTAGAATAATTTGCTCTAGTCTGATCTGTGTGTGTGTGTGTGTGTGGGGGGCAGGAAAAGGGTGATGAAGGGCTGAGGATAAGGGAGGAGAGGGGGAAGATAGGGTTGAGGGGTAATAGAGGAAACGGGAGGGAGGAGACACACAGAGGGAGGGGGAGGATAGGGTTGAGGGGTAATAGAGGAAACGGGAGGGAGGAGATACAGGGGGAGGGGGAAGATAGGGTTGAGGGGTAATAGAGGAAACGGGAGGGAGGAGACACAGGGGGAGGGGGAGGATAGGGTTGAGGGGTAATAGAGGAAACGGGAGGGAGGAGATACAGGGGGAGGGGGAAGATAGGGTTGAGGGGTAATAGAGGAAACGGGAGGGAGGAGACACAGGGGGAGGGGGAAGATAGGGTTGAGGGGTAAAAGAGGAAACGGGAGGGAGGAGACACACAGGGGGAGGGGGAAGATAGGGTTGAGGGGTAATAGAGGAAACGGGAGGGAGGAGACACACAGGGGGAGGGGGAAGATAGGGTTGAGGGGTAATAGAGGAAACGGGAGGGAGGAGACACAGGGGGAGGGGGAAGATAGGGTTGATGGGTAATAGAGGAAACGGGAGGGAGGAGACACACAGGGGGAGGGGGAAGATAGGGTTGAGGGGTAATAGAGGAAACGGGAGGGAGGAGACACAGGGGGAGGGGGAAGATAGGGTTGAGGGGTAAAAGAGGAAACGGGAGGGAGGAGACACACAGGGGGAGGGGGAAGATAGGGTTGATGGGTAATAGAGGAAACGGGAGGGAGGAGACACACAGGGGGAGGGGGAAGATAGGGTTGAGGGGTAATAGAGGAAACGGGAGGGAGGAGACACACAGGGGGAGGGGGAAGATAGGGTTGAGGGGTAATAGAGGAAACGGGAGGGAGGAGACACACAGGGGGAGGGAGAAGATAGGGTTGAGGGGTAGTAGAGGAAACGGGAGGGAGGAGATACAGGGGGAGGGGGAAGATAGGGTTGAGGGGTAGTAGAGGAAACGGGAGGGAGGAGACACACAGGGGGAGGGAGAAGATAGGGTTGAGGGGTAATAGAGGAAACGGGAGGGAGGAGACACAGGGGGAGGGGGAAGATAGGGTTGAGGGGTAATAGAGGAAACGGGAGGGAGGAGACACACAGGGGGAGGGGGAAGATAGGGTTGAGGGGTAATAGAGGAAACGGGAGGGAGGAGACACAGGGGGAGGGGGAAGGGGGGGCAACACTTGTAATCGGATCATTGGCTAAAGTGAGTTGAGTGGATGTGATCAATAGAAACTGCACATGCAGCAGAGAGCTCTTAATGGCCCATAATCTCCTTCACGTCTGACAGGGAGGGAGGGAGTCACAGGAACAGAGGGGCTGCATCACATTAAACACATATTCTCACTTTATACTCACACACACACACCCACGCACACACTCAGGTTTACAGACCCCACACCACCAACATGCACACAGACAGACAGACAGACAGACAGACAGACAGACAGACAGACAGACAGACAGACAGACAGACAGACAGACAGACAGACAGACAGACAGACAGACAGACAGACAGACAGACAGACAGACAGACAGACCATCATCGGCGATCACTCGGGGTCGAGTATGATTGTCCTCCTGGTGGGTTCTGCTTGTGGGTCTTCAGATGGCTGAAGAGGCCAATCCAGGAGCCACATATTTTGGTGCATTGTGGTAAAGGGTTTGTGGTGGTGGTGGGTGGTGGCTGTGGCTGTCTTCCCAGCTGATCCTCATGATGTTTTGGAGGCCTCTTTGGTGGTGAGACTCCAGGGCTTTAATTAAGGTTTCTGCTGAATGTGGCCCATGTTTCTGACGGTTGGGTGGGGAGCACCACTGCTTTGTAGACCAGGATTTTAGACTCCTTTCCCCAGTCTTGAAGCTCCACTGGCACAGTTTAGGCGGTGGTGTATCTCCTCGTCAATGTCAGCTTTGGAGGAGAGAAGGCTGCCAAGGTAGGTCCACATTTTCAAGAGTGGTATTGTCAACGTATATTGCTAGGGCCGGTGTATTTTGGCCAGGCGGTGGTTGGTAGAAGATATGGGATCTTTCTTAAGTTTAGGGCCAGACCCAGGAGCAAGTCAGACCCAGGAGCGTGCCAGAACCAGGAGCATGTCAGACCCAGGAGCATGTCAGACCCAGGAGCATGTCAGACCCAGGAGCATGTCAGACCCAGGAGCGTGTCAGACCCAGGAGCGTGTCAGACCCAGGAGCATGAACGCCTTTGCGAAAGCATCCAGGACGCACTAAAGGTCCTCTTCCGAGTGGGCAGTGATGGCGTTATCACACTGAAGGTCACACTAAAGGTCCTCTTCCGAGTGGGCAGGGGTGGCGTTATCACACTGAAGGTCACACTAAAGGTCCTCTTCCGAGTGGGCAGTGATGGCGTTATCACACTGAAGGTCACACTAAAGGTCCTCTTCCGAGTGGGCAGGGATGGCGTTAACACACTGGAGCTCCACATCGGAAGTGTTGATGAATTTGCTCTTGTCCTTGATTCTGTTGAGGTTAAAGAGTTTGCAGATAGGCAGACAGACAGACACTCTGCCTCTCTCACACACACACCAACCCTAACTCCCCTGACTCCTAGCCTGCTAGTATTTCATTTCTCCGCTTTTCATTTTATTACAAATGCATTGTATTTCAGACCCCTCACAGCCATGGCCACCACCAGCCTCCACTCCAATTCCCCTGCTAACACACATCCCAACACAGAAGATGCCTGTCCATTTCCCGCCGGGCAGCTACCACTTCACAGGAGGCTGCTGAGGGGAGGATGGCTCATAATAATGGCTGGATTGGAGCGCTCCACCTCCTGTGTACTACTGTCATATCAACAGGATGGACAGGAAGCAATGACGTCATCACTATGCTGCCTCCCATCGTGATATACATTACTACTCAGCCCTTTGACTAGTCCTGCTGAACTCACATCCCATTCACACTTCCTGTCTGAAGACTCAATCCGTCCCCGCTCTGGATTAAAGATACATGGTGGTGGGTCAACTGTGGTGGGCCATGTGTCATGTTGGGCCACCGCCTGTTCTAATATGCAGATAGAGGTCTGGTGAAGTAAATACACTGGGAGTCCAGGACTGCATCCTAAATGGCACCCTATTCCCTACATAGAGCACTACTTCTGACCAGAGCACTGTGTGCCCTTTGTGCCCTGGTCAAAAGTAGTACATTACATAGGGAATAGAGTGCTATTTGGGTCGGGCACCAGGTCTCGCTCTCTCACTTCTAGGTCCTAAATAAAAGAGGAGAGTAGAGCAGCAGAAAGGTATTAACCTGACACCTCAGGGCAGAGCAGAGCTGTGTGGATAGGCTACGGCAGAGTTATGATGGCCTGGACATGTTGAAGTGTACTAAAATAACACTCTACCTGCCTGGAAACCAATTACAAGGGTGTGTGTCTGAAATAGGCTCTGCAAACTTTTGGGCTCTGGGCAAAACTACTGTAGTGTACTATATGGGGATTGGGGAATAGGGTGTCATTTGAGAGTCACAGGGAGTAGCCGAGAGAAGGATTCTGGGATCAAAATTGAATTAACTGTCATTAGAACTGAGGGTCATGTGATTGTTGGCAACACTATTACAGTGTTCTCATTGGTTCTCACAGTGAAATGGATACAGACATGTAGAAATGACTCTGGAGACATTGATTAGGATGAAAAGGCACATTTCTGTTGAATCATGCTGGTAAATGTTGTTAAGGCCAGTGGTGTTGGTGTGTTGGTATATCAGGGAAGGTTATCTATGGAAAGTCATGCAGATTGTCTGAAAGATTTGAGATACTATTCTTCTTCAAATCATAAAGACAAATGTGTGACTTTTTGACTAGAAATGAATTCATAAGAGACACAAAATAAAGAGATTCAGAGATGAAAGATTCTGGTCATGAAAAGTTTACAAAACTCCATCTAAACTTGCAATAACATCAGCTCATTCCTTGTGATGTTGGCGATTTGTTTTTCCGTATGTGTTTCTTTATTTGTTAGTTTGCATTTGAGACTCAAGGCCACATGCTGTGAAAACTAAAAGCTGTGAATGGAATATTAACACACAGATAGTGTACTAGAGGGGCCTGTCCTAATTTCCAGAGTAGCAGAGAGGCAGCTAAACATCGGAGTCTTCTTCCGTTGCTGTTACAGAGGGCGCCACCCCATGGGGAGTAGCAGAAATACATCTCAGATATGAGTGCTTTCGCTCTTTTCCTGTTTTGGGAAGATTACATTTATGTGGTCAACATTTTAATCATTTTCACAACTCTGCATTTATGTAGAACAGAGGGCAACAATGTTAGTCAATATAAGCACAGACAAAACAACCAAAAAGCCACTAGTGGAGTGTACGCACAGTGTACGCACAGTTCAATTACAGTTGCATCTGCATCATTAGTGAAGTTGTTGAGGCATTACAAGAGAGTGATAGTATAAATGCCAAATGCTCATGTTTGTCTTATTGTTTGTAGCATAATTGTATCTTCAATGCTGTGATCTATATCATATCATTACTGTGTGTTGGAGAGCATGTTCAGGCTCTACTTTTAACTCAAAGATAATGATATAACCATGGCAACGCAGATAGCATGTCTAGAAGGAATCTACACATTAGTGTCACTCAAATCCCCATTCCAAAAAAATAGGACATAAAACTCCATGGAATCATTCAATCAGGGTTGGAATTACTCATTGTTCCTTTGTGGGGTGATCTGAACATAGTAGGATGGACCAACGGTAATATCATCGGGGTGCCCATGTGGATACTTCAATGCTTACTGGGGGGTCCCTGATTGGGTATTTTGGTATTTTATTAGGATCCCCATTAGCTGTTGTGAAAGCAGCAGCTACTCTTCCTGGGGTCCACACAAAAACATGAAACATGACATAATACAGAACATCAATAGACAAGAACAGTTCAAGGACAGAACTACATACATTTAAAATGTCACACATAGCCTACATATCAATACATACAGTACACACAAAATATCTAGGTCAAATAGGGGAGGTGTGCTGACCCAATCACTGGCCACTTTAATAAATGGATCACTAGTCACTTTATATAATGCACTCTATATAATGCCACTTTAATAATGTTTACATATCTTACACTACTCATATCACATGTATATACTATATTTTATATCATCTATTGCACCTTGTCTATGCCGCTCGGCCATCGCTCATCCATATACTTACATGTACATATTCTCATTCACCCCTTTAGATCTGTGTGTATTAGGTAGTTGTTGGGGAATTGTTAGATTACTTGTTGGATATTACTGCACTGTCAGAAGTAGAAGCACAAGCATTTCGCTACATTCACATTAACATCTGCTAACCGTGTGTATGTGACAAATAAAATTTGATTTGATTTGTTGCTTTATCTGTTTTTTTAAACCAGGTTTGCTTTTCACTTGAGCAATCTGAGATGGGCGTTCCATGAAATCATGGCTCTATATAATACTGTTTGTTTTCTTGAGTTTGTTTTGGATTTGTGGACTGTGAAAAGACCCCTGGTGGCATGTCTGTTGAGGTGAGTGTGTGTGTGTCAGAGCTGTGTGTAAGTTGACTATGCAAACAATTTGGGATTTTCAACACATGAATGTTTCTTATAAAAAGAAGAAGTGATGCAGTCAGTCTCTCCTCTACTCTTAACCAAGAGAGACTGGCATGTATAGTATTGATATATAATACCTACTGCAGCCCTCATCCTCCACATACAACACCCGTTCTGCCAGTCACAAAGCACACATATCTCTGGGTCGCTCCTCTTTTCAGTTCGCTACAGCTAGCAACTGGAACGAGCTGCAAAAAAAACTCAAACTGGACAATTTTATCTCTTCATTCAAAGACTCAATCCTGGACACGCTTACTGACAGTTGTGGCTGCTTCGCCTGATGTGTTGTTGTCCCTACCTTCTTGCCCTTTGTGCTGTTGCCCAATAATGTTTGTACCATGTATTGTGCTGCTACCATGTTGTGCTCCTGCCATGTGTTGCTACCATGTTGTTGTCATGTTGTGTTGCTACTATGCTGCATTGTCATGTGTTGCTGCCATGCTATGTTGTCGCCTTAGTTCTCTCTTTATGTAGTGTTGTGGTGTCTCTCTTGTGGTGATGTGTGTTTTGTCCAATATTTTAATTTTATTTTTAATCCCAGCTCCCGTCCCCACAGGAGGCCTTCTGGTAGGTCGTCGTTGTAAATTAGAATTTGTTCTTAACTGACGTGCCTAGTTAAATAAAAGGTAAAACAAAAAATGCCCTCTAATTACAGTGAAGAGCAAGACGTGCCACTTTGTTCTGGGCCAGCTGCAGATTTTCTGGGTCCTTCTTTGCAGCACTTGACCATATGATTGGGCAATAATGAATATAAGATAAAACTAGAGCCTGCAGGACTTGCTTTGTGGAGTGTGTAGCCAAAAAAGCAGAGCATCTCTTTATCACGGACAGACCTCTCCCCATCTTTACAACCATTTAATCAATATGTTTTGACCATGACTGCTTGCAATCCAAGGTAACACCAAGTAATTTTGTCTCCTGAATTTTCTCAACAGCCACATTATTCATTATCAGATTCAGCTGAAGTCTAGAACTTAGGGAATGATTTGGACCAAATGCAATGCTCTTAGATTTAGAGATGTCCAGGACTAGTTTATTACTGGCCACCCATTCTAAAACTGACTGCAACTCTTTGATTAGGGTTGCAGTGATTTCACTAGCTGTGGATGCTGACGCGTATAGGGTTGAATCATCAGTATACATAGACACAAGTAAAAACAGAAAAGAGTAGAGGTCCAAGAGAGCTGCCCTGCGGTACACCACACTTTACATGTTTAACATTAGAGAAGCTTACATTAAAGAAAATCCTCTGTGTTCTATTAGATAGATAGCTCTAAATCTATGATATGGCAGAGGTTGAAAAGTCTTAACACATACGTTTTTTCAACAACAGGTTATGGTCAACAATAATCAAAGGCTGCACTGAAATCTAACATTACAGCTCCCACAATCTTCTTATCAATTTCTTTCAACCAATCATCAGTCAAGATATGACAAATAGGAGTGGCAATATAGTCCGCTACTCAGTAACTTTCCATCTAAGTTGTCAATACTAGGTGGCTTCTCATTATGGATGGACCACAATATTTTTTCCACCTCACCCACACTACTTTACAGAATTCTAAATTACAATGCTTTCCTTTCATTATTAGGTCTTTTATGCATGAATATGATGGCTCACAGTTTCTTGTTGGCATTTCATGCCCAAGTCTGCCTACTTTGCCAATGAAATAGTCATTCAAGTAATTGGCAACATCATAAGGTTTTGTTATAAATGAGATATCTGATTCAATGAAAGATGAAGTTCACTTGGTCTTTCTGCCCATTTAATTTAAAGTATTCAATAACTTTTTTATATCCTACTTCATGTAATTTGTCTTGGTTTCATAATATCATTTTATTCTTCTTCTTGTACAGTTTAGTCACATAATTTCTCAATTTACAGTAAGTTTGCCAGTCAGATGTGCAGCCAGACGTATTCACCACTCCTTTTGCCTCGTCCCTCTCAACCATACAGCTTTTCAACTCCTCATCAATCCACGGGGTGTTAACAGTTCTAACAGTCAGTTTCTAAAAATAGGTACATGCTTATCAATAACTGGAAGAAACTATTTCATAAATGCATGAAGTGCAGCGTCTGGATGGTCTTCATTACAAAAAAAATATTTGTTGGTCTGATGTGTGTATCTTCAACATAGGAATCAGCACAATAGTTTTTGTATGATCTCTTATAGACTATTTTAGGACCAGTCTTTGGAACTTTTACTTTTGTAGATATGGCCACTCTATTATGGTCAGTACATCCAATGGGTACGGATACAGCTTTAGAGCAGAGTGCTGCAGTATTGATAAAAAGGTGATCAATACACGTGGATGATATAGTTCCTGTACTGTTTGTAAACACCCTGGTAGGTTGATTAATAACCTGAACCAGATTACAGGCACTGGTTACAGTGAGCCACTTCCTCTTGAGCGGACAGCTTGATGAAAACGAGTCTATATTCAGGTCACCCAGAAAATAGACCTCTCTGTTAACATCAAACACATTATCCAAGCATTGCACACATATTATCCACATAATGAATGTTAGCACTTGGTGGCCTATAGCATCACCCTAAAAGAAGAGACTTCAGATGAGGCAGGTGAACATGCAACCACAACATTTCAGCAACATTAGAGATGAGATCCTCTCTAAGCTTTACAGGAATATGGCTCTGAACATATACAGCAACACCTCAGAAGCTTGGCTCCCTCATTCCTCCCAGTCTTTTGGGAGGGAGGGAGGACAATGAGCCTGTCGTAGAGGATGTAAGCAATATCCCATGCTCTCTGGCAGCTTTCATGGCTAAGATAAGATATTTCTGCCTCTGGCGCACAGCTTCCGAATAGTCCTCGGACATGTTAGTTCCTCTTAAGTTCTTGGCTCTCTCTAGAACAGCCATCTTATCCTTAGACCATTAGAACTTGACCCCTATCGGCCTGGGTCTGTCACCTGGGCTGGTTACAGGTTTTCCAGATGTGTGGGCACTCTCCATCTGCAGCGTTTCAGTAATCATTTCTCTTACTTTCTCCACAACCTCAGCCCAGTTATCATGTGAACACTCTGGTATGCCATCCACAACAATGTTATTGCTCCTGGATTGTCCCTCTACATAGTCAGGTTTCCCAGTCTTTGTTAATAATGCTTCACAGACAGTGATGATGACATCTCACGTGGACTTGTCATATTGCTGCAAGCCTCTTTCAGGTCATCCACCTCTCCTTTTAATGAAAATTACACCCCAAAACTATCTAAGTATTTTCTTTAATTAGACCATTGTTGAAATAGTCCCAATAGGTTTTGCTTGTCAGCAACCAAGTTTTCAAGATATGTAACTTTCAAAATACAGAAATCATCACTGTATGATGCAAAATGCATCATACAGGGATGTATTTTGAAAGTTACATATCTTGAAAACTTGACTGCCGACGAGTAAAACATTTTGGGACTATGTCAACAATGGACTAATGAAAGTGGAGTTTTCCTTTAAGACACTTGACCCCTCTGGTCCATTCTTTTGTTAGTTAGTCCATCAGTATTTGGACAAAGCTCTTGAAGCTATTTTCCTGTTTTTGTAACAAATGCTTGTAGAACCCTTTTGTTCGTTTAAAAGATCCTTCAGCTGTGATAGAGAAACACTGTCCTCTCTGTTACTCCCCACCGGATTAGGATGTCATGGTAGCAACGCAGGCTAACACTGGTACTCCACGCAGTTCCAGACGGCAGGTTGCAGGGCAGATAGACACAGCAACAAACAGCTGGGATTTAGACAGCCACAAGCCCGGGACAATCCGCAGTCCCAGCCACAAGGGCTAACCGCATCACGGGCTGTGTTCAAGCTTTCAGGAAACATTGCTAGCTTGATAGCAGCTAGGCTACCTGCTATGCCAAGCATCTCTTCACACTTTTGGTTGGCAGGATCCCTGGACAGATAGCAGCGTACCCAGCAACTGATGCAAACCACGTTGCATGATCCAAATTCAAAAGGTAGCCAGTAACCAAACTTTTTGAATAGAACACTTTTGAGACTTTCAAAACAACAAACCGAGCTCTCCCTCGGTATTGGGTTTCCCAACACCCTTGGGCACCCTTTGACCCCCTGATTCCAACAGCTCTGAACTGACAAACAAAAACATTCTTTGAAATAATGTCAGGTTGTCACCCTAAGATCACTAAATGTCACTGAGCATGGTCATCAATACGCCTCATGTCAAGGTTGGGCTTGTAGGAGAGACCAGACGTGCCGGGCCGAGAGTGGGGAAACCTTCAAAACAGAATTGAGAGAAATGTCAGCGGTGCAGAGCAGAGACGTGACCTAACCTTGCCCCCAGCCATGTCTTGACAAGTCTTCAATGCAGCTGAAGCTTCAAAGGAATCAGAGGAATCCAGGAGACAAGTCTCCTTTCCTCTCATCTCATCTAATCCCCACGCAATAGGATTTCTGCTCTGAAAATGACATTTTGGGGCTTGTTAAAGGCATCCATTTGGAGCCGTTTTGACAACACAACAGACTAATGAACACAACCAATTTGAGTCAAATATATACAAATACTGTATAATAGCTGCATAAGCTCCACAAATACAATAAGGTAATCCACATCACAGTACAAAAGCCTCCACAACATCATCATCAGGTATTAGCTGAGCTAATAGAGTAGAGGTGAGAGGTCGTGCTCTCTATTGTTAGATCTGCCGCAAGCTAATTCAACCTCTGAACGAAACCTCCATTAGCATATTTGGCCCTTTGTGCATCTCAACAACACTGCCACGTGCAGCTAGCACCCGGTAATTGTGTTAAGCGTTCTGCTATTCTATTCTACAATTATTAGTGGCCTGCTTTGGTTTCCCTCACAGAGGAATGCAGGGAGAGAGTGTGCGGGTCCTTTCAGAGGCTGTCTGCAGAAAGCCTGATGGATGTACAAATGAACAGGCAGAGGACAGAGAGGAGAGTCCCAATCCAGAGCCTCTTCCGATATAATTACAACTCTTTGTCACACACAAAGAGGGTTCTCTCTCTTTCCCCCTCTCTCGCTCTCTCTCTCTCTGTGTAAAGGACATCCTTGGCAAGCCGGCATTAATTGCTCAGACGAAGGTGCAGTTTGCACAATAAGTGTCTGTGAGCTGTATATAACTGCATGTGGAGGGTTTGGAGGAGCTGTTGGGTAACGAGGTGCTATTGTGCCTTTTATACAAGGGAGACAAATCACAGGACATGAAACACACAGCATTTCTTCAAATAGGACCACTACATACAGTAGTCTATGGGTCCAACTTGCAAATGATACAATGGCACAATCTAGTGGACATAGACTGAAACACAATACGCATGTACCTCATGGACTGTATAGTCCCTTCAAACTCAACTCTGGATGTTGAAGCCAGAACTCTGGGCATCAAAGCCAGTTGCATTGTTCCCTTTTAATCAGGGACTTATTTAGACCAGGGACACCAGGTGTGTACAATTCATTATCAGGTACAACAGAAAAGGCAGGGTTAGAGTTGAGTATCCCTGGTATAGTCCATCGAGTGGCTTTTAAGATACTGAAAATGGAGTTAGTGTGATGCAGTTTCAAATAAATTATACTTCCTTACTTCTGTAAATAATTGTAAGGTTATTTATTTTTGCCACTTTGTATTAGAGAATGCAATAGAGTAGGGGCTGGCAACAGGCGGCCGGCCCGCAAGTGATTTTTTTGGGCCCCCAAAGTTTTTAGTAAATGTATTTTTTGTTGTTGTTGTTTTTGGTTAAAAAAATAAATTATTATAAAATCACCAGGAATTCAACTAAAAATGAGTTTCATTTAGGAAATCAGTTCCCAAGTATTCCCACAAATAAATAAATAAAAATTGCATAATCGTGTCTCAATGTAATCAAGGTATGAAATGATTGTTATTTTCAAATCATTGTAATTATTTCCGTCCCCCCGACCATTCGACCCATTGCTGAATCTAGTTTCCTACCCCTGCAGTAGAGTAGCAACTAAAGGAGACATTGGTACAGTAGGCCTATAGGTCAAACCACAGGGTAGAAAGGAAGAAATGGTTAATGGCTGAATTTTAATTCAACTATCAAAAATGGCATTTTCCCTCCCAATGTCCAACACAACAGAAAACAGCAATGGAAAAGAGCCTTTATAGTGCAGAAACAGGAAATGCCTTGGTGTGTAATTACAGTCTATTACTTACAGATGTCATCAGACGGACACACAGAGCAGATCATGGCTTTAAGTAGGATAGGAGGGCTGTTATCTAGCGTAGTCATAGCTAAAGTATGTCCTCATAGACTAAAATACTGCACTTCCCTTCCCTTGTCTCCTGACCTTCAGGACTATACTGATCCGCAAGGACTTGCTTTTGAAATATAATTAGTCATATTCAGGAACAGCGAATAAAGACGTCAAGTCCTTTCGCCTGCAGTATCAGTCATGATGAAGGAGAGTGGAAGAAGCCATGCCACAGCTTGTGTCAATTGTGGCCATTTTATATTGGTGAAAGTTAAAAGCTGGGAAAAGTCTTAAGTGGAAAAGTGTCCCATTGAAGTTGAAATGTAAAATGGCTACGGTAAGGGTTAAGGTTAGGTAAGGGTTAAGGTTAGGTAAGGGTTAAGGTTAGGTAAGGGTTAAGGTTAGGTAAGGGTTAAGGTTAGGTAAAGGTTAAGGTTAGGGTTAAGGTTAGGTAAGGGTTAAGGTTAGGTAAAGGTTAGGGTTAGGGTAAGCGTTAGGGTAAGGGTTAAGGTTAGGTAAAGGTTAAGGTTAGGTAAGGGTTAAGGTTAGGTAAGGGTTAAGGTTAGGTAAAGGTTAGGGTTAGGGTAAGGGTTAGGGTAAGGGTTAAGGTTAGGTAAAGGTTAAGGTTAGGTAAGGGTTAAGGTTAGGTAAAGGTTAGGGATTTAGGCTAGGGACGTCCCTATGATACCAGATAGCACTAAAAGCTGTTATATTACAGGATCATGTGCAGAAACAACAAATGGATGACACAGTGGGTCCTAGTGTTGCAACCCTTCATGCATTTCACTTGATTTGGGGTCAGTTTTGAACAAGAGAAGGTGAGTCTCAACTGTGTCTCAGGTCTAACTTCCAGTGTGTACCCATTCAGCAGAGCTCCAAGCACAATGTTATGTTATGTTCAGTCCCCGGGAAGTAACAACTCAGAAGCGTTTGTTTCGCTAAACATGGGTAATGTTTATTTTCGCTAGCGAGACACCTTGAGGAGAAAATGCTCACTTCCTTGGTGATGTTCAGCTTTTAGGAAACCCCTCTGTTACACCAAGCAGCAATGGGCAGCAGGCTGAAGTCACTCCTAACCACTGATCTATGATCAGATATATCTTTCATCCCTCTAATGGTTTAGGTTAGGGTGTGGGGTAAAGTATCTGATCCCAGATCTGTGGTTAATGGTAACTTCTACCTGGAGCCAGGAACGCCAGGGGAGGAGGGTCATCCCAAAAGCGTTAGAGAGTTCTTCAGAGACAGAGAGCCTGGGGCCTGCTCAGTAAGGTGAAACGTTACACAACGTTGCAGATGGAAACAGAATGTATAGAGCTGACAAGATTCCCTGATTCCCAACATAACAGAGAATCCTATCTACTCTACACAACGCATTTGCTATCTGAATGTTGTGTAACATTGAAGCCTCCTGAACAGGCCCCAGCTTTAGCCTGAGGTACGGTACAGTACATTAACAACAGAATAAAAGACAAGTTACCGACAGCTACCAAGGCGACAGCTACCAAGGCGACTGTTACCGCAGAGCAGATTTCTCCTCAGACAAATGCACTTCAGAGTTACATAATAATCATGAGAAATGAAACAAACATGTGCATTAACTGGTGTTCACCCAGCTCACTACATCATCCACCTCATCTTTTGGTATGCAGAAACAGATGCAGAAATAAAGGGGCGGGAGTAAGGGCCGGATTCCTCTAATGATTGGCATTATTTTGGGCGTGTCCTGTCATTTCTCTCACCTGTCAATCAATCACAAGCCGAGTGCAGATTCAAGTAAATTATTTTGTTACACGTTATACCTTTTTTAATCTCGTCTGAAGGCGCTGAAGTTCATGGGGGGAGGGGAACTACATTTTTCTTCCCCAAAACTTGGGAGGTATTAAAAACTTAACAAAAAATGACAAATAAGTCTGGTGAAAGCCTCAGAAAAAGCAACTACACTGGTTAGTCAGTTAGTTATAACAAACAGAAGTCCAGAGAGAAAGAGATATAAGAGAGTTATTGGAGAGTTAAGGGTATTGGTAGAGGCTGTTTTAGAAGGACTGAAAGTGCTTTAAGAGAGTTATTAGAGAGTTCAGGGTATTGGTAGAGGCTGTTTTAGAAGAGTTTAAAGTGAGTAATGTTCTTTCCTTTTTTTCCCCAGACAGGAACACTGGGGTACATCACCAGAGAACTGATACAGGCGAGTTCGTCGTCGTGTTCAAGTCACAAGATACGACGTCGTCGTCTTGTTGTTGTTGTTGTCTTCAGCAGAAAAGATGGCAAAACCCTTAGTTTCTGTGTGGTTAGGCTAATTACTTAAGGTCCTATGTCATTAGTGTTTGCCTTCTAGCAGGGAGTTCTCTGTATGGTTACTGTTGATTTCTATTCCGCTCCTGAGGAAAGAGAGAGAGAGAGGGGGGAAAATAAACCAAATTAGAGGATGCATAAGTGGGAGGGGAAAAAAACACATGGAATGCTGTTAGAAAACATCCTCAGGGAAATGGGTATTTTTGGGACTGAATCGCTTGTCCTCCGTTAATATGCTAAAAGTTCAGTGATGCAAGTTAAACATCTAAGGGCCAAATCCCCAAGGAACATACATGCACTTCACTTCAACATTTGTGTATGTCACACAGTGGTTTCTACTGAAGATTTCTACCAAGATGAGTTATTGCTTGTGGAACTCTGAGTGACGATTCAAACTCCTTTCTTCAAAGGCTAGTTTCCGTAACTGTAATCCTCATAATGGCTGAGTGTTCCCTTAACTGTTAATGATGATGTGTGACTGATTTTCACCAGCTGATGATGACTAGGGCTTAGAGCATGTGCAGACCAGCTGGCTGGAGTGTCTACAGACATATTCAAGCTCTCCCTATACCAGTCTGTTGTCCCCACTTGCTTCAAGATGTCCATCATTGCTCCTGTACCCAGGAAAGCAAAGGTAACTGAACTAAATGACTATCGTAGCACTCACTTCTGTCATCATGAAGTGCTTTGAGAGGCTAGTTAAAGATCATGACTTCCACCTTACTCGCCGCCCTAGACCCACTTCAGTTTGCATATCACCGCAACAGATCCACAGATGACACAATCGCCATTGCACTGCACACTGCCCTATTCCATCTGGAAAAGAGGAATACCTATGTAAGAATGCTGTTTATTGACTACAGCTCAGTATTCAACACCATAGTACCCTCCAAGCTCATCACTAAACTCAGGGCCCTGGGCCTAAACACTTCCCTCTGCAACTGGATCCTGGACTTCCTGACGGGCCATCCCCGGGTGGAGAAGGTAGGAAACAACACTTCCACTACGCTGATCCTCAACACAGGAGCCCCACAAGGGTGCGTGCTCAGCCCCCTCCTGTACTTCCTGTTCACTCATGACTGCGTGGCCACGCACATCTACAACTAAATCATAAAGTTTGCTGACAATACAACAGTGATAGGCCCGATTACCAATAATGACAAGACAGCCTACAGGGAGGAGGTGACGGCCCTGGCAGAGTGGTGGCAGGAAAATAACCTCTCCCTCAACGTCAAGAAAACAAAAGGAGCTGATCGTGGACTTCAGCAGACAATGTCGACGAAGCCACAGTGGAGAGGGTGAAACGCTTTAGGGCTGTCCCTGACTAAAAAAATTCTTGGTCAACCAAGAGTCTTCCTGTTCTTTCGCTCAATCAATTGGTCAAATGTTTAGATTTATATTTCCATATATAGACATGTGTTTGAATAAAATCAACTACAGTCGTGGCCAAAGGTTTTGAGAATGACACAAATATTAATTTCCACAAAGTTTGCTGCTTCAGTGTCTTTAGATATTTTTGTCAGATGTTACTATGGAATACTGAAGTATAATTACAAGCATTTCATAAGTGTCAAAGGCTTTAATTGACAATTACATGAAGTTGATGCAAAGAGTCAATATTTGCAGTGTTGACCCTTCTTTTTCAAGCCCTCTGCAATCCACCCTGGCATGCTGTCAATTAACTTCTGGGCCACATCTTGACTGATGGCAGCCTATTCTTGCATAATCAATGCTTGGAGTTTGTCAGAATTTGTGGGTTTTTGTTTGTCCACCCGCCTCTTGAGGATTGACCACAAGTTCTCAATGGGATTAAAGTCTGGGGCGTTTCCTGGCCATGGACCCAAAATATCGATGTTTTGTTCCCAGAGCATCTTAGTTATCACTTTTGCCTTATGGCAAGGTGCTCCATCATGCTGGAAAAGGCATTGTTCGTCACCAAACTGTTCCTGGATGGTTGGGAGAAGTTGCTCTCGGAGGATGTGTTGGTACCATTCTTTATTCATGGCTGTGTTCTTAGGCAAATATGTGAGTGAGCCCACTCCCTTGGCTGAGAAGCAACCCCACGCATGAATGGTCTCAGGATGCTTTACTGTTGGCATGACACAGGACTGATGGTAGCCCTCACCTTGTCTTCTCTGGACAAGTTTTTTTCCGGATACCCCAAACAATCGGAAAGGGGATTCATCAGAGAAAATGACTTTACCCCAGTCCTCAGCAGTCCAATCCCTGTACCTTTTGCAGAATATCAGTCTGTCCCTGATGTTTTTCCTGGAGAGAAGAAGCTTCTTTGCTGCCCTTCTTGACACCAGGCCATCCTCCAGGCTCTCCTCCCTAACGCCGTGAAAAGGCACCACAGAACAGCGTTTATTGCGCTGTCTGTGCTGAAGCTGCAAATCATTTCAGCCATTTAGTTTCTTACTTGTTTCTGACTGAAAAGTTCTATTACCGAAATCCCTAATTTTCTCAGGAAAAACATTCCCTATTATCTCAACCCTTGCTCTCTTTACGTGAAACATGTGAGCATCGCATGCATGTGACCAATAAGGCCTGAGCTATAGCCTATCATAATCACATCAATAAATGAGTTATAACAAACTCCCAACACAGTAATACGGATGTAAAAGGGGACATGAAAAAGAAACTTGAAACGGGAAAATGTTTATTGGTTGCTCAGGAGGGAAAGGGGAAGTCAGATCTGTGGAAGACATTTGACTTTGTTGTGGAAACTACTGGAGATTAAGAAAAGGTAGGATTTAAGAGCGAGAGCATATTGTGTGTAACAAACCGGTGCAGTTAGATTACAATATTATTTTTCTGCCTGTTTGGAACAGTGTAATCAACACTAAATCCATGATAAGTAATACCAGTCTGTTCTAATAGAACCATTTTTTTAAAGCCTTTATTACAGCATAAAAAAGATTAAAAACAGCCAAATCTTTGAAATTGCTTATCCGACATTTTTCTGTTGCATGAGGCTTGGTGCTCACGCATTGCCTACTCAGCAAACAGATGTTGTGGCCATAATTCATCATCATGCCGTATTCAATGTGGAATTGTTCATCTATTTAGATCATTCCAAAGAACAGGCAGAATAAACTAAATCGAACGTCTGTATATCGAAAATAAAACAGATTTTGGTTTGTAACCCTGAAAAAAATGGTCTTTAGACTCACCAAATTGAGCTTCCTATATATACAGTATACCGTATTCTAGTCAAGGTTCAGCCAATATATAACTACTGCTGTACACAGCTTTTCTATTCATGTACTGTCTAAACACCCCATACACATCTGACATTGCTCATTCTGATATTTCATAATTCCATTTTAGGGATTTGTTTTGTATTGTTTGGTATTACTGCACTGTTGGAGCTAGAAAACATAATTTCGCTGCACCTGCGATAACAATCTGCAAAATGTGTACTCGACCAACAACATTTTATTTGACCCAAACCTCTCCCATACCACCCCCAACACACACACACACACACACACACACACACACACACACACACACACCCCTCTCCTTCCCCGAATAGACCCCTGCTGATCATATCTCTGGTTGTGCTGGATGTTTGTGCTTTATTGACTCCATGAAGCCATAAGAAATGCAGGCCTGTCAGTTTACTCCCACAACCATTCATTTACTGACATACACAAATACGGGCCTAGCTGCAGTGCATTTCTCTCCCTCCCTCGCTCACACGCACGTAGTGGTCAGTGTCAGTAGGCACAGCAGGGGAAGGCCCCAGTGAGGCCTGGGCCTCCAGTGTAACTCCATCAAAATAGAGAAGCCACTCTGTCTGGGGCTGGAGGCTGACCTGGTCTGGGGAAACAAATGCCTCCACAGTGTCTGTGTCCACCTAAGGCCACCCACTCACTCACTCACTCACTCACTCACTCACTCACTCACATGAACTAGGTATGGACATGAGTACAAGTACTTGAACAGATGTCAAAGCTCGATCTTTAAACAGAGATTACTCTTTTTTGTACTGTACAATTATTTGGTGGAATGTGCTTTGTGGCTGCCTGAACGGGCAAGTGAAATGTTGTCATGGAGACAACGTTTATTAGCTTTTACTCTCCTGTTCCATTTGTACATTTGCGGGGCACAACAAAACATTACATAAATAACACAGTGCACACAGCTGTTCTCCCTAAATTCCATTTCCCCTCAGTGTCTCGTTCACTCAATTGCATTCCGACCGCTCCCTCCCGCTAGGCATACAGAAATAAAATGCCTAGAAAAACCTATCTAACCGATGGGATACACAAGCTACATTCTTTGTCAAATGATGACAGTTCCATCACAAATTCTAAACGGACTGGTTGATTAAAGTAGAAAAATATGTTCCAACAACGAGCTGCAGTTTTGGAATTCTAGTTGCTCCTTATTTTCCACTTAGGTTACTTTGTGAACTGTTAGAACCATTTAGAATTGGTTAGTCTAGGCTATAACCCTCTAAACATAGACAGGTTCCACTCTGAAAATAGGCAAAAACATTAGTTTGATAAAGACAAAGAGCGTATTTTCATCAGCATCATTAAGCATTGCCTAATCAGCAAACAGACGTTGTGGCCATAATTCATCATCATGCCGTGTTCAATGTGGAATTGTTCATCTATTTAGAACATTCCAAAGAACAGGCAGAATAAACTAAATCAAATGTCTGTATATCGAAAATAAAACCAATTTTGGTTTGTAACCCTGAAAAAAAATGGTCTTTCAACTTTCAAATTGAGCCCCGTTTCAAATGATCACTGAGAAAATCTTCTTCAGGCACAAAATGTGCATCACTTCACACTGGCAACATTTTCATTTAGAAAAATATTCTCTTCTATTTTAGTCAGTTTTTTTTACTATACAATAGGTGTGTCTTGACTGTTATAAGGGCTGGAGAAATAAGAGTGTCTTGTCTGCTACAATAACAAAACAAGGCTGTCATTGCACAGCCACATGCTTCTACAAGCAACAGCCACTGCTCAGGTTACTGCCTTTTTCAAGATTGTGTTCCATAATATAATAGTTGATATTAAGGTTCAATAAAAGTCATTTTAAATGGCACTTGCTTTTTTATTGACTGACATATATATATATATGCAATTTAACAATTAGGATTTGTCATCTGTAATGGTTATGATTAATTAGGCATTGTTGCGATCTGTTGGCATATAGATAAATGTACACATATTTTGTTCTAATTACAGATTTTTTTCTTCCGGTTGTGTAAATCGGAAAAATGTAATGCGAGTACTCCAACAGTCTAAACATTTCTAGAACGCCCATCCCTAACATCAACTCACCCACATCCACCCACTCACCCACATCCCTACTCACATCCACCCACCCACCTACTCACATCCACCCACCCACCTACTCACATCCACCCACCCACCCACCTACTCACATCCACCCACCTTGGGGGACTGAAGGGTTAACTTGGGGGACTGCCATATTGACACTGACACATTCATCCCACAGACGACACTGACAAACACACCTGTGCAAATATTCCAATCTCGTGATGTAGGTCTATACTGTTCATCCTGTATACTGTCTCAGTCTCCACAGTTAACTTAGCATTGTTAGCTTCAACCCTCTGAGATGACATGCTACAGAACACTCCACTTGACAGCCCTCAGAGTGAGAGGAGATAGGCCTAACGATGTGGGTCAATTAACCTTGTCAGGCCGGGGAGGGTGAGCCGGGGAGGGTGAGCCGGGGAGGGTGAGCCGGGGAGGGTTCTGTCAGGACGGGCTACAACAACAGAGCCTCGCACCTGCCCCACGCTAGGCTACACAACGCTACCTCAGCAACCGTCAAAACACACTTCCGACTAACAAATTGTTTTCAGTGCTCCTGAAAACATGGACTTCAAATATTTATGAGAGAGAGAGGGAAGGAGAGGGAGAGACAGAAAAGGACAGAGAGCAAGAGAGAGAGAAAAGGACAAAGAGAGAGAGAAAATGAGAGAGAGAAAATGAGAGAGAGAAAATGAGAGAGAGAGGGGAAGGAGAAAGAGAGCAGGTTGTGTAGGGGGTTTCTTAATAGATTTGCATATTTAGTTTTACTAGGAATGTGTGCTTAAGATAAAAGGTTTAAATGTTTTCCTCACTGGTCCATCCTAAAACAATCTTTATTTTAGTTTTCCACCTTCAATATGTTGTATGTATTTTATTGCTCAAAGTGTATCTGCCTGCGCAAGGAACAACCAGAGAATAATGTTCTTTTTTTCCAAATCGTTGCGGAATAACCCTGAAATATAAAACCGTTGAACCGTGTTGAAACATAACCCATAAATTCCCAGTGAAACACATTAGGCACACAGGGTGGGGCTGGGCTGATGGAGAGAACAGCTAATGAAGCAAGAGGAGCCTGTGTCTGCCAGAGGCCTGGTGTTCAAAGGTAGATCAGAGCCACTTCTGCCTTTGTCTGAGGGGAGGTATGTGAGGAATGCAGCCTATTTCAGGAAACCCCTATGTGTCCCCCTCTCCAGATCCCTCTCACAGAAGCACACAGCCATACAAGATGGTTGCCTCATCAGACAGGGTTTCCTGTCTGGGATTTCCGGTCTGGTGGGCAAAGATGGTAGTGATGATCGTCTGATGACAGGCATGAGGGACAGGCTGCTAATTCCACACATCAACCTACCTCACCCCCATGGAGTAATAACACTGGTAGAACCCACCCCCATGGAGAAATAACACTGGTAGAACCCCACCCCCATGGAGTAATAACACTGGTAGAACCCCACCCCCATGGAGTAATAACACTGGTAGAACCCATTACCATGGAGTAATAACAGTGGTAGAACCCACCACCATGGAGTAATAACACTGATAGAACCCATCACCATGGAGTAATAACACTGATAGAACCCATCACCATGGAGTAATAACACTGGTAGAACCCACCGCCATGGAGTAATAGCACTGGTAGAACCCACCGCCATGGAGTAATAGCACTGGTAGGATCCACCGCCATGGAATAATAGCACTGGTAGAACCCACCGCCATGGAGTAATAACACTGGTAGAACCCACCACCATGGAGAACCCACCCCAATGGAGTAATAACACTGGTAGAACCCACCCCCATGGAGTAATAACACTGGTAGAACCCCACCCCATGGAGTAATAACACTGGTAGACCACCCCCATGGAGTAATAACACTGGTAGAACCCCACCCCCATGGAGTAATAACACTGGTAGAACCCACCCCCATGGAGTAATAACACTGGTAGAACCCCACCCCATGGAGTAATAACACTGGTAGAACCCCACCCCATGGAGTAATAACACTGGTAGAGCCCACCCCCATGGAGTAATAACACTGGTAGAACCCCACCCCCATGGAGTAATAACACTGGTAGAACCCACAACCATGGAGAACCCACCACCATGGAGTAATAACACTGGTAGAACCGATCACCATGGAGTAATAACACTGGTAGAACCCACCACCATGGAGTAATAACACTGGTAGAACCAATCACCATGGAGTAATAACATTGGTAGAACCCACCACCATGGAGAACCCACCACCATGGAGTAATAACACTGGTAGAACCCACCCCCATGGAGTAATAACACTGGTAGAACCCACCCCCATGGAGTAATAACACTGGTAGAACCCACCCCCATGGAGTAATAACACTGGTAGAACCCACCCCCATGGAGTAATAACACTGGTAGAACCCACCCCCATGGAGTAATAACACTGGTAGAACCCACCCCCATGGAGTAATAACACTGGTAGAACCCACCACCATGGAGTAATAACACTGGTAGAACCCACCCCCATGGAGTAATAACACTGGTAGAACCCACCCCCATGGAGTAATAACACTGGTAGAACCCACCCCCATGGAGTAATAACACTGGTAGAACCCATCACCATGGAGTAATAACACTGGTAGAACCCCACCCCCATGGAGTAATAACACTGGTAGAACCCACCACCATGGAGTAATAACACTGGTAGAACCCACCACCATGGAGTAATAACACTGGTAGTACCCACCACCATGGAGTAATAACACTGGTAGAACCCACCACCATGGAGTAATAACACTGGTAGAACGCACCACCATGGAGTAATAACACTGGTAGAACCAATCACCATGGAGTAATAACACTGGTAGAACCTACCACCTTGGAGTAATAACACTGGTAGAACCCACCACCATGGAGAACCCACCACCATGGAGTAATAACACTGGTAGAACCCACCCCCATGGAGTAATAACACTGGTAGAACCCATCACTATGGAGTAATAACACTGGTAGAACCCATCACCATGGAGTAATAACACTGGTAGAACCCCACCCCCATGGAGTAATAACACTGGTAGAACCCCACCCCCATGGAGTAATAACACTGGTAGAACCCACCACCATGGAGTAATAACACTGGTAGAACCCACCACCATGGAGTAATAACACTGGTAGAACCCACCCCCATGGAGTAATAACACTGGTAGAAATGGAACATGGGAGTAATAACACTGGTAGAACCCATCACCATGGAGTAATAACACTGGTAGAACCAATCACCATGGAGTAATAACACTGGTAGAACCCACCACCATGGAGAACCCACCACCATGGAGTAATAACACTGGTAGAACCCACCCCCATGGAGTAATAACACTGGTAGAACCCACCCCCATGGAGTAATAACACTGGTAGAACCCACCCCCATGGAGTAATAACACTGGTAGAACCCACCCCCATGGAGTAATAACACTGGTAGAACCCACCCCCATGGAGTAATAACACTGGTAGAACCCATCACCATGGAGTAATAACACTGGTAGAACCCACCCCCATGGAGTAATAACACTGGTAGAACCCACCCCCATGGAGTAATAACACTGGTAGAACCCACCCCCATGGAGTAATAACACTGGTAGAACCCACCCCCATGGAGTAATAACACTGGTAGAACCCACCCCCATGGAGTAATAACACTGGTAGAACCCATCACCATGGAGTAATAACACTGGTAGAACCCCACCCCCATGGAGTAATAACACTGGTAGAACCCACCACCATGGAGTAATAACACTGGTAGAACCCACCACCATGGAGTAATAACACTGGTAGTACCCACCACCATGGAGTAATAACACTGGTAGAACCCACCACCATGGAGTAATAACACTGGTAGAACGCACCACCATGGAGTAATAACACTGGTAGAACCAATCACCATGGAGTAATAACACTGGTAGAACCTACCACCTTGGAGTAATAACACTGGTAGAACCCACCACCATGGAGAACCCACCACCATGGAGTAATAACACTGGTAGAACCCACCCCCATGGAGTAATAACACTGGTAGAACCCATCACTATGGAGTAATAACACTGGTAGAACCCATCACCATGGAGTAATAACACTGGTAGAACCCCACCCCCATGGAGTAATAACACTGGTAGAACCCCACCCCCATGGAGTAATAACACTGGTAGAACCCCACCCCCATGGAGTAATAACACTGGTAGAACCCACCACCATGGAGTAATAACACTGGTAGAACCCACCACCATGGAGTAATAACACTGGTAGAACCCACCCCCATGGAGTAATAACACTGGTAGAAATGGAACATGGGAGTAATAACACTGGTAGAACCCATCACCATGGAGTAATAACACTGGTAGAACCAATCACCATGGAGTAATAACACTGGTAGAACCCATCACCATGGAGTAATAACACTGGTAGAACCCACCACCTTGGAGTAATAACACTGGTAGAACCCACCCCCATGGAGTAATAACACTGGTAGAAATGGAACATGGGAGTAATAACACTGGTAGAACCCACCCCCATGGAGTAATAACACTGGTAGAACCCATCACCATGGAGTAATAACACTGGTAGAACCAATCACCATGGAGTAATAACACTGGTAGAACTCATCACCTTGGAGTAATAACTGTGGTAGAACCCACCACCATGGAGAACCCACCACCATGGAGTAATAACACTGGTAGAACCCACCCCCATGGAGTAATAACACTGGTAGAACCCACCCCCATGGAGTAATAACACTGGTAGAACCCACCACCATGGAGTAATAACACTGGTAGAACCAATCACCATGGAGTAATAACACTGGTAGAACCCACCACCATGGAGTAATAACACTGGTAGAACCCACCCCCATGGAGTAATAACACTGGTAGAACCCACCCCCATGGAGTAATAACACTGGTAGAACCAATCACCATGGAGTAATAACACTGGTAGAACCCACCACCATGGAGAACCCACCACCATGGAGTAATAACACTGGTAGAACCCACCCCCATGGAGTAATAACACTGGTAGAAATGGAACATGGGAGTAATAACAGTGGTAGAACCCACCACCATGGAGTAATAACACTGGTAGAACCCACCACCATGGAGTAATAACACTGGTAGAACCCACCACCATGGAGTAATAACACGTAGAACCCACCGTCATGGAGTAATAACACTGGTAGAACCCACCACCATGGAGTAATAACACGTAGAACCCACCACCATGGAGTAATAACACTGGTAGAACCCACCACCATGGAGAACCCACCACCATGGAGTAATAACACTGGTAGAACCCACTACCATGGAGTAATAACACTGGTAGAACCCACCACCATGGAGTAATAACACTGGTAGAACCCACCACCATGGAGTAATAACACTGGTAGAACCCACCACCATGGAGCAATAACACTGGTAGAACCCACCACCATGGAGCAATAACACTGGTAGAACCCACCCCCATGGAGCAATAACACTGGTAGAAATGGAACATGGGAGTAATAACACTGGTAGAAATGGAACATGGGAGTAATAACACTGGTAGAAATGGAACATGGGAGTAATAACACTGGTAGAAATGGAACATGGGAGTGGACTAGAGGCCTATGAAGTAAGACCTCATATGATAGACACTGACCAGTACTAGACTGTGTGATAGATGGTCACAAGTCAGTCAAACTCATATACACACTCTGCTGCTGTCAGCTGATATGATAGGGGTGTGTGTGTGTGTGTGTGTGTCAGCAGCACGGTTCTCTCACCCTCCGCAGGGCCTCTTCCTCCTCCTGGCGGTTCTCATAATGTGCAAAGTCATCAAAGATTGAGGTGGTATGCTTGAAAGTTGCGATAATTTTAAGCACTTGCTTGGCCTTCTCCAGAGGCACCTCCTGAGTGTCCCTGGAGTTGGTGACGGGCTTGTTGTCATTGTTCTCCAGCCTGATGTGCCTCAACTGGTTGTTGGGCACGTCCTTCACAAACGCCCACTTCACCTCAAACTTGCCCTTCCACTTGTCCTGAGACCAGACGCCTGCGTAGGAGTTGTAATCCACGGGCGAGCGCATCTCCGCCACGCCGCAGAAATGACCACTGCCGTTGACGCTGAACAGCAGGTAGAGGGGCCCCTTGGCCCCCAGCGAGCGGTAGGCCCCGTCCAGGCGCTTGTTGCCGTGCTCGGTGCTGCACCAGATGGAGTACTTGATGGAGCGGTGGATGTCGTCCTCAGAGTAGCTCTTGATGATGAACACACGGCCGTTCTTCAGGTTCCAGTCAAAGTCTTTGGGGTTGTAGTTGTTGAGGGCCCGTAGTTTCTCTAACACGGGGTGCACCTCCCCGGAGCAGGGAGAGGCACTGAGGGGGACCCCACCAACACCCATCCCAAAGCCTTCCACCCCTCCCTGGTTGAAGGTGCCCCTGTTCCGGGGTGCCACCCAGCGGTTCTGAGGTGGGAGCTGGGAGTGTTGGTGTTGATGCATGGGTTGAGGGGGGCCAGGCTGGGAGGAGAAGTTCTGGTGGGGGTGTTGGTGGGGGTGAGGGGGGCCTGGGGGAATCTGCTGGGGATGTTGGGGGGACTGGAGCGACTGCAGCTGAAAGGGTTGGTGGTGCTGCTGGTGTTGGTGCTGGGGCTGATGTTGGGGCTGATGTTGGTGGGGGAGAGGGCTCTGCAGCAGGGGCTGGCCCATCAGGGTCTGCTGCACCATGGTCTGAGGGGGCATCATGGTCTGAGCTAAGGGGGGCTTGTTGAGGGAGCCCTTATCGTCCCAGGTGCCAATATTCATGTTGTGCTTGATGGGCGGCGGGGGAATGGTAGGGCCCCCCATCCCCATGTTGGCTTTGGGCTTGACCTTGGGCTGGGGCTTGGCCGGCTTCCTGGCAATGGCTGCCCAGGATGTGGGTTTGGGGGCTGAGGAACTAACCAACGGTGGCATGCTATTGGCCGCCATGCTACTCATGCCCCCGAGGGGCGAGCCGACAGTCTTGGTGACGGCGGCGCCCATGTCCGTTCCCAGTTTTAATCCAGTCATGCCCTGCTCGATGCTGCTCAGCACCGGGACCTTATTGAGCTGGGCGTCACTGCTGAAGCCCGCCTGTCCGTCAGTTATAGCCCTCCCCAGAGAACTAGGGGTGTAAACATAACTATTACTATAGGCATTGCTCTGTGTGGACTGACCCTGAGAGACACTGGTGCCCCAGGTGGAATAGTCTGCGTTTCCAGGGAAGAAGTTGAAGCCATGCTGGCTGAGGAAGGGAGGGGTGTTGCCCAGGGCGCCCGGCTGGCTGAACACCCCGTCGGGGATAAAGTGGTGCTCGCCGTTGCTCATCTGTCCATAGGTGGTCAGGTAGGGCATGGGGGGGTCCCCCGCAGTGGACCAGGGGGCCTCTCCCAGGGAGTAAGGGAAGCCTATGGAGGGAGCATAGTAGCTGGGCATGTAGGGGTCAGACATTGGCGGGTAGCTGTTATTCTGCAGAAGGGGAGAACAGGGGTCAGTTAATGGATGACCTTAATGATAGAAGCTAAGACTAATCTTGCCCATCTCTCTTCAAAACCGTAACTAAGAAATAAATCAGCGTTCTTTTTAAGGAGCAAGATTGGCTTTCAGTGGAAATTATAGATACCAGCTCTATCAAATGTTTCCCATAGCAACAAGTGAAGACAGCAACAGTTTTATAATAATCTGTCAGTTGTTGTTGTAATAATTGTCAGAGTTCACAATCATTTATTTTATAAGTAAATTGGCGTGGGTGATAGCGGGTTTGTTCTTGGCTACATTTCACTAGAACTCTATAAGACGAAGTAAGCTTGTCCACCCAGGCACAGGATGATGAAGACCACCCAGGCACAGGATGATGAAGACCACCCAGGCACAGGATGATGAAGACCACCCAGGCACAGGATGATGAAGACCACCCAGGCACAGGATGATGAAGACCACCCAGGCACAGGATGATGAAGACCACCCAGGCACAGGATGATGAAGACCACCCAGGCACAGGATGATGAAGACCACCCAGGCACAGGATGATGAAGACCACCCAGGCACAGGATGATGAAGACCACCCAGGCACAGGATGATGAAGACCACCCAGGCACAGGATGATGAAGACCACCCAGGCACAGGATGATGAAGACCACCCAGGCACAGGATGATGAAGACCACCCAGTTATATTATTAAATCAACAATAATTCCACTATCAAAAGGTCATTTTTAATACTTTTCAATTTAAAAATGAGTCAGTCATCTGTCAATAGCTCGTCCTTCACATAGGTTACTATCCAGCGACTTTAGGTTAACACTCTATACACCCTCATATATCACTATTAGACACTATTCTGAGGGTTCATGCAGGTTCAAAAGGCGCAAATAACACATGTACCCTCTATGCTGTGGAATGTCAAGTTGCATGGCTGAAAGGCTTGGACACAATGAGTATACTCACTCACCTGATTCGTCTGACTGCTTAGGTAAGGTTCAAAGTCTTCATCGTTTACTCCATCCTTCTGATGCATTGATCCGTTTTGCACTGGAGAGAAAAAAATGGTTATCTTAGGCTATTCTTTATGATATAACCAAAAAGGTCTCTTGGCTAAAATAAACCATTGTGTTTTAACAGATCTATAAACTAATAATGAACAGCTGATTAACCCCTTTATATTGCCTTTAAGTAGTTGGGGTATAACATAAATGGTAACACCCAATAATATGACAGGCACAGTGGTGTATGGGTATGTTTAGTTAGTTTACCTACTTTTGACTGATGACACCAGGTCACCAAAATGTGGTGGAAGAGTGATCAAAGCAGTGATTTAATTACACTCTTTTGTTATCACAGTTTTCACATAAAGCATTTCCCTAGTCAGACAACATTTTGACTGCCATCAAACTCTACAACAACCATGCAATAGTAAATGAATACGGTGACAGGAATACCTTTATTTCCTTGTCCTTTGGGTCTCTGACATCAGAATGGGCAAGTGCAAAAAAAAAATAAAGGGAAAAGAGATGTATCAGATTTAACATATTAGGTAAATGTTTGATAGGGAGAAGAGTGATGGTAGCATTCATGCAAGGTGAGCTAGGCCTGGGCTACTGAATTACAATCAATGATTCTATACCAGTGGCTGTATATTACAAACATTTTACGCACATTCAGCCCTAGACTAGTTTATAGACCTACGGCTTCCTTGGGATTATTGACCGGATGTCAAACGCACACTGACATCCAGTAAACGTGCCGCATAGTACAGAATACAGCAACCGGCTCAAGCTGGAGCTTGTTGCCGCCGCTGCGCAGCCGGCAGTCTACTTCAAGGTTCGGCCTACATAGCAGCTAATAGCTATCATATATCAAATACTTTTGCCTATGTTATATGGCATGCCTACCACACTGAATGATAGCAGCTGACAAAACGGTTGACAATGCTCAAATTGCAACGACAAACATTTCACGACAGTGGGTTGTCAACAATAAGCACCTGATCGACTGTGGTTGCAGACATCCTCCAGGAGCCGAAACGGATTTCTGTTTGCGACTGTCCACGGTTTCTCCTGCTTCTGCACTCCGGTATTTTCTCAGCTCGTCTCGGGTTATCCAATCTCTGTATGTAGAGGCGGTGTTTTTCTCCAGTCGTCAGATCTTTCCCTACAATCTTTTCTCGAGCGCCGAGGATCGCGACTTTGTATCTGTCTGTGGTATTAAATGTTTCCGATCTAGTTGACGTTCGGCTACAATATATCACTTACTCTGAAACTGCCTAATGCCAGATTGGAATATCCCTTACTCTATTCCACAATGGCGGATGGGCTATTATGCCGCGTTCACATGCTAGTCGGAACTAAGAAACTTGGAAATATCCGACTTGCTAACTGGTTGTAGTTATACACGTGCCGCGTTCAACGAAATAGCAAGTCGGACATTTCCGAGTTTCCTAGTTCCGACTAGCATGTGAACGCGGCATCTATCTCGCTTCCGTTCTATTGCTCCATGACCTTCCGCCTGTGACGTTCTGAGCCATGTTACTACAGACTGACAGTCACATTTCACGACATGTCTCAGAAGATTTACCCTTTACTCTACAATAGAACATACTTTTGTTTCCCTTGTTAAAATTAATTGTGTGTTCACTGTGATGTGACAAACTATGTCATTTCAGACATATCTGTCCCTGTCTGCCTGCTCAGTATCATCTGAAACGGTCTCTCTGCAGATCTATGTGTAGCAGACCATTAGGCTACATGAAATGCCCTGCCTAAAGATCACTGTCGTGTGACATTTTTATTGCAAATTACATTAATGGAAGGATTCATTTAATAATTTGCCTACCAGCACATACAGGTCTCCTCTCATGGACTTGAATGGCATCCTTGAATGTAAATGGAATTTTCCTGACTTATAAATTGTAGGCTATTGTGGATAGATGGCTAGGTACAATAGCCTATCTCAAGGTTTGCCTTATACAGAGAGTTTGTGAGTTATGTCCATAAAACAGGAAAATTAACCCAGGGTGCATGCTACAATCATTTAAAAAAGTACATTCCATTTGTAGACCACTTTTCATGTACACAGACACACTAATGTATTGGGGACCTCTATTGTATGCATCTGTCAACATTGAAGTGGCGGTAATGCACCATAATGTTGGATGCCAACCGCCGACAAACCCCACCAAAGATCTGGCAAAGTTGGTCTTCTCGCGATATTTCCGCAGTGGGTGGTGAAGTCAGAGATATGGCAGCTGTCGCCCTGAAGTCCTGTCGCAAAGGACTTTCTCACATTTTGAGGGATGGAGCAGTCGCTACTCTCTCGCCAAAGGCTTTGGGAGGTGAGTATGATACTACGGTTCGATGTGTACCGTTTCACGGGAAAACTTACAGGCTTCGTTTATAAAAAGTAAACAAAATAGAGGAGGGAATGTGGCAGAGGCAGGCTCGGCACTAGGTACCACAGCCACAAAGTCATAAACCCAGCCTATTTCTACAATTTATCTTCCTAAAATGATTTTAAACTTCACCCTATCCTTATATTAAGCAACTTTTTGTTTTCATAAATTATTATGATATAGCCAATTTTGACTTCGTGGCTGTGGTAACTGGTGACAACCCAGCGGCAGACCCCGTCATCTGAATGTATTTGTTTGCTCATGCACATATAAACTGCGCAGCACTTGCATATTCTTAGATACCGCACAATCAATGCTGGTAAGGAATGGGCGCGTTCGAGCGTATCACTTTTGTCAACACGTTGACCAACGGTCACAGCCATTAACAATGTGTTGCATTATGGGTATAAAAATAGTCCGACTTGCTACTACATGTCGACCGCATGACCTTTACAACAACCATGTGATCAAAGGTCATGAACTTTCGACTGCAGTTCCTCCTTACAAACCGCAGTCAGAAACAAAGCATTGTGGGAGACAATGGCAGGTAGCCTTAGAGCGTTGGTCTAGTAACCGAAAGGTTGTAAGATCGAATCCCTGAGCTGACAAGGTGAAAATGACATGTACATTTAGGGAAGTAATACGCCTCTGGGGGTTAAAGTTGAAATGGAACTATAATCATATTCAAGTGGGTGTGATTGCGTTTCACATAACGATCACTTAATGAGTCCATTTTGTAATGTTAAGAACATTTGTAAATTACTCCAATAACATATGCTGCTGCAGAATAAACAAACCACACATGCTGATAACCTTTATTTCCTCATTACCATCATATCTACATTTCTGAATCAGGCCTTCATTGAAAATAAGAATTTGTTCTTAACTGACTTGCCTAGTTAAATAAAGGTAAAACAACCCTATTCTGCTTTTTGGAAGTAAAAGGCGTTACAGTGCATTAGGAAAGTATTCAGACCCCTTCCCTTTTTCCACATTTTGCTATGGTACAGCTTTATTCTAAAGTTGAATTTTTGCAAATTTATTACAAATAAAAACAGAAATACCTTATTTACATAAGTATTCAGACCCTTTGCTATGATACTCAAAATTGACCTCAGGTGCATTCTGTTTCCATTGATCATCTTTGAGATGTTTCTACGCCTTGATTGGAGTCCACCTGTGGTAAATTCAATTGATTGGACATGATTTGGAAAGGCACACACCCGTCTATATAAGGTCCCACAGTTGACAGTGCACATCAGAGAAAAAACCAAGCCATGAGTTTGAAGGAATTGTCCGAAGAACTCCGAGACAGGATTGTGTCGAGGGACAGATTTGAGGAAGGGTAATAAAAAATGTCTGCAGCATTGAAGGTCCCCAAGAAAACAGTGGCCTCCATCATTCTTAAATGGAAGAAGTTCGGAATCACCAAGACTAACTAGAGCTGACCGCCCGGCCAAACTGAGCAATCAGGGGAGCAGGGCCTTGGTCAAGGGAGGTTACCAAGAACCCGATGGTCACTCTGGCAGAGTTCCTCTGTGGACATGGGAGGACCTACCAGAAGGACAACCATCTCAGCAGAACTCCACCAATCAGGCCTTTTTGGTGGCCAGATGGAATCCACTCCTCAGTAAAAGGAATATGACAGCCAGCTTGGAGTTTTCCAAAAGGCACCTAAAGGACTCTGACTATGAGAAACAAGATTCTCTGGTCTGATGAAACCAAGATTGAACTCTTTGGCCTGAAAGCCTAGCATCACGTATGGAGGAAACCTGGCACCATCCATACGGTGAAGCATGGTGGTGGCTGCATGATGCTGTGGGGATGTTTTTCACTGGCAGAGACTGGAAGATGTGTCAGGATCGAGGGAAAGATGAACGGAGCAAAGTACAAAGAGACCCTTGAAGATAACCTGCTACAGAACACTCAGGACCTCAGACTGAGGCGAAGGTTCACCTTCCAACAGGACAACGACCCTAAGCACACAGCCTAGACAACGCAGGAGTGACTTCAGGACAAGTCTCTGAATGTCCTTGAGTGGCCCAGCCAGAACCCAGACTTGAACCCGATCGAACATCGCTTGAGAGACCTGAAAAAGCTGTACAGTGACACTCCCCATCCAACCTGACAGAGCTTGAGAGGATCTGCAGAGAAGAATGGGAGAAACTCCCCAAATACAGGTGTCCCAAGCTTGTGGCATCATACTCAAGGCTGTAATCGCTGCCAAAGTTGCTTCAATAAAGTACTCATTGAAGGTTCTGAATACTTATGTAAATGTGATATTTAAGTGTTTTATTTGTAATACATTTTCAAAAAAATTTTAAACCTGTTTTTGCTTTGTCATTATGGGATATTGTGTGTGGATTGAGGGGGGAAAATAATCAAATCCATTTTAGAGTAAGGCTAACGTTACAAAATGTGGAAAAAGTCAAGGGGTCTGAATGCACTGTATATGTTCAAAAGTGGTTGATGTTAGCCATCATTGGTTAGGGATGGATCGAAATGTACAGAATGGGTACCTGGAGGAAGATGGGGGAGTGTCATTGTCACGGTTGTCATAGGGTTTAGCGGACCAAGACGCGGCGGGGAAATGTGCACTCATCTTCTTTTATTTCAACGGACAAAGAAGGTAAACCAAAATAAACACGTACACAACAACTAATAACAGGCCGGTAAGGCATAGAGCTAGCTATACACAGCACAATCTCCCACAAAACACTAAAACAAACACATACCTATATATAGAACCCTCAATCAGAGGCAACTAGAAAACACCTGCCTCCAATTGAGTCCAATCCCCAATTAACTAAGCATAGAAATACAAAATACTAGACTAAACATAGAAATACATAACCATAGAACATTGCCCAAAACCCGGAATAATAAATCAAACACCCTACTAAACACACAACCACCCCGAACCACATAAAACAAATACCCCCTGCCACGTCCTGACCAAACTACAATAACAAATAACCCCTTTACTGGTCAGGACGTGACAGTCATGCTTTTTCAATTTCAGTCAAAGGGAGGGTTTAGTATTTTTTTAAAGTCTATTCTAGGGGACGGTCATGTAATTTATGAAATGTCAATATTTCTCTGTTTTAGAATTTGTTGCGTAAATAGGGAGGTGGTGGAACCAAAAGTGAGTGCGAGAGGGGGGTGACCTGGGAAGCTTGAGGTACCGGAACAGATGGAGAAAAATAAATCACCTTTATAATAAAGCAGTGCATGCATATCATCACATTTGCGTAGTGGTATAGACCAGTAGAGTATAGGAGCTTACAGAAGTTGCACACATGGGGAACATTTGTTGTTCTTGGGTCTGGGAAGAATTTGGCCTTTTTATAAACATATTTTGTGCAATTCTGTCATTTTATACATATTTGTTATTGAAAATATATTATTTCACAGCAATTTAGATGATACAATTCCCTACACTATTCAGTGCTTGTTTTTATCACATATTCTGAAATTGAGCAAACAGTGTAGAATTTTAGCAACCAGGAAATGACAAAGCTATTTCCACAAAGTCAGAACAGCTTCCCCATTTTGACAACAGATGCCCCTCCGGCGGGAGAAATCAATAGGCTAATATCACAGCCAGACACAACACTGGCGGGTAAGTAATACTGTTAAACACTATCATTCCTCTATAAGCGTCAGATATGTTATGGACATTTTCAGAAATTACAATGCAAAAATTCTAAGAAATCCTATGTGTAGCACCTTTAAGGTTGGCGCTCTCAGGCAGGATGAAAACAACTACATCGACCATGATCCTTTGCTCGTTACGACCACTTTCGCCATGATCCTTATCAAAATCAGGGTATGAGTCGAGTCCTTGTCCCAGAATCGCCCAGAATGGACCACACGGCCCATTGATGACACATGGGCAATGTACACAATGGCCGTTAATATGATTCCAAGGGAGTTTTACATCTCCTCAAAAGTAATCTGATATGGCGTGCTTCAAATTCAAATACTTCCAGCTTCATGCGCCATCGTGAGTTTTCCATAGGAATACGTGGATGACGTACATCAGCGCTATCATCATTTACTGGTTTTAATGTCTATGGTTTGCACAGTCTCCCAGTTTAAAATGCAGGAGTAGCTTCTTTTTGCAACGCTAGTATTTACCATAGAGAATGATAGAGGCCTCAAGTAGCCAAAAGGCTGCGTTAGCATGGGCTGAGCCATTGAGAGCTTTCACCGTTTTGATTGACGTCAAACTGAGTGGGACTTCCAACTTCATTGTGACCCTGTTGGAGTCATGTCATGTGCTTTCAGAGACACTACAATGGCACAGATACAAAGATGAGTCCTCTATCTATCTCTATGGTATTTACACACTTGCGTTACTGGGAATTGGCTTGCAACTTTTTTTTTAAATAGTCTGCTGAAAGCCAGAAATGAAATAATATTTTATTTCAACTTACTCTTTTGATTGTCTGTAGGCTTGGTCCTTATGCAGGGGGGAATTAGAGAAAAAAAGCATCTAATGGAAAGTATAATTAACAGAATTTCCAAACGTGGGTCTGTTGTAGACCCATGCAGTTTCTCAGCAAGGTCAGTCCCTCTCTGCTTACCTCATGTCAAAATAAAAGTCCTCCACAAGTTCTTACTTTTTTTGGGCAGGTATGGTGCACGTGCAGGACTTTTATTTTGACATGCGCTAATCGGAGAGAAAAGTGGGTCTACAGACCCATGTTTAGAAAGTCTGTTAAATGTATGTTCCATAGTACATCAGGGAAACTGGGCAGAAGGGAGTGGTGCTTCAAATACAGCAGATCTGCAACATCATTAATTGAGCATCTCATATCCTCCTTAATTGCCAGCCTCAACACGTTACGGACAGAGATGAACTGTATAGGAAGCTCTGAGGACAGAGATGAACTGTATAGGAAGCTCTGAGGACAGAGATGAACTGTATAGGAAGCTCTGAGGACAGAGATGAACTGTATAGGAAGCTCTGAGGACAGAGATGAACTGTATAGGAAGCTCTGAGGACAGAGATGAACTGTATAGGAAGCTCTGAGGACAGAGATGAACTGTATAGGAAGCTCTGAGGACAGAGATGAACTGTATAGGAAGCTCTGAGGACAGAGATGAACTGTATAGGAAGCTCTGAGGACAGAGATGAACTGTATAGGAAGCGCTGAGGACAGAGATGAACTGTATAGGAAGCGAAGCTCTGAGGACAGAGATGAACTGTATAGGAAGCTCTGAGGACAGAGATGAACTGTATAGGAAGCTCTGAGGACAGAGATGAACTGTATAGGAAGCTCTGAGGACAGAGATGAACTGTATAGGAAGCTCTGAGGACAGAGATGAACTGTATAGGAAGCTCTGAGGACAGAGATGAACTGTATAGGAAGCTCTGAGGACAGAGATGAACTGTATAGGAAGCTCTGAGGACAGAGATGAACTGTATAGGAAGCTCTGAGGACAGAGATGAACTGTATAGGAAGCTCTGAGGACAGAGATGAACTGTATAGGAAGCTCTGAGGACAGAGATGAACTGTATAGGAAGCTCTGAGGACAGAGATGAACTGTATAGGAAGCTCTGAGGACAGAGATGAACTGTATAGGAAGCTCTGAGGACAGGTCATGTGGATACTGGACAGTCAATACATTGGCAGATGCAAACAGATTATCATCTTTAAATGACAGCTGTTCTTGAGGGCTCAAACAAAAAAAAGCAGATTGCGATTTTGTTCATACTGGTGAACTGCCGTTTCAATTGTGTGGTTGTAATATCAACAGTCCCTTATCTCTGGTATATCTAGTCATGCATCATTCAAGACTAAGTTTAAATTGTGTGCAGCGCAATGGACATATAATGCACAATGTCTCAGGAATGACTGTCTGGGTTGTCAGTACTCAGTATTGAAAATAGTCAGGCCCGCAACCTGGACCTACAGGTCGTGGTGAGAACATTTGAACACAAAAATGCAAGGCGACACTGTCGCATATTGTTGTTACTATAGGCCTCTACGTAGAACAAAAAAGAGATTGGCATTAATAGACTGGTTTTACGCACAACAAATTTCTATCCATGCTGGGAGAGACCGTGAGGATGGCGCATGTCATGCAGGTTCAGGTAGGCTGTACAGGACAGCTGTATATTCTAAACAAAATCAATTGGTTGCAGATTAGTATGCTGTTGTATCGAGCATTTATTTTACAATCCGTCAGCCAGCAGCCTAAATGGACGCCCTGCTTATCATGGGAAAATAACAACCAAATAGTTGTAACATTTATCCATTAGCTAAGGCAAAGCTATAGGCTACATGCCCTGGCACCACAGAAAGCCTATCATCAATTCGATAGGCAGCCGCATACACATGTCGCAGTTTCAACACAATGGACAGCGATCTGTAATCTATACTTTGTGAATGGCTGTCTGGCAGACTCATTCGATTGTTTATTTTTTCAGGGGGGCGAACTACGACCTTGCAGGGGTCCAGAGAAACTGTGTTATGCCAGTTCTAGCATTGCTAAAAGCACCTAGGGTAGCCTACTTTTTAGACATCAATGCAAATGCTGTTAATTAAATTAAGTATAACATTTTGCGTTACAATTTTCTAGGCTTGTAATGTTATTCTGTTTTGAATTGTTTTTACATTGTGATAAGTAACACATTTTCACCTGAATTGCATCACGTCATAGTCTGCTGTATCAGGGTCTGTTCGGTAGCTTTCACTCTGGTGACGTCAACGAGGTCTTGTCCCACAGCACTGGCCCAATTCAGTTTTCTAAATGTTACATAAGAATGCCTCAGCTGATCATTCCTTGCCTTGACTTCACCCTGATTTGATCTTTCAAGGGGATTTCACAAATCACCCAAATACAACCTACATTTTACACGCCGTTCTTAAAGACGCACTCCATTCTCAACTATTGCATTAAATCACTTATTCTAATTCTATCATAGTCAATTGGCACATATTGTGTGTGTTTGTCCTACAGGTGTGAGACAGAAGTCCTCTGTACAGTATGCAACGAGGCCAGAGCTCCCCAAGCTGGCCTACCGCAGGGTAAAGGGGAAGAGTCCAGGCGTGGTCTTCCTGCCTGGGTATGGATCCAACATGAACGGCCAGAAAGCAGAGGCCCTGGAGGAGTTCTGCAGGTCGCTAGGACACTCATACCTTAGGTACTGTACTCTACCTGCCGCTGTGTAACGCAATACACAGCGGCAGGTAACCTAGTGGTTAAGAGCGTTGGGCCAGGAACTGAAAGGCCGCTGGTTCGTATCCCCGAGCTGATTAGGTGAAAAATCTGTGTGGGCCCCAGGGCAAGGCACTTAACCCTAATCACTCTAGATAAGAGCGTCTGCTAAATGACTAAAATGTAATTAAATGTTTTTCACAAATATAAATACAAATAAATAAAATTGCATGATTATGGCATAAGTCATTACCTCAAGCTTCCAGTAAAGACATACTGGTACACAACTAACTTTCAAATTATGGCTGAACTTTGCCTCTTGTAGCCTTCCCAAGTTGCTAAAATCTTTTGATTAGGTTATAGGTGTTGAACAAAGGTTGCTATAGTATTTTATTCGCTCTTGCTCACCTCACTTTTAAGAAAAGGAAATTGAGTGAACATTTTAATATAAATTGTATGGCCTAATAAACCATGTTATAGAAATACCATGTTGATATCGTCCTTTAGACCGTGGCACATTACCCAAATATACCCCCTGAATCTGAATATCTGAGGTAGGCGTACCTTAGCCAAACCTCTATCCTGATGTTCATTGCCTGAATAGACCCCCTAGCTTTCGAACCCATTTACTCCTGAGGTGCTGACCTGTTGCACCCTCTACAAACACTGATTATTATTTGACCCTGCTGGTCATCTATGAATGTTTGAACATCTTGAAGAACGATCTGGCTTCAATGGCCATGTCCTCTTATAATCTCCATCTTGCACAGCCAGAAGAGGACTGGCCACCCCTCAGAGCCTTGTTCCTTTCTAGGTTTCTTCCTAGGTTCCTGCCTTTCTAGGGAGTTTTTCCATGCTTCTATCTCTGCATTGCTTGCTGTTTGGGGTTTTAGGCTGGGTTTCTGTGTAGCACTTTGTGACATTTGCTGATGTAAAAAACTTTTATTAATACATTTGATTGATTGATAGCCTGTATGTTACGCAAATAGACCACCCTCTAACTCATGTTACCCAAATACACTGCTCTCTGAGTTTTTACGCTAGCTTAGTAGCCAGATTATTTCCCATGTTTTATTGTATGTCTGACTGGTCCTCCAGGCTCATGTTGTGTTTGTGTTTCCCCAGGTTTGACTACACAGGCCATGGGTTATCAGAGGGGGTGTTCACTGACGGGACCATCGGCACCTGGAAGAAAGACGTCCTCTTCGTGTTGGATGAACTAACAGAGGGTCCACAGGTAAAATAACTCTCCACTGGATCTAGAATCCTATCTAAACTAGCCTTTAGATAACTCTCGTATTTATGTATGTATTTGGTGGGATTCAAATTGGTATTTCATTTTGTTCATTATTAAAGTGTTTTGTATTTTCAGATCTGCGTTTAAGCGCTCAAAGACTGGTTTGACTTTATAACCCAGTTATAGACCGTCTCTTACATGACATTGATATTTCAAAATATGCTGTGATAATTTTGCCCTCCATAATATTTACTCTATTTGTTGTGTAAGATTTCAGTTGGAATCTGTATAAAAACAAAACTGTGGTTCTGTATTAGTGTTGTTGAATTCAAACGTTGGTGGTGTTAGTGTCACATGTTTCCACAAGTGGGCACTGTCACACAAATTAAACAGCATCTCACACCACCATTGTAAAGTTCACGTCACACACGTTCAATCATTACCAGAGTAGCATAGCCTGCCATGCCAGGCTTCAGGGTTCTGCTTGACATTCATCAGACACACAGCTAGTGAATGAGACCATTAGCAGGGCCAGAGTCATATTACTCCCAATGTCCTTGTGATGATGATGATGATGATTTGGAACTGATTCAGGGAACAGAACCAAAAACCGAAAAAATAATATTTTTCCAGGAACGGAAAAACTGAAAGTGATCTTTTAGTGTTCCGGAACAGTACCGTTATTTTCAAATCTTGAGAACTGGTTAATCATTTTTAAAAATTGTTCCCAAAATATTCTTCATATCTGGTATGTAATTCTGTAATTTAGTGACGTTATAATACTAGTAATAGCCTAAACACATTACAATTCATGTCATGTAAACAACTAGCTTACCGTTCCATAGCAAGCTTCTCCATCCACACTAATTGGCGGAGTAAATGAATGGCATAAATGTAAAAGCTCCAGTATGTTGAGTTCACAGGGAAATGTATGAGAAGGAACTATATGAACCATTACTTTTTCTGGATCAAACCAGTTCTTTATTATTCTGGTTGGAACACTCCAACTGAGCGAAATACAGAGGGGTTGTGCTCGGAATGGAACGATTGGAAAATAAATTCCCCTGGTTAGAATCACATCTGTTTTTAGAAACTACTTCTGTCCATTGTAGCGATAGCTAGATGACCATGGTGCTTCTCTGCAGAAGAGTCGGTTCAAATGGAAGAAAGAAGATGAGGAGACAAGGGGAGGAGACAAGCGAAGCAATCCATATCAAACTGTTGGTATTTCTATGTACCATTGCTCCCTATCCTAGATCAAGGCATCTTTAACGTAATCATGTCTTTCCCCATGGTCTCTCTGTTTAGATCATGGTAGGGTCTAGTATGGGCGGCTGGCTCATGCTGTTGGCAGCTATCGCCAGGCCGGAGAAGACTGCGGCTCTGGTGGGCATATCCACGGCAGCAGACCACATCGTCACAGCCTTCAAGTCAATGTCTTTAGAGGTGAGCGAGGACATCATAAATGTGTGGTTATGACCAGGGTCTTTGTGCTAATTCCATTTCTATTCAGGGAGTGGTGAAGTGAAATAAAATGCTCTATGTGAATGTCAATTCATTGTTTTATTTCAAATGGAATTGATCCCATTTCACCACAGGTGCGTAAGGAGATTGAAGAGAAGGGCGTGCTGACTGTGCCCACCAAGCACAGCGAGGAGGGAACCTACACGTTCACTATTGGCTTCCTGAACGAGGCGGAGAACCACTGTGTCCTCCAGAGCCCCATCCCCATCACCTGCCCTGTGAGGCTCATCCACGGCCTGAAGGACGACGACGTGCCCTGGCACATCTCCATGCAAGTGGCCGAGCGCGTCCTCAGCCCCGACGTGGACGTCATCCTACGCCGCCACGGCCAGCACCGCATGGCTGAGAAGGATGACATCAGGCTCATGGTCTACACCATCGACGACCTCATAGACAAGCTGACCACCCTGGTTTGAGTTGGGAGGGTGTTAGAAATGCACCCCATTGGAGAGGCAGGAGCAGCCATATATGATCCCGCTCTCCCCTTCCCCTTCCTGCCATCCTACAGTTTGTCCTCAGTATGCTGTTACAAAGCAAGAGAGAGAGACGAGGATTATTGAAAGTACAAACTGTGACGGAACGAGGATGTCGTCTGTCAGAAACCTCAGCCAGGTCCCTAATGCCTCCCTTGGGCCTTACCAGTTTACTCTGTGCAGTGTTTTTTAGGTAAACCTTTCTACGGGCAATGCTGCCACTGCTAATGCTGCCACTGCTAATGCTGCCACTGTTTGTTTGCCAGATCCTGATCCCTTTGCCAGACCCCAACAGTTCTACTGTGCCTTTTTTACCACATCTCATACCCGTTGGGTCAATAAAGCCCCTGCACAGCAGAGTGGAGCGCAGGTCTCGTCTAACTGTGCACGCAGATATTATATGAGGTACAGATAGAATACACAGACAACAAGCTCCATCACACTGCCTCCTACGCAGAAGTGTGGTGATCGGTCCAAGCTGTATTTTCACACTGTGTCGATACCAAAAAGACTACACTATCACAAAATAGCTGAAGAAAAGTCAAGAGGAATTTATTTTCATAATCTACTGTACATCCACCCACATTCCCATGGGCCAGTCTGAGCCACTGGGCTGTTGATTAACATGTCGTTGGTTATTGGACTGTGTTCAATGGGGCAGAAAGCCAGTCCTGCTGCAGCAGACGCAGTAACTCGCTCTCATCCCCTAACTGCTGCTCTGACCTTTCACTCTTCGGCAGAATGTTTGCAATCAGTCACCTACGCATCACAACACCAACCGGATGACAACACTTAAACATGAGCACGCATCGGGGTGTAAAACAAAACGCCTGAGTTATGGAAGTACTGTACAGTGCCTTCGGAAAGTGTTCAGACCCCTTGACTTTTTCCACATTTTATTACGTTACAGCCTTATTCTAAAATGGATCAAATGTTTTTTTCCTCAGCAATCTACACACAATACCCCATAATGACAAAGCATAACAGTTTTTTAGACATTTTTGCAAATGTATTCAAAATAAAAAACATACCTTATTTACATAAGCATTCAGACCCTTTGCTATGAGACTCGAAATTGAGCTCAGGTGCATCCTGTTTCCATTGATCATCCTTGAGATGTTTCTACGCCTTGATTGGAGTCTGTGGTAAATCCAATTGATTGGACATTATTTGGAAAGGGACACACCTGTCTATATAAGGTCCCACAGTTGACAGTGCATGTCTTCCCTGTCTTCCCTGTGGCTCAGTTGGTAGAGCATGGTGTTTGCAACGCCAGCATGGTGTGTGCAACGCCAGGGTTGTGGGTTCGATTCCCACGGGGAACCAAGACATAAACCAAGACATGAGGTCGAACAAATTGTCTGTAGGCTCCGAGACAGGATTGTGTTGAGGCACAGATCTGGGAAATGGTACCAAAACATGTCTGCAGCATTGAAGGTCCCCAAGAACACAGAAGACTCCATCATTCTAAAATTGAAGAAGTTTGGAACCACTAAAGACTTTTCCTAGAGCTGGCCGCCCAGCCAAACTGAGCAATCGGGGTAGAAGGGCCTTGGTCAAGGAGGTGACCAAGATTCCGATGGTCACTCTGACAGAGCTCTGGAGTTCCTCTGTGGAGATGGGAGAAACTTCCAGAAGGACAACTATCTCTGCAGCACTTTACCAATCAGGTGGCCAGACTGGTTGAGTGGCCAGACGGAAGCTACTTCTCAGTAAAAGGCACATGACAGCCCGCTTGGAGTTTGCCAAAAGTACCCTAAAGACTCTCAGACAAGATTCTCTGTTCTGATGTAACCAAGATTGAACTTTGGCCTGAATGCCAAGCGTCACTTCTGGAGGAAATCTGTCCCCATCCCTACGATGAAGCATGGTGGTGGCAACATCATGCTGTGAGGATGTTTTTCAGAGGCAGGGACTGGGAGACTAGTCAGGATCGAGGCAAAGATGAACGGAGCAAAGTACAGAGATCCTTGATGACAACCTGCTCCAGAGCGCTCAGGACCTCAGACTGGGGCGAAGGTTCACCTTACAATAGGACAATGACCCTAAGCACACAGCCAAGACAACGCAGGAGTGGCTTCGGGACAAGTCTCTGAATGTCCTTGAGTGGCCCAGCCATGAATGTCCTTGAGTGGCCCAACATCTCTGGAGAGACCTGAAAATAGCTGTGCAGCAACGCTCCCCATCCAACCTGACAGCTTGAGAGGATCTGCAGAGAAGAATGGGAGAAACTCCCCAAATACAGGTGTAACAAGCATCCTACCCAAGAAGACTCGATGCTGTAATCGCTGCCAACGGTGCTTCAACAAAGTACTGATTAAAGGGTCTGAATACTTATGTAAATGTAAAATTTACTGTTTTTATTTTTGTATAATTTAGCAAAATTTCTAAAAACCTGTTTTTGCTTTGTCATTATGGGGTATTGTTTGTAGATTGAGCAAAAAATATATATAATCCATTTTAGAATAAGGCTGAAACGTAACAAAATGTAGAAAAAGTCAAGGGGTCTGAATACTTTCTGAATGCACTGTATGTACATTACTGGTGAGGAATTTACTAATATGTAGTGCTAGACCATGTACCCTAATGACAAGGGCTAGAAGTGCATACACTCAGATACAGGGATGGTGAGAATACTCCTGAATTTATTTTAGCTTGACAGTCAAATGGTACAGTATTGCAATGATGTTAGGATTCAAAAGCTTAACGGACATTCTGGAAAATCATCTCTATTTCCCGTATTTCATGCATGATGTCATTTCAGTACTGTAGCCTTCACCGCACTCAGACCCTCTCTCCAGATCTGTCATCCACCTCTATAACTCTAAACCAATTAAAGCAGAGCAATGGCTCTCATTATCAAAATTGAGAGACAAGCTGCAAGTCAGACACTAATGGGTTGTACTGTGCCTTCCAAATCTGCAGATACATTTAAGGTAGGTGAAAAACATGGTTTTATTTATCTGGTTCTATAAATTGTGAGTCTGGGCTCCAATCCAGTGTCAGAGTAGTAAACACTTTTGTCATGTGCCTTTTAGATATTGTCCATGGGCATGATCAGTGCTGACCTGTCATTCATGGCAGGTGGAGCCCCACCTGTTTAGCTAAAAAAAATACTTTTTTGTTGTTGCCTGTTTTGCATGTTATTTTAGCATTATTACATGTCACATATCAGTTTGCAAACAATGTAAAAAAAAAGTTAATAAAACCGCATACAAACATGGCCTCTTTTTTGCTTTCCTGAGTAAGGCAGCTCCAAAATAAATCAAAATCAAATTTATTTATATAGCCCTTCTTACATCAGCTGATATCTCAAAGTGCTGTACAGAAACCCAGCCTAAAACCCCAAACAGCAAGCAATGCCGGTGTAGAAGCACGGTAGCTAGGAAAAACTCCCTAGGAAGGCCAAAACCTAGGAAGAAACCTAGAAAGGAACCAGGCTATGAGGGGTGGCCAGTCCTCTTCTGGCTGTGCCAGGTGGAGATTATAACAGAACATGGCCAAGATGTTCAAATGTTCATAAATGACCAGCATGGTCAAATAATAATAATCACAGTTGTCGAGGGTACAACAGGTCAGCACCTCAGGAGTAAATGTCAGTTGGCTTTTCATAGCCGATCATTGAGAGTATCTCTACTGCTCCTGCTGTCTCTTGAGAGTTGAAAACAGCAGGTCTGGGACAGGTAGCACGTCCGGTGAACAGGTCAGGGTTCCATAGCCGCAGGCAGAGCAGTTGAAACTGGAGCAGCAGCACGGCCAGGTGGACTGAGGACAGCAAGGAGTCATCATGTCAGGTAATCCTGAGGCATGGTCCTAGGGCTCAGCCTCCGAGAGAGAGAAAGAAAAATAGAGAGAATTAGAGAGAGCATACTTAAATTCACACCGGACACAGGATAAGACTGGAGAGATACTCCAGATATAACAGACTGACCCTAGCCCCCCGACACACAAACTACTGCAGCATAAATACTGGAGGCTGAGACAGGAGGGGTCAGGAGACACTGTGGCCCCATCCGACGATACCCCTGGACAGGGCCAAACAGGAAGGATATAACCCCACCCACTTTGCCAAAGCACAGCCCCCACACCACTAGAAGGATAACTTCAACCACCAACTTACCATCCTGAGACAAGGCCGAGTATAGCCCACAAAGATCTCCGCCACGGCACAACCCAAGGGGGGGCGCCAACCCAGACAGGAAGACCATGTCAGTGACTCAACCCACTCAAGTGACGCACCCCTCCCAGGGACGGCATGGAAGAACACCAATAAGCCAGTGACTCAGCCCCTGTAATAGGGTTAGAGGCAGAGAATCCCAGTGGGGAGAGGGGAACCGGCCAGGCAGAGACAGCAAGGGCGGTTCGTTGCTCCAGAGCCTTTCCGTTCACCTTCACACTCCTGGGCCAGACTACACTCAATCATAGGACCCACTGAAGAGATGAGTCTTCAGTAAAGACTTAAAGCTTGAGACCGAGTCTGCATCTCTCACATGGGTAGGCAGACCATTCCATAAAAATGGAGCTCTATAGGAGAAAGCCCTGCCTCCAGCTGTTTGCTTAGAAATTCTAGGGACAATTAGGAGGCCTGCGTCTTGTGACCGTAGCGTACGTGTAGGTATGTACGGCAGGACCAAATCGGAAAGATAGGTAGGAGCAAGCCCATGTAATGCTTTGTAGGTTAGCAGTAAAACCTTGAAATCAGCCCTTTCCTTAACAGGAAGCCAGTGTAGGGAGGCTAGCACTGGAGTAATATCACATTTTTTGGTTCTAGTCAGGATTCTAGCAGCCATATTTAGCACTAACTGAAGTTTATTTAGTGCTTTATCCGGGTAGCCGGAAAGTAGAGCATTGCAGTAGTCCAACCTAGAAGTAACAAAAGCATGGATTAATTTTTCTGCATCATTTGTGGACAGAAAGTTTCTGATTTTTGCAATGTTACGTAGATGGAAAAAAGCTGCCCTTGAAACAGTCTTGATATGTTCTTCAAAAGAGAGATCAGGGTCCAGAGTAACGCCGAGGTCCTTCACAGTTTTATTTGAGACGACTGTACAACCATCAAGATTAATTGTCAGATTTAACAGAAGATCTCTTTGTTTCTTGGGACCTAGAACAATCATCTCTGTTTTGTCCGAGTTTAAAAGTAGAAAGTTTGCAGCCTTCCACTTCCTTATGTCTGAAACACAGGCTTCTAGCGAGGGCAATTTTGGGGCTTCACCATGTTTCAATGAAATGTACAGCTGTGTGTCATCCGCATAGCAGTGAAATTTAACATTATGTTTTCATATGATATCCCCAAGAGGTAAAATATATAGTGAAAACAATAGTGGTCCTAAAACGGAACCTTGAGGAACACCGAAATTTGCAGTTGATTTGTCAGAGGACAAACCATTCACAGAGACAAACTGATATCTTTCCGACAGATAAGATCTAAACCAGGCCAGAACTTGTCCGTGTAGACCAATTTGGGTTTCCAATCTCTCCAAAAGAATGTGGTGATCGATGGTATCAAAGCAGCACTAAGATCTAGGAGCACGAGGACAGATGCAGAGCCTCGGTCTGACATCATTAAAAGGTAATTTACCACCTTCACAAGTGCAGTCCCAGTGCTATGATGGGGTCTAAAACCAGACTGAAGCGTTTCGCATACATTGTTTGTCTTCAGGAAGGCAGTGAGTTGCTGCGCAACAGCTTTTTCTAAAAGATTTTAGAGGAATGGAAGATTCGATATAGGCCGATTAGTTTTTTATATTTTCTGGGTCAAGGTTTGGCTTTTTCAAGAGAGGCTTTATTACTGCCACTTTTAGTGAGTTTGATACACATCCGGTGGATAGAGAGCCGTTTATTATGTTCAACATAGGAGGGCCAAGCACAGGAAGCAGCTCTTTCAGTAGTTTAGTTGGAATAGGGTCCAGTATGCAGCTTTAAGGTTTAGAGGCCATGATTATTTTCATCATTGTGTCAAGAGATATAGTACTAAAACACTTTAGTGTCTCCCTTGATCCTAGGACCTGGCAGAGTTGTGCAGACTCAGGACAACGGAGCTTTGGAGGAATACGCAGATTTAAAGAGGAGTCCGTAATTTGCTTTCTAATGATCATGATCTTTTCCTCAAATAAGTTCATGAATTTATTACTGCTGAAGTGAAAGCCATCCTCTCTTGGGGAATGCTGCTTTTTAGTTAGCTTTGCGACAGTAGCAACATTTTTTGGGGGATTGTTCTTATTTTCCTCAATTAAGTTGGAAAAATAGGATGATCGAGCAGCAGTGAGGGCTCTTCGATACTGCACGGTACTGTCTTTCCAAGCTAGTCGGAAGACTTCCAGTTTGGTGTGGCGCCATTTCCGTTCCAATTTTCTGGAAGCTTGCTTCAGAGCTCGTGTATTTTCTGTATACCAGGGAGCTAGTTTCTTATGACAAATGTTTTTAGTTTTTAGGGGTGCAACTGCATCTAGGGTATTGCGCAAAGTTAAATTGAGTTCCTCAGTTAGGTGGTTAACTGATTTTTGTCCTCTGATGTCCTTGGGTAGGCAGAGTGAGTCTGGAAGGGCATCAAGGAATCTTTGGGTTGTCTGAGAATTTATAGCACGACTTTTGATGCTCCTTGGTTGGGGTCTGAGCAGATTATTTGAAGCGATTGCAAACGTAATAAAATGGTGGTCCGATAGTCCAGAATTATGAGGAAAAACATTAAGATCCACAATATTTATTCCACGGGACAAAACTAGGTCCAGAGTATGACTGTGGCAGTGAGCTTGTCCAGAGACATGTTGGACAAAACCCATTGAGTTGATTACAGGTGTTTCAGCCTAGCTCAGTGCTTTCTGTGGTGGAGGGGCAGCCAGCGGAAAATACAGAGCGTAGTGGTTGGTAATGTTCTCTAGTTGCACCGTGATTGGCTCAGTGTTCTGTTACTCATGGGGACATTACGTCACTGCAAAATTTAAGGGAGAGCTCAAATTCATAGAGTTACATTAGAAGTGCCCAACCAAGAATGCTCAAGGTCATTGGCCACAGATAAAATGACATCAAATCATGTTATATCTACAGTAGCTTTGATTGGACAACATACTTTCAAAATCTTAGCAAGCTAGTAGTCATCATCGGGAATGAAGTCGACAATCTACTTGCAAATCCTTTTCAATCCTTGTCAAATGAAGATAAATTATAGATAAAACACGTCAGTGCTCATTGGCCATTGGACATAAACATATGAGGGGTTTGGAAGGAATCAGTGGCTAACTGCAAGCATTACTAAGTGTAACCGATGTGAAATGGCTAGCTAGTTAGCGGTGGTGCGCGCTAATAGCGTTTCAATCGGTGAGGTCACTCGCTCTGAGACCTTAAAGTAGTTGTTCCCCTTACTCTGCAAGGGCCGCGGCTTTTGAGGAGCGATGGGTAACGAGGCTTCGATGGTGGCTGTAGTTGATGTGTGCAGAGGGTCCCTGGTTCGAGCCCAGGTAGGGGTGAGGAGAGGGATGGAAGCTAAACTGTTACATAAGCAATCACTATCCTGCTATTCAGTGGAGTGGATGTGTGGTCCAAGTCTGGGTTTAAGGGTCTCTTTTCCAAGATTAAAAGGATAAACATTCAACATTATTAGCCATGCTGTCAATCCAGTCTGACTTCAGTGAGTTCAAGACAACTGGGAACTCAGGGGGAAAAAGGGAGCTCTGACTGGGAAAATACATTTTGAACGGTCATCCAACTCGGAATTCCAAGTCGGAACTCTGGCCTCTTTCTAGAACTCCGACCTGAAGATCACTAACATAATGATTCAACCTTGTTTTTTCCTCGAGTTCCCAGTTGTCTTGAAAGCACCATAATGCCAGACTTTGAAGACAAAGTTTGATGACAAAATTTGCCCAAGAAGGACCACCGCGCCACCTTCCTGTTCATGTGAGCACAGCACAACAAGGTCAGTCCAAAAATGTATTGCATGCTGCTGCATAAATTATGTAATATGCCAGGGAAATATGTATACTGTAGCTAAGAAAGTAATACTAAGTGTATGTTGCTTGGTAAGCTGTTAGTAGCCCATGTGCCTTACCCTAATAATTTGGTCCCTTTTCCCCCTCGTAATTCTGCCTACTGTTCTGACTTAGCCGTGCACAGCCTACAGCCTGTTTAAGAGAAATGTCATTATCAAATATTGCAAGAGCTTTCATTGTCTGCTTATGTGCCCCCTTTATTTATCCTACGGTTCTGGCTTGGTGTACAGGGAGAATACTGTAAGAACACCCATGTTCTGAATTATGGCTCTACATTTAGAAAGTGCTGAACAAATAGTTAAAGTTGAAGTCGGAAGTTTACATACACTCAATTAGTATTTGGTAGCATTGCCTTTAAATTGTTTAACTTGGGTCAAACATTTCAGGTAGCCTTCCACAAGCTTCCCACAATAAGTTGGGGGAATTTTGGCCCTTTCCCCCTGACAGAGTTAGTGCAACTGAGTCTGTTTTTTAGGCCTCCTTGCTCGCACATGCTTTTTCAGTTCTGCCCTCAGATTTTCTATAGGATTGAGGTCAGGGCTTTGTGATGGCCACTCCAATACCTTGACTTTGTTGTCCTTAAGCCATTTTGCCACAACTTTGGAAGTATACTTGGGGTCATTGTCCATTTGGAAGACCCATTTGCGACCAAGCTTTAACTTCCTGACTGATGTCTTGAGATGTTGCTTCAATTTATCCACATAATTTTCCTGCATCTAGTTTGTGAAGTGCACCAGTCCCTCCTGCAGCAAAGCATCCCCACAACATGATGCTGACTCCCCCGTGCTTCACGGTTGGGATTGTGTTCTTCGGCTTGTAAGCCTCCCCCTTTTTCCACCAAACATAACAATGGTCATTATGGCCAAACAGTTTTATTTTTGTTTCATCAGACCAGAGGACATTTCTCCAAAAAGTACAATCTTTGTCCCCATGTGCAGTTGCAAACCGTAATCTGGCTTTTTTATGCCGATTTTGGAGCAGTGGCTTCTTCCTTGCTGAGCGGCCTTTCAGGTTATGTTGATTATAGGACTCGTTTTACTGTGGATATAGATAATTGTTCTGTTTCCTCCAGAATCTTCACCATGTCCTTTTCTTGTTGTTCTGGGATTGATTTAGACTTTTCACACAAAAGTGCGTTCACCTCTAGGAGACAGAACCCATCTCCTTCCTGCGCGGTATGACGGCTGCGTGGTCCTATGGTGTTTATACTTGCGTATTATTGTCTGTACAGATGAACGTGGTACCTTCAGGCATTTGGAAATTGCTCCCAAGGATGAACCAGACTTGTGGATGTGTCCAATTTTTTTTCCGCGGTCTTGGCTGATTTCTTTTGATTTTCCCATGATATCAAGCAAAGAGGCACTGAGTTTGAAGGTAGGCCTTGAAATACATCCACAGGTATACCTCCAATTGACTCAAATTATGTCAATTAGCCTATCAGAAGCTTCTAAAGCCATGACATCATTTTCTGGAATTTTCCAAGCTGTTTAAAGGCAGAGTCAATTTAGTGTCCATTTAGTGAATTATAAGTGAAATAATCTGTCTGTAAACAATTGTTGGAAAAATGACTTGTGTCATGCACAAAGAAGATGTCCTAACCGACTTGCCAAAACTATAGTTTGTTAACAAGAAATTTGTGGAGTGGTTGAAAAACGAGTTTTAATGACTCCAACCTAAGTGTATGTAAACTTCCGACTTCAACTGTATATTAACTATGTCCGTCCTGTCCGTCCTAGTTCGCTCATTAATATCTTAAACGAAATTACGGAATGCCTCTTATCCACTCGTCATCCTCTTATGCCATAGTTTGTACATCTCAATTGTCAATAGAAATCACATTTTATTTAAGCAAGTCAGCCATATCAGCTATGTTTTCTAAGGCAGTAAATGAGGCTGAATGAACTGCTTTGCTGGCCAACAATGCTCTGCTGACAGCCAGGTGTAGCAGTGGTAAGGTGTTGGGACTGCTGTTGGGATTCTGCTGTTGGGACAGCTTTATGTAGACCCTAACAGTTTGTGGGCACCTTTTGTCACCGTTATCGTGCAATTAATGAATTGTTTGGTGTTGTGTTGTGTTAGCTTTGCTGGCATGAATCTAAAACAAATTGGGTGACTTTGCCCCTGGACTTTATGATAATGATGGTCAGCCCACATATCCTTTAAGCTGATCGTAGGCTCGCCTTGCCTTCCTTTGCCATCTCCTCTTCCCGCTGGCCTGTCTCATTCTGTATCAGAGATCTAGAGGGATCCTCCTCTTGGCGCCGCACATATAAAACCGGTGGCGTGCCACTCCCGGACACTGAGTCCAGAGCCTCACCCACGCATGCGCCGCGGGTTCAGCGGTCTCTGCGCTGAGCAGCGCAGCGGAATTAACCACACAGCAGCTACCAGACGAACCGTCTCTCCTCTTTTTTTCTAGTAAGTGTGCCCGGAGTTTTTATTCGTCTAAATTATTTTTTAAGCAGCGCATGATTTTTTTTGTGTGCATTAATAATTAAACGAAATTGCTAGTTTAATAAATTATTTAGGAGATATTCGGAAAACTTGCGTTAGGTTTTTTTTTTACAAATCTTATACTTTTCTTACAAAGTACGTGATTGAAATTCATAATCTGACTTCCTAATTTATACGTTGTTTTGGGGGGTGAAAAAAGTTACGATTTTTTCGCATTCATGGTAGGCTACACAATCAATGCAATGCGATTGCTTTCGACGTTATGCTCAGCACGCCCACAGTCTAGGCTACCATAGGCTCCCTCATTAGAATCTGCGTGGGACGGGTGCCAAGGACCAGACCCATTTAGGCTAGCGATCTGGGTCTCTGGGGGGATGTGCTTAGTGTCTGCTGTAAGGGACACAAGGGCCATTAGGGAGAAAGCAGAGGAAAGAAAAGTGAATCACGTAAACAACAGGTGATGTAGCTAATGATCAAAATCAAAAGAAATGTTGTCCCTTATAATGCACCTTGAAGAATGTGACTACTTTGATTAGTTATTGTTCTGAAGTCAGGAATTGGATGTTAATATAGTAGCATTGCTTTAACAGTGCTTGACAACGTTCCATTTTCTACATGATGTATTGCCTTTGTGTAGCAGGTGCAGGCTGCCAGTGCTGTGACTGCTCCAGGGTGTTGGTCAGTGGAGCTGCAGATCACTGGTCAGTGGGTGTCTGTCTGGCCTGTCTGTCTCTGTCTGTCTGTCTGTTTGGGTGAGTAGGACAGGAGAAGCCATGGCTAACAGGGGACCCAGCTACGGTCTGAGCAAGGAGGTGCAGGAGAAGATAGAGCTGAAATATGATCTGGACCTGGAGGCCCGGCTGGTGGACTGGATCATAGCTCAGTGTGGGGGGAACCTGGAGAGACCACAGCCAGGCAGACAGAACTTCCAGTCCTGGCTGATGGATGGAACAGTGAGTATGCATGAGAATGAACAAGCTCAATAAGACTCACTGATTGACTGGACAGCGGTCAGTGATGTATAATTGACCGCTTATATAAGCTAACAATGACACCAATTTGTGCTCTCTGACTTTTTCTTTGTTTCTCTCTCTCGCCCTCTTTTCATTGATCAATCTCTTCCTTTCTCCCTCTACTTCTTCTCTTCTTTATCCATGTATCTGTATTCTCCTTACTCCCCCGTTCTCTCCTCCTCCCTGTAGATTCTGTGTAGGCTCATCAATAGCCTGTACCCGCGTGGTAATGAGCCCATCAAGAAGATTCTGGAGACCCAGATGGCCTTTAAGCAGATGGAGAAGATCTCCCAGTTCCTGCAGGCTGCCGAGACCTACGGAGTCATCACCACAGACATCTTCCAGACCGTGGACCTGTGGGAAGGTGGGCTGCACGTTCACGGGCACATATAAAGTCTCCACATATCCGGGCGACATTGATATGTTTCTCCAATGACGCAGACTCTCACACTTGTCTCTGCTGAGCTCTGTCTGCCTGTACATGACCATCAATACTCACATTCAATTTACAAGTCTTTATAGTCCAGCAGCGGTACGTGGGTAAAATCACTGGGGAAGCCAAGTCAAAAAACAAAAGCATATTATAGCCTATGTGTTGTGATAATTGCGTTGTTTACTCTGTAACCGGTTAGTTCATATGCCTTGACACTGTGATATACAGGCCTAAATGCTGAGACAATAAGAAGACACAGTGGCAGAATAAACTCAACAACACCTCTGTTTCATCACAAAACAGGAGAGTAACCTCTGTCTGGTGAAGTCCACAAAGCATATTGAATGTAACAAACAGTTACATGAACTACAGCATGGTCAATCAAGTTAATGTTTCTAACATTTTAGGACCACTGAACAACTATTGATTTAAAACACCAGAGTTACAGTAAGTCACAAAGAAAACAGGAGCTGCCTCCACTTTTCCAACACCATTTCTACTTCAACATTTCAACAGCATCAATGCTTAGTCTAATTCAGTGGCAACTAAAGGATACCAAAAACAATTTAGTCCAATCAACATAAGCTAAATATCGTGTGTGTGTGTGTGTGTGTGTGTGTGTGTGTGTGTGTGTGTGTGTGTGTGTGTGTGTGTGTGTGTGTGTGTGTGTGTGTGTGTGTGTAAGTAGAACAAAACATGTTGACCCACCTTACTTGTAGAGAAATGCCATCCTCCTCTCTTTCATGTTGAGAAACGGTCTATGACTCTGTCATACAGTACATGCTTTTAGTTTTTGTTGTCCTAGGCTACCTGACTAAAATGCTCGTTCTCTAGCCTAACTTCCTTTCATGGTCAGAGATTAGGCAGCTAGTTAACATTAGTATACTACATCTAGATACAGATGGGGGCACCAGGACCATTCACAGTTGGACTCACTCAGTCTAGCTCAATGCTGATTGACTAATATAGTATACTTTTTTATCAAGGGAAGGCCAAATGCTCGCTGGCTTCCCTTTTATTCAATGCTACGGGTGGCAACAATATCATACTCTTTTTGGCCAGACAGCATCAGATAGATGGTCTACACATACAGAGACAGAGGGGCGCTGTTTCACTCTGATGCTTTCAGCCTTTTGCGAATTGAAGGAACATTTTGAGAGGTGAAAGATACATTTTCTTTTTTTTGTGGTAATTTTTAGGGGTTTGCAGTTGGTTTTATTTGGAACCTGTTTGCCTATTTGATGCCCCGCCTGTTCTTTGCTGTCTGGATGGGGTCCAGTGCTTGTGAGGTTCTGTTCTGTTATGGTTACAGGGCAGGACATGGCCGCGGTGCAGAGAACCTTGATGGCCCTAGGAAGTGTTGCCCTCACCAAGGACGACGGACATTACCGTGGCGACCGAGACTGGTTCCACAGGTAAGGACTGGCCACGACCCCCTTGTTGTGTGAGTGTTCTACATCTCAACTCTCCTGTTTGTCCTGGTCTGTGTAGGAAAGCTCAGGGTTACCGGCGGGAGTTCTCTGAGGACCAGCTTCGTCAGGGCCAGAGTCTGATTGGTCTACAGATGGGCAGCAACCGTGGGGCCTCGCAGTCCGGCATGACGGGCTACGGATCGCACCGCCAGATCATGTAGAGAGACCAGCCAGCTGCTCAGCCAGCTGCCTGCCACTCCCTTAGCCTGGCGGTGTACTCCAGTTACTGGACCTCCAGAGAGAGCTCCACCACACTCCCTGAACCTCATGAAATGACCCAACCCCTTTTCCCCCTTCCCCAGCAACACCAGCCATTCATACATACGTACATACACACACATACACACATTTCTATTGTTCGTCCCCAACACCCAAACAAAGTGCTCCATATACCCCAACCACACCATGATTCCTACAGACCTCAGTAGATTCTGCTTACCCCACACCCACTCTCCAGTCCTCCTTGGTCCTGCTCTCTCCAGTCCTCCTTGGTCCTGCTCTCTCCATCCATATGGTCCTGCTCTCTCCATCCATATGGTCCTGCTCTCTCCATCCATATGGTCCTGCTCTCTCCATCCATATGGTCCTGCTCTCTCCATCCATATGGTCCTGCTCTCTCCATCCATATGGTCCTGCTCTCTCCATCCATATGGTCCTGCTCTCTCCATCCATATGGTCCTGCTCTCTCCATCCATATGGTCCTGCTCTCTCCATCCATATAGTCCTGCTCTCTCCATCCATATAGTCCTGCTAGCCATTCCCTTCAGTGGATGAAGTCTTAGTAATTCAGTCGATACAGAGAACCCAAGATTGGAGTCGTCCCTCTACAAAACAAGCTAATAGTGTTTTACACTACTACCAAATATAACAGCAAGACCATGTTATAGTATGTTACATATTTAAATTATTTAACTATTTATTTGTTTGTTTGTATGTACAGTAAGTGTGTCTGAGTCATTGTATAGTCATGGAGGGTTTGCTATACCTCAGGAGATGTTTCATGTATAACTGAATGGAACTCGATGAGTGATGATGCCTCTGCTGTCTTGTGTTAATTCTGTGAAGACTTTGCAGTAACTGCTGTAACCAAATGACCAGCACGTTGTGCTTGGTTAATACAGCAAACAGACATTAAACTATGCCTTATATAAGAAATGTCACCCACCATAATGCAGAGGAATTCAAAGGCATGTATTCAGTTCTGTTTTTTGACTAACATTCTGTGCTGTGCATTTATAACATATGTGTAATTATAATGTATGTACTGTATGTGTCCATGTGTGTTTCAGCCAATCCCATGATTGTTGAAGAGCAGTGGTGGAAAAAGTACTTCATTGTCATACTTGAGTAAAAGTAAAGATACCTTAATTTAAAATGACTCAAGTAAGAGTGAATTCACCCAGTGAAATACTACTTGAGTAAAAGTATTTGGTTTTAAGTATACTTAAGTATCAAAAGAAAATGTAATTGCTAAAATATCCTTAAGTATCAAAAGTAAAAGTATAAATCATTTCAAATTCCTTATATTAAAGAAACCAGACAGCACCATTTTCTGTTTGTTTTTTTACATTTACGGATAGACAGGGGCACACCCCAACACTCAGACATAATTTCCAAACAAAGCATGTGTGTTTAATGAGTCCGCCAGATCAGAGGCAGTAGGGATGACCAGGGATGTTCTCTGTTTAGTGAGTCTGCCAGATCAGAGGCAGTAGGGATGACCAGGGATGTTCTCTGTTTAGTGAGTCTGCCAGATCAGAGGCAGTAGGGATGACCAGGGATGTTCTCTGTTTAGTGAGTCTGCCAGATCAGAGGCAGTAGGGATGACCAGGGATGTTCTCTGTTTAGTGAGTCTGCCAGATCAGAGGCAGTAGAGATGACCAGGGATGTTCTCTGTTTAGTGAGTCTGCCAGATCAGAGGCAGTAGGGATGACCAGGGATGTTCTCTGTTTAGTGAGTCTGCCAGATCAGAGGCAGTAGGGATGACCAGGGATGTTCTCTGTTTAGTGAGTCTGCCAGATCAGAGGCAGTAGGGACGACCAGGGATGTTCTCTGTTTAGTGAGTCTGCCAGATCAGAGGCAGTAGGGACGACCAGGGATGTTCTCTGTTTAGTGAGTCTGCCAGATCAGAGGCAGTAGGGATGACCAGGGATGTTCTCTTGATAAGTACGTGAATTGGACCATTTTCCTTTCCTGCTAAGTATTCAAAATGTGACGATTACTTTTGGGTACATTATTTTCTTTAGGAATGTAGTGAAGTAAAAGTTGTCCAAAATATCAATAGTAATGTACAGATACCCCAAAAAACGAATTAAGTAGTACATTGAAGTATTTTTACTTAAGTACTTTACACCACTGTTAAAGAGCCACCTTGTATGAAAGTGACACAAGGATCATTCTGTTCCTGGCCTGATAATGCTTGATTATATATTTTTAAATTTAATTTGTCATGTTTACATTAAGAAATATGTTTATATCTGAAATCTTGTGTGTAGAGGATATGACAAATACATGAATGAAAACTGATTCTGGAAAAATCTTTTATTTTTCTGATCTGTGAAATATACTAAAGTCATCGCTCTTAGACGTCTTTATATTTGGTTGTCTAATATCTTTTCCAATGGATTTCCATCATCAGAGAAGTACCAGACTTCTAAGGAATGCTATCTGTGAAGATAATGTTGCTTAAAACAAACACTCCTAGGCATTCCATTGGGGTTAGGGATGGGTGTGTAGGTTCTAGAACACTAACCGGAAAGGTCAGAGTTGATAGTGTAATTTATGGGGTCAAGCATTTAACAATATTGCTGATGTTGATCTTTCAGATGCAGAAGACAAACACACATACGTTAACATCTCCCCATCCCGAGTGTCCCTTGTCTTGTTTTTTGTTGCTAATGATTTCAGTCGCTAACTAAGGGACATTTTATCATACATTGACATTCAAAATGAAATCATTGAAAAAAAATGTGGCATCTGATAACCATCTTACTCTTTATCCCTGATACCCCCTTAACCTTTTAGTTTTAAGACCTCATTCGGGAGGAGCTAGACAGCCACCATACAGGCCAGCATTGAAATCCTGCATGTATTGCCTCTCGAGTGGCGCAGCGGTCTAAGGCACTGCATCGCAGTGCTTGAGGCATCACTACAGACCAAGGTTCAATCCCAGGCGGTGTCACAACCGTCCGTCGTTGGGAGTCCCATAGGGCGGCGCACAATTGGCCTAGTCTCGTACGGATTAGGGGAGCGTTATGGCCTCAGGGGCTTTACTTGGCTCATCGTGCTCTAGCGACTCCTTGTGGCGGGCCGGGTGCCTGCAGGCTGACTTTGGTTGCCAGTTGAATGGTGTTTCCTCCGAACACATTGGTGTGGCTGGCTTCCGGGTTAAGCGGGCAGGTGTTAAGGAGCGCGGTTTGGCGGGTGTTTTGGAGGACGCATGACTCCATCTTCGCTTCTCCCGAGCCGGTTGGGGAGTTGCAGCGATGAGACAATTGGATATGACGAAAAAGGGGGGTAAAATAACAAATGTAATTAAACAATTTAAAATGAAATCAATCCTGCATGTACTGCTACAGGGAAGCAAACACAGAACACCACCATTTTATTGCCTTGCTACCATCCCTATGGTAACAGATACTGTATGTTCAGCACAGTCCAAGCTGATCATTACCCTGCCAGAGAATGGGGAATATTCTAGAAGGGGACAGGTGATGTGGAACGGGGAGAGGGCTGGACACAGAATAAGTAACCTAAAATAGCCGTTATCCTTGTTGAACCAATGGGATGCCTGGCTTGGCAGTTGGCATGGTGATGTCACCACCTTTCAAGTCCTTGGTAAGGTTTGTGTGGCCTTCTTCGGTGTCTTGGCTCAGCTGTGTTCATTCTCCTGCGCTCAGTTTGTATGCATGTGTCTGTGAATGTATATGTGTGTGAGTGTGTATTGAACTTCATGTGTTGAGCTGGATTAGCCTCTTCTGTATTGTGCATCTAGTGCTGAGAATACTCAACTGGGCTGCTGTGAAGCATTGGCTCTTGAGGGACAATGGTGTGGGTCAAACTCAGAGTCTCTCTCTTGCTCCTTCTGCTGGCTGTGAGATGTGTAGCACTGGAAGAACCCAAGAAGAATGAATGTGTTTGTGGACATCCAGGAATACCAGGAGACCCAGGCCACAATGGAATGCCAGGCCGAGATGGACGAGATGGGTTCAGAGGTGACAAAGGTGATCAAGGTAAGACAAAGGCACAACCTCCTCAGTTAGATAGGTCTCAATAGAAACCAGCATTTCTGGTCCCATGCTAATAAGTTTTTGAAAGTTCTTTATTCATTAAAGGTGAAATCGGCATCACTGGACCAACTGGACAGAGTGGCCCCAAAGGAGACAAAGGGGAGCTGGGTAATACTGTATTTTATAATCAAAAATACTTTGTACAGTTATCAATGCTGGCTTTCTCTGATAGGCAACATAAACATAATTCCTTTATCCTTGCATTTGCAGGTACAGCTGGTCTGGCAGGAATTAAGGGCAGACGGGGTGAGAATGGAGAGAAGGGGCCACCGGGGAAGATGGGGCCCCAAGGAGTCTCAGGGCCCATGGGCCTAAAGGGCCAGAAGGGGGAGCTCGGGTTACCAGGAACCCAGGGACCGAAAGGGGATTTGGGGCCTCTGGGACCTGAAGGGCAGAAGGGGGAGATCGGGCTCCAGGGGGACCGAGGCATCCAGGGGCCCTTGGGAACTCCAGGCCGACCAGGACCAAAGGGAAACCTTGGGCCCCCAGGGTTCAAAGGCAACATTGGTTACCGCGGAGAGCGAGGAAATCTTGGCGAGACAGGGGAGAAGGGAGAGAAGGGGGACACATTCTTAATCCAAAAAAGCGCATTCTCAGTGGGTCTAACCGAATATACCAAACTCCCACCGGCTAATGCACCGATCAGGTTTGACAAGGTGATTTACAACCGGCAGGACCATTATGACCCACAGACCGGACGGTTCACCTGCGTGGTGGCTGGGGCCTACTACTTTACCTACCACATCACTGTGTTCTCCCGTAATGTAAAAGTAGCATTAGTGAGAAACGGGGTGAAGGTGATCCACACCACGGATAACTACCAGAGCAGTGAGGACCAGGCGGCAGGCGGAGCTGTGCTGCACCTGGAGAAAGGGGACAAGGTGTGGCTGCAGGTGGCTGGAGGAGAGCTCTTCAACGGGCTGTTTGCTGATGAAGATGATGATACAACCTTCTCTGGGTTCCTTCTCTTTGGTGCAGAATAGGGGTTAGGTCCACATGGCTCAGTGAAATAACACAGGAACGTTACAATACTGTATTACCACCTGTTACATATGACATTAATATCTTATTTTTACCTTTATTTAACTAGGCAAGTCAGTTAAGAGCAAATTCTTATTATGACGGCTTAGGAACAGTGGGTTAACTGCCTGTTCAGGGGCAGAATGACAGATTTGTACCTTGTCAGCTCGGGGATTTGAACTTGCAACCTTTCAGTTACTAGTCCAACACTCTAACCACTAGCCCCAATATGATGTTAAGATGACTTTAATATGTCGTTCACATGACGTTAATAGCCTATCGTGTACAGTAATTTTAGGCAATGACAAAAGCATTGTTTAAATGCTTTTTTATCAAATACGAACATAAACGAAACAACAATTGTGTCTAATATTTTGATGCTGCAACTGATTTTGCCTATCATTTAAGATCATCTCTCTGATAACTCAGCAAACTATGACAGATTTCCTGTGACATGTGTTCTTGTATCTTGTTTGATTTCAATAAAATGTCATACACTGTAAACAATTCACTGTCTTTTAATTTACTCCTATGTACAAAGTAGTAGGGTACACATTTGTGAAGAATATATCAGCTGGTGTAATGTGATATACATTTCTGGGTGCGGGCATGAATAAAAAACACTTAGGCATGAGGAAACAGGCTGAGCTTTGCAATACTTCAAACAACTGGAAGGTCCTGTACTTTTCAAAGGCATGCCAAATGTCAGTGCCAGAAATGACGTCCGAAGAAGACGCTCGCATTTATTATTCCACGGCTGTTTTTTTTTACAATGGAGCGCAACCTACCATGGGCGTGTTTACTGCCGTGGTCATGTTTTGTTTAACTGTGATTGGCTTTAGGACGTTTGGTTCTTTTGCGGTCAGACCACAACAAAAATTGAGAAAAACGTAGTTTGAGTGAATTTGGGGTCGTCACTAGTTACTACATCCACAATGTCATAAACCCCGACTATTTTTACAATTTCTGGTCTGTGTAATTTTAAACCTAACTTTAACCCTAATCACACTGCTAACCTTATGCCTAACCTTAAATTAAGACCAATAAGCTAATTTTAGATTTAATGAATTTTTACGATAGAGCCAATTTTGACTTTGTGGCTGTGGTAACTAGTGTAAAACCGTGAAGGTCGAACGCAAACTCCGCCCCCAAGCAATCACCGCAACAAGTGTACCGATGCTGCTCACCGGAACGACAGCTCGAGCTGCCAATAATCCACCAGCCTCACACACTTCAGTACGAGTACCAACGGATTCTGAGTTTGCTTGAACAACTTTTTAAGTTATTGACTCCCTCTTTTCCCATTTATTCATTTGCATAACCAACGCCGGATGTTTTCTCGCCCGCAACCTTTCAGTTTTGTAACGTTAAATCTTTTAGAATTTATCGGTTAGCTAGCCAGCTAACTAGCCTGATGTTGCAATTAGTCATTTGTCACGAGATGTTGCAAGCCAGTTTATCAAACAGTGGCCTGCTACTTCCGACATGTTTTCGTGTGTAATCATCGATTGCAGGACCCAAAAGACATTTGGACCTTCAAGTAGCTTGCTAAGCCTTTTAGTAAAGTGTTTATCGATTATGGCTATCTAATCAACAAAAACAGCTACTGCTCTGTTGATGAGAAATACCGGTGGCACAGGACACCATCAACGACTATGAGAAGGGTAAGTTAAGCAAACGGAACCAACTTGCAGATGAATGTAATATCAATTTGTTGCATCATAAACAAATGTATGGCTAATATGAAACTGGTCAACTTTTTTTGTGAATATAAATGTGTCATTCACAGTCGATATTGATCAAATCCGTTTGGGTTGTAGTATTGATTTGTTCCTTTAACGTTAACTCAAAGAGGGGGGTTATTGTAGGGCATTACTCCCCTGGTTGTTATAGTGATGTGGGACATGCCATTCTTTGGGTGCTGTGGGGGTCTGGTCAACTACAAAGTAAGAGGTTTATGCTGAAACTAAGTTAATTAAATACACATAAATAAGCACTTTTTCATCGGGTGTTTTGCTGGCTTACGCGAAAGAACAGGAACATAATCGCCTTTACCGTCTAATTCTCCAGGTCTTTTTCAATTTTCAACATTCCCTGTTACTTCATTTTCAGTATGGATTTGTAGGTGTAGTAGATTGTTTTCCAGAGGTACGCGCCCATACACCAGGGAGGTGGAATACCAGAACAGTTTTCTCTATGGATGGAATGCCAGGCGCAGGTGCACATTCGGGCAAGAGTTCTATACTGTTTCAGGGGAAACGCTTCATGTCAGCTAGATGTTGTTGTGTTGTTCAGTAGTATATCTGAACATATCACAGAAACTTTGCTATTTCATTCCAGTATTCAGATATACTGAACAAAAATATACATGCAACAATTTCAGTTCATATAAGGAAATCAGTCAATTTAAATGAGGTCCTAATCTATGGATTTCACATGACTGGGCAGGGGCACAGCCATGGGTGGACCTGGGAGGGCATAGGCCCACCAGCTGAGGAGCCAGGCCCAGCCAATCAGAATTAGTTTTTTTTTCCCCTACAAAAAGCTTTATTACAGACAGAAATACTCCTCAGCACCTGCCTGACGATCCCGCAGGTGAAGAAGCCGGATGTGGAGGTCCTGTGTGGTTGCACGTGGTCTGCGGTTGTGAGGCGGGTTGGACGTACTGCCAAATTCTCTAAAACAACTTCGGATGTGGCTTATGGTGCAGAAATCAACAGGAAACTATCTGGCTACTGCTCTGGTGAACATTCCTGCAGTCAGCATGCTAATTGCACGCTCCCTCAACTTGAGACTTCTGGCGTTGTGTGACAAAACTGCACATTTTAGAGTGGCCTTGTATTGTCCCCAGCACAATGTGCACCTGTGTAATGATCATGCGGTTTAATCAGCTTCTTGATATGCCACACCTGTCAGGTGGATGGATTATCTTGGCAAAGGAGAAATGCTCACTAACAGGGATGTAAACACATTTGTGCACACAATTTGAGAGAAGTAAGCTTTTTGTGCATATGGGCATTTTCTGGGATCTTGTATTTTAGCACATGAAACATGGGACCAGCATTTTACATGTTGCGTTTATATTTTTGTTCAGTGTATTTACACTGGTGTAGGAGACTGTTTCTGTTTCACACAGTATATCCGCTCGTCACAGGAGTGGCAGTTACATGGAGTTCTTATGTTTGAACTTTGCCTCATATAAATGTCCTTGTTCTCAGAGAAGCTTATGTCAAAGGTCTATCAGTGGGATTGATTTGATACCCTCCTATAACTGGTTCTGTGTCATCCTGGAAAGAGGTTTCCTGGGCCTCTCAAGGGTTAGTAACTTCACCCCACACTAACTATATGTGCAGTGTCCCAGACCCGTTTTACTGTAGGCTATTTGTATGTAGAATGTTAGTGTCTTGTTAGGTCAGATATTTGTGTGTGTAGCATTCCTACAAGTCCTAATGTTCATAGTAGGGTTTTGTCCTCTGTTAGCTGTGGCTGGGGTTGGGTTTCCCATTTAGGGCTTTCTGACAGACTATATCAGGTGAGTGAATGAGACGGAGAAAGTGGGTGACACTCTCTACCCAATACCTGGCTTCCCACGATCAAAGGGGGGCGCGGTCTCTCTCAGTATGCCCTCTGTCATTGGACAAAAAGAAGAGGAACTGGGCCATTGTGAGATATTAGACTTCAACAAGCTGGCAACAGGTGCCTAGTTAGGAGGGTGCAATGTTACAGAACATTCAGACAGAACTAGGCTATAATGTGTAGATAAAATAGAAATTCTACTTTGCTTCAGAGAATAGGCTATCGTGTCAGCTGCTCTATACAGGACACTTTTATCTGCAACATCCTGAATGTCAAGGAGTAGGCCACTGCTTGTTAGCACACAGGACTTGGTGCTCGTCAGACTAGTCACCAGAAATGCCAAACAACTGGGCAATAGGAGAACCTGGCGTGTCTACAGAGATTAGTGAATCTGAACAGCACTAGGTTTAGAAGGATTCTGGTGAACAAGCACACAGACATGGCTGCCCGGTCCCAATCTCTGGAAATCACTTTCTCAGAATGCACATGGGGTTTGGTTCCGTTGCATAGGCTAGGGGAGTAAGACGGTGTAACGGTTAAAAAGACTAGACTATCTGATGGGATGAAAGTGCATTCTTCTGTCTTCCTCTTTCCCTCCCCAATAGTAGATCAATCTACTATTGACACTGAGCAGGCTCTCTCTGTGTGAGCTAGAGATTCCATCAGATTCCTTGTATAGATGGCATCCAGCGATAATAGTTAGTATTCAGCTTTATATAGCCTAGTAACACAGGATTTTACATGGATCCACCGATATGATGGAATAATCACATCCATTCCAGTAATCTGGACTCTATAGAGTCTATAGAGTGGGTTTTCAGCAGCTGTAGAGTGGTCGTAAGGCTTCCCTGATTTTAAGAGTACTATAATGAATGACTAACTCATAGTCTATGTTGCTGACTAGTAGTCTTAGTGGCTGCACTGTAGATGAAACCAGTGCTGCACAGACTGGTATAGCCTGCTTAATCAGATTATTCCTGGGGGAGGAACACACACACACAGATGCATGCCGGACGGGGCTTGGTGATGGGAGCCATGCGTGTTTCCTTCAGCATTTCCTCAGAGAAACTCAGCTTCTCTTTGGACCACAGACTGGTGAGTTTTACACAGACAAGAAGCGCCCTCTGTGCAGTCTCATGCCAGAAGGTCTTCTACATGTGTGACTAACATGGAAGGTCTTCTACATGTGTGACTAACATGGAAGGTCTTCTACATGCGTGACTGACATGGAAGGTCTTCTACATGCGTGACTGACATGGAAGGTCTTCTACATGCGTGACTAACATGGAAGGTCTTCTACATGTGTGACTGACATGGAAGGTCTTCTACATGTGTGACTAACATGGAAGGTCTTCTACATGTGTGACTAACATGGAAGGTCTTCTACATGTGTGACTAACATGGAAGGTCTTCTACATGCGTGACTGACATGGAAGGTCTTCTACATGCGTGACTAACATGGAAGGTCTTCTACATGTGTGACTAACATGGAAGGTCTTCTACATGTGTGACTGACATGGAAGGTCTTCTACATGTGTGACTGACATGGAAGGTCTTCTACATGTGTGACTAACATGGAAGGTCTTCTACATGCGTGACTAACATGGAAGGTCTTCTACATGCGTGACTAACATGGAAGGTCTTCTACATGCGTGACTAACATGGAAGGTCTTCTACATGCGTGACTAACATGGAAGGTCTTCTACATGCGTGACTAACATGGAAGGTCTTCTACATGTGTGACTAACATGGAAGGTCTTCTACATGTGTGACTGACATGGAAGGTCTTCTACATGTGTGACTGACATGGAAGGTCTTCTACATGCGTGACTAACATGGAAGGTCTTCTACATGCGTGACTAACATGGAAGGTCTTCTACATGCGTATCAGCGTGACTAACATGGAAGGCCTTCTACATGTGTGACTAACATGGAAGGCCTTCTACATGTGTGACTAACATGGAAGGTCTTCTACATGCGTGACTAACATGGAAGGTCTTCTACATGCGTATCAGCGTGACTGACATGGAAGGTCTCTTACATGCGTGACTGACATGGAAGGTCTTCTACATGCGTGACTAACATGGAAGGTCTCCTACATGCGTATCAGCGTGACTAACATGGAAGGTTTTCTACATGCGTATCAGCGTGACTAACATGGAAGGTCTTCTACATGCGTGACTAACATGGAAGGTCTTCTACATGCGTTTCAGCGTGACTAACATGGAAGGTCTCCTACATGCGTGACTAACATGGAAGGTCTTCTACATGCGTATCAGCGTGACTGACATGGAAGGGATAAACTATTCTCTCATTCTTTCACAACTTCAATAAGTTGTAGTGTGTTAAGTTATTTACCCTGAACGTGTTTCTCTCTGGTCAGGATAGCCAGGCTTAAGAGTGCTATCTAGATTCGATCACTTCAATAACAACAGATAACCTGTAAACAAGCAGGCTGAGCAGCTTACCATAGAATCATGGAAGTGTTAGTGCTTTTGGGGAGGTTCTGTCTGTTCCATGGCTTAGCTACCAATTTAGAGAACTCCTAGAGAAGTGCCTTTCCCTTCATATTCTCTGTCTAGCCGTCTATTTAGTTTTAACTCTCCGTTTATATTTCTGCCCAATTAGCCTTAGCCTGGCCCGGGGCAAGACATAACTCTGCTCTGTGTAGGTGAATTGGGGGCTAGAGTTCACTAATGATTACAGGTTTATGACTCCTTACATAAGACTGTGACTTTACCAACCCGAAGAGAAGAAAGTTGATGACCAAGAGATGTGCGCCTCCATTCCTGTCCCCTATACGGCAGGGTTTCCCCCTTTGTAGTGCTGGGGGTGTGTGTGTGTGTGTGTGTATAGATCTACACAGTATCTGTGTCTTCTACAGTATGTGTGTATGTTTTTCAATATATTGTGGACCGCCTTAGTATATCTGTGTGTGAGTGTAGCCCCAGCCCCCCTCTCTCTGGGAGTCTAATCAAAGGCTGGCTCCAGCTGGCAGCCGTGTGGGGGGGCTCCTCTGCTCTCCTCTCTCTGAGCTCTTAATTAACTCTGGGCCTGAGAGCCAGAGCACCATTTGCTCCCAGACTTCACATGCAACCATGCGGGAACACTGACCTGACCTGCTTATTGACCTTCCATATTGTTGAAGCTTAACTTATAGTAAAAATCCACCCAAAACCATTTATTCCTTCAATGTACGGTGTTAAATAACACTGTGAGAACAATATTTTTGGTGAACAAATGTTTCTTTTTGTAGTTATAATAAGGTTGGTAACATGGGAAATTGTTGTGGAAATCTGCAGCTCAATTCAACTACATCATCCACAATGCAATGCTCTCTATGGGCTGGCTGGCTAACAACGGCAGATATACAGTGCATTCGGAAACTATTCAGACCCCTTGACTTTTTCCACATTGTGTTATGTTACAGCCTTATTTTAAAATTGATTAAATCGTTTTTTCCACTCATCAATCTACACACAAAACCCCATAATGGTCAAGCAAAAACAGTTTAAAAAAAATGTTTGCAAATAAAAAAAATGTTTGCAAATGAAAAACTATGACATTTACATAAGTATTCAGACCTTTTACTCAGTACTTTGTTGAAACACCTTTGGCAGCTTTTACAGCCTCGAGTATTCTTGGGTATGACGCTACAAGCTTGGCACATCTGTATTTGGAGTTTCTCACCATTCTTTGCAGATCCCCTCAAGCTTTGTCAAGTTGGATGGGGAGCATCGATACACAGCTATTTTCAGGTCTCTCCAGAGATGTTCGATCGGAATCAAGTACGGGCTCTGGCTGGGCCACTCAAGGACATTCAGAGACTTGTCCTGAAGCCACTCCTGCATTGTCTTGGCTTTGTGCTTAGGGTCATTGTCCTGTTGGAAGGTGAACCTTCACCCCAGTCTGAGCGCTCTGGGCCAGGTTTACATCAAGGATCTCTCAACTTTGCTCCGTTCATCTTTCCCTCGATCCTGACTAGTCTCCCAGTCCCTGTCGCTGAAAGACATCCCCACAGCATGATGCTGCCACCACCATGCTTCACCGTAGGGATGATGCCAGCTTTCCTCCAGATGTGACGCTAGGCATTCAGGCCAAAGAGTTCAATCTTGTTTTCATCAGACCAGAGAATCTTGTTTCTCATGTTCTGAGAGTCCTTTAGGTGCCTTTTGGCAAAATCTCCACAGAGGACCTCTGTCACACTGACAGAGCTCCAATCATATGTCAGAGCAGCTCACAGATCACTGCACCTGTACATGGGCTGTTTACAGACGGGCTATCTATCTACCTACCTCATCCCCATACTGTATTTATTTTATTTATCTTGCTCCTTTGCACCCCAGTATCTCTACTTGCACATTCATCTTCTGCACATCTACCATTCCAGTGTTTAATTGCTATATTGTAATTACTTCGCCACCATGGCCTATTTATTGCCTTAACTTACCTCATTTGCACTCACTGTATATAGACTTTTTTTAAAAATTTTGTTCTACTGTATTATTGACTGTATGTTTTGTTTATTCCATGTGTAACTCTTGTATGTGTCGAATTGCTATGCTTTATCTTGGCCAGGTCGCAGTTGCAAATGAGAACTTGTTCTCAACAAGCCTACCTGGTTAAATAAAGGTGAAATAAACAATTTAAATAATATCGGGTTCTTGGTCACCTCCCTGACCCAAGGCCCTTTTCCCCCGTTTGGCCGAGTGGCCAGCTTCTATAGAAGAGTCTTGGTGGTTCCAAACTTCTTAATTTAAGAATGATGGACGCCACTGTGTTCTTGGACCTTCAATGCTGAATACATTTTTTGGTATCCTTCCCCAGATATGTGCCTCGACACAATCCTGTCTCGGAGCTGTACAGACAATTTGTTCGACCTCATGTCTTGGTTTTTGCTCTGACATGCACTGTCAACTTTGGGACCTTTTTATATAGACAGGTGTGTGCCTTGCACATGATTTTGAAATCAATTAGATTTACCACAGGTGGACTCCAATGAAGTTGTAGAAACATCTCAAGGATGATCAATGGAAACAGGATGCACCTGAGCCCAATTTCGAGTCTCGTAGCAAAGGGTCTGAATACTTGTGTAAATAAGGTATTTCTGTTTTTTATTTTTAACAAATTTGCAAGAATGTCTAAACCTGTTTTCGCTTTCTCATTATGGGGTTGTGTGTGTGTGTGTGTGTGTGTGTGTGTGTGTGTGTGTGTGTGTGTGTGTAGATTTAACCGGTCTGGGCTAGGGGGCAGTATTTTCACGGCCGGATAAAAAAACGTACCTGATTTAAACTGGTTACTACTCTTTCCCAGAAACGAGAATATGCATATTATTAGTAGATTTGGATAGAAAACACTGCAGTTTCTAAAACTGTTGGAATGGTGTCTGTGAGTATAACAGAACTCATATGGCAGGCAAAAACCTGAGAAAATTCCATGCAGGAAGTGGCCTGTTTGCGAATTTGTAGTTCTCCCTTTGCTTCTCTATCGAAACTACAGTGCAGCACTTTCTAAGGCTTCCATTGGCTCTCTAAAGCGTTCAGAAAGCGGATTGACCCGTCTCCGGGCAGAGTACAGGAGCACAGTTTGTCAGTGGACTGCCTGGTGGCTAAGAGATTGGAAATGCGCATTCACGAGACCTCGCCATTTTTTTCTCTCCCTTTTTGAATGAATACAGCATTGTCCGGTTGGAATATTAGCGCTATTTTACGAGAAAAATACCATTAAAAATTGATTTTAAACAGCGTTTGACATGCTTCTAAGTACGGTAATGGAACATTTAGATTTTTTTTGTCTCGAAATGCGCTCGCGCGTTACCCTTTGGATAGTGACCTGAACGCACGAACAAAACGGAGATGTTTGCACATAACTATGGATTATTTGGAACAAAAACAACATTTGTTGTGGAAGTAGCAGTCCTGGGAGTGCATTCTGATGAAGAACAGCAAAGGTAATCCAATTTTTCTAATAGTAATTCTGAGTTTAGGTTGCCCCGAACTTGGCGAGTGTCAAATTAGCTAGCCGTGATGGCGAGCTATCTACTCAGAATATTGCAAAATGTGCTTTCGCCGAAAAGCTATTTTAAAATCTGACATAGCGATTGCATAAAGGAGTTCTGTATCTATAATTCTTAAAATAATTATGTATTTTGTCAACGTTTATCATGAGTAATTTAGTAAATTCACCGGAAGTTTTCGGTGGGAATACAATTTCTGAACATCACACGCCAATGTAAAAAGCTGTTTTTTGATATAAATATGAACTTGATTGAACAAAACATGCATGCATTGTATAACATAATGTCCTAGGAGTGTCATCTGATGAAGATCATCAAAGGTTAGTGCTGCATTTAGCTGTGTTTTGGGTTTTTGTGACATATATGCTTGCTTTGAAAATGGCTGTGGTTATTTGTGTCTGTACTCTCCTAACAATCTGTTTTGCTTTCGCTGTAAAGCCTTTTTGAAATCGGACAATGTGGTTAGATTAACGAGAGTCTTATCTTTCAAATGGTGTAAATAGTTGTATATTTGAAATATTGAAATTATTGCATTTTTGAGGTATTTGTATTTCGCGCCACGCGATTCCACTGGCTGTTGAATAGAGTGGGACGCTAACGTCCCACCTAGCCCATAGAAGTTAATGAGGAACATTTTAAATGTATATCTTTTAGAATAAGGCTGTAATGTAACAAAAAGGGAAGGGGTCTGATTAGTTTCCGAATGCACTGTACTTTTGAGGAGATGGGAAACGTTGCCCATGCTACATCAATTGGCCGCGCGGTGCATTCTGAACGATTCTGGGTCAAGGATCGCTCTCCTTCAAGGCGCTAGCTCAAAAACCCAACATTAGCACATTGTTTTCAACGAGAAGTACAACACTGCAAATCTTTTCCGAGATGTGAGATAATTAACTTGCTATCTGTAGGATCGTATAGCTTTGGAATCGTGACATTGCGTACTTTCAAGGAAAATAAGCACGTTTCTTGACTGTGAGAAGGGATCACGTGACACAACGTGATTGGTTAATGTCATATGTTCCTTCATTCATTGGATTCCTATCTCCTTTCAATAATATATCTGGCAACTGCACCATGCAATGCACCTTGCACTAAAGAGGCAGACAAATAGGAAAAATACCCTCCTGTTAAATTACACATTTCTCAAGGTAGGATTTATCGCAAAAATATGATTAATGGCTCATTCGAGAGAAGACATCCTCCTGAGTTATGACATCGGCCAGTATTGAAATCTGACATTTATGATAGACGTTTTCGCTATCTAAATGTTGTAGTCCCATTAACTTCCAGTGTAGTGATGGCGACTTTATCACAGTGTTATGTAATACCTGCCGGATTTCTGCCTGCTTGAACGCCGGTACACATGAAAACATGAAATGACCCAGGGAATCGATGGAACATAACTCAGAGATGCACAAAGACAATATAAGATTCAAAATGGGTGAACTTTACCTTTTTATGTAGACCTACATAGTGCTGTAGTCTGATTGACGTAAGAGGGTGGCTAGTGCAGTAGGAGGTTCCACTGTCTTACGCAGCTTATTGTTCTGGCCAGGGTAAAACTACAGTCATTTTGTTGAGCCCTAGATTTGAAATACTATATAGGCAGTAACTCCAACTCTTTTGCAACAGAAACCTGTGCTGTATCCTGCCAAGTGTAGCAGGTCCCAACTGGGTTGTGAATGTTGGCGCCAGGAATAGGGGCATTGTGCAAGATAGGGTTGGTTGGGTAGGAAGATGAGATGAGTTTGAGATAATACATTGACTAGAGTACAGCCTTAGTGTGCCTGTTCTGTGCTAGAGTAGTCTCTTTCATTCACCAACCTTGTGTCTTACTGGAGTACCTAGAAGCCTTCCAATGGTGGTATGCAAGGCTAGTATGAGTAGAGAAGGAATGGTGATAGGGCTTTTCTTCTGTTTACAGAAGTGGTCAGAGAGGGGAGCGAGGTTGGTAAACTGTCAACAGAGAAGGTGTAGCATTGAGATAATCCATATGGTGGAAGAGAATGCTAACAGCACGTAATCATACTCTCACTCACTGGAGCTAGAGATGGAGTGGAAAAGCCAGACCGAGGCAGTCTAAACTATGATAGGCAAGTTAGGTCCTCCATGTAGTATGAACTTTCGCCATTAAGTCTGTATTTGATTAAAAGGTCTATAGCAGAGCCACTGTGTGATCAATTGGGTCTGTGTGAAACTACTCAGATCTCAGGATGGAGATAGAGAAGCAGAGATCACTCCCTCTCACCCCTCTCTGTCTGCCAAATCTGGAGAAAATGGGCAATTTGTTGCATTAATCACAATGGATTAGTGATTCTCATTGCTTAGTCATGCTCACAAAGCCCCTCATCAAAGACTGGCCTGCATTAATCGCTGCCCTACACACACACACACGCTTACACTGAGGCCCACTGCTCCTTGGCCATAGAAAATATACACCGTCAAGGAGAAATGTACACTGAACTAAAATATAAACGCGACATGCAACAGTTTCTAAGATTTTACTGAGTTACAGTTCATATAAGGAAATCAGTCAATTTAAATAAATACATTTAAGCCCTCATCTATGGATTTCAAATGACTGGGAATACAGATATGCATCTGTTGGTCACAGATACATGTACTTTTTTTAAAGTAGGGGCTTGGATCAGAAAACCAGTCAGTATCTGGTGTGACCACCATTTGCCTCATGCAGCATGACATATCTCCTTCCTCTAGATCAGGCTGTTGATTGTGGCCTGTGGAGAAAACGATCCCCGTCGCAGACATCGCAAAGAAACAACTTCTTTGCGCACTTTGAGAACAATACTGTGCCACCGACATGGCCCGCTACCAAAGACTATGGGCTCTCCTTCTCTGTGGCCGACGTGAGTAAAACAGTTAAACATGTTTGGGCCGGCAGCCTTGCGAGGGTTGACGGCTGTCCCCACATGCTTCAAGATGGCCACCATTGTTCCTGTTCCCAAGAAAGCTACAGTAACTGAACTAAATTACTATCCCCCGTAACACTCACTTCTGTGATCATGAAGTGCTTTGAGAGACCAGTCAAGGATCATATCACTTCCACCCTACCTGTTACCCTAGACCCACTCCAATTTGCTTACCGCTCCAATAGGTCCACAGATGATGCAATCGCCTGCACACTGCCCTCTCCCATCTGGACAAGAGGAATATCTATGTATAATGATGTTAATTGACTACAGCTCAGCATTCAACACCATAGTACCCTCCAAACTCATTATTAAGCTTAAGACCCTGGGTCTTGACCCCGCCCTGTGCAACTGGGTCCTGGACTTCCTGACGGGCCGCCCCTAGGTGTTGAAGATGGGAAACATCTCCACTCCGCTGATCCTCAACACTGGGGCCCCACAAGGGTGCTTTCTCAGCCCTTTCCTGTACTCCCTGTTCACCCACGACTGTGTGGCCATGCACGCCTCCAACTCAATCATCAGACGACACTACAGTGGTAGGCTTGATTACCAACAATGATGAGACACCTCACCTCCTCCCTGTAGGCTATCAGGAAAATAACCTCACTCAATGTCAGCAAAAGAAAAGAGATCGTGGACTTCAGGAAACAGCAGAGGGAGCAGCCCCCTATCCACATCGACTGGACAGCAGTGGAGAAGGTGGAAAGTTTTAAGATCCTCGATGTACATATCACCGACAAACTGAAATGGTCCACGCACACAGACACTGTGGTGAAGAAGGCGCAACAGTGCCTCTTCAACCTCAGGAGGCTGAAAAAATGTGGCTTGTCACCTGAAAACCCTCACTAACTTTTACAGGTGCACAATTGAGAACATCCTGTTGGGCTGTATCACCTCCTGGTATGGCAACTGCACCGCCCACAACCACAGGGCTCTCCAGAGGGTGGTGTGGTCTGCACAACACATCACCGGGGGCAATCTACCTGCCCTCCAGGAACCTACACCACCCGATGTCACAGGAAGGCCAAAATGATCATCAAGGACAACAACCACCTGAGCTACTGCCTGTTCACCCCGCTATCATCCAGAAGGCGAGGTCGGTACAGGTGCATCAAAGCTGGGACATAAAGATTGAAAAACAGCTTCTATCTCAAGGCCATCAGATTGTTAAACAGCCACCACTAGCACAGCGAGGTGGCTGTCTACCTACTGACTTGATATCATTGGCCACTTTAATAAATGGAACACTAGTTACTGTAATAATGCCACTTTAAGAATGATTACATATCTCGCATTACTCATCTCATATGTACAGTTGAAGTTGGAAGATGACATACATTTAAACTCAGTTTTTCACAATTCCTGACATTTAATCCTGGTAAAAATTCCCCGTCTTAGGTCAGTTAGGATCACCACTTTCTTTTTGAAATGTCAGAATAATAGTAGAGATTTATTTCAGCTTTTATTTCTTCCATCACATTCCCAGTGGGTCAGAAGTTAACATACTAATTGAGTGTATTTGGTAGCATTGCCTTTAAATAGTTTAACTTGGGTCAAATGTTTCCAGTAGCCTTCCACAGGCTTCCCACAATAAGTTGGGTGAATTTTGGCCCATTCCTCCTGACAGAGCTGGTGTAACTGAGTCAGGTTTGTAGGCCTCCTTGCTCGCACACGCTTTTTCAGTTCTGCCCTCAAATTTTCTATGGGATTGAGGTCAGGGCTTTGTGATGGCCACTCCAATACCTTGACTTTGTTGTCCTTAAGCCATTTTGCTACAACTTATGCTTGGGGTCATTGTCCATTTGGAAGACCCATTTGCGACCAAGCTTTAACTTCCTGACTGATGTCTTGAGATGTTGCTTCAATATATCCTCATAATTTTCCTCCGTCATGATGCCATCTATTTTGTGAAGTGCACCAGTCCCTCCTGCAGCAAAGCACCCCCACAACATGATGCTACCACCCCCGTGCTTCACAGTTGGGATGGTGTTCTTCAGCTTTCAAGCCTCCTCGTTTTTCATCCAAACATAACGATGGTCATTATGGCAAAAATTCTATTTTTGTTTCATCAGACCAGAGGACATTTCTCCAAAAAGTACCATCTTTCTCCCCATGTGCAGTTGCAAACCTTAGTCTGGGTTTTTTTTTATGCCGGTTTTGGATCAGTGGCTTCTTCCTTGCTGAGCGGCTTTTCAGGTTATGTCGATATAGGACTCGTTTTACTATGGATATAAGTACTTTTGTACCTGTTTTCTCCAGCATCTTCACAAGGTCGTTTTACTGTGCTGTTCTGGGATTGATTTACACTTTTCGCACCAAAGTATGTTCGTCTCTCTAGGAGACAGAATGCGTCTCCTTCCTGAGCGCTATGACGGCTGTGTGGTCCCATGGTGTTTATACTTGCGTACTATTGTTTGTACAGATGAACGTGGTACGTTCAGATGTTTTGGAAATTGCTCCCAAGGATGAACCAGACTTGTGGAGGTCTACAATTTTTTTTTCCTGAGGTCTTGGCTCATTTCTTTTGATTTTCCCAATGAGGCAATGAGTTTGAAGGTAGGCCTTGAAATACATTTACATGTACACGTCCAGTTGACTCAAATGACGTTAATTAGCCTATCAGAAGCTTCTAAAGCCATGATTTTCTGGAATTTTCCAAGCTGTTTAAAGGCACAGTCAATTTAGTGTGTAAACTTCTGACCCACTGGAATTGTGATACAGACATATTATTCCACTTATAATTAACTGTAAACAATTGTTTGAAAAATGACTTGTGTCATGCACAAAGTAGATGTCCTAACCGACTTGCCAAAACTATAGTTTGTTAACAAGAAATTTGTGGAGTGGTTGAAAAATGAGTTTTAATGACTCCAAACTAAGTGTATGTAAACTTCCGACTTCAACTATATATACTGTATCCTTCACTATCTGTTCTTTGCTATCTATTGCATCTTTGTCACTGCTCATCCATATATTTCATATATTCTCATCCCATTCCTTTACTAAGTTGTGTGTGTTAGGTTTTGGTGAGGAATTGTTAGATACTTCCTGTTAGATACTACCTGTTGAAACTGCTGCACTGTCGGATCTAAGAAGCATAAGCAGTTCACTACACTCGCAATAACATCTGTTAACCATGTGTATGTGACCAATAACATCTGCTAACCATGTGTATGTGACCAATAACATCTGCTAACCATGTGTATGTGACCAATAACATCTGCTAACCATGTGTATGTGCGAAGTTGCTGGATATTGGCGGGAACTGGAACACGCTGTTGTACATGCAGATCCAGAGCATCTCAAACGAGCTTAATTGGTGACATATCTGAGTATGCAGGCTATGAACTGGGAAATGTTCAGCTTCCAGGAATTGTGTACAGATCCTTGCGACATGGGGCATTATCATGCTGAAACGGGATGGCGGCGGATGAATGGCACGACAATGGGCCTCCAGGATCTCATCACTTGTGTTCATTGTCCGTAGCTTATGCCTGCCCATACCATAACCCCGACGCCACCATGGGGCACTCTGTTCACAATGTTGACATCAGCAAACCGCTCACCCACACGATGCCATACACGCTGTCTGCCATCTGCTCGGTACAGTTGAAACCGGGATTCATCCATGAAGAGCTTCTCCAGCGTGCCAGTGGCTATCGAAGGTGAGCATTTGCCCACTGAAGTGGGTTACGATGCCAAACTGCAGTCAGGTCAAAACCCTGGTGAGGATGATGAGCTTCCCTGAGACAGTCTCAGACAGTTTGCAGAAATGATTTGGTTGAGCAAACCCACAGTTTCACCAGCTGTCCAGGTGGCTGGTCTCAGACAATCCCGCAAGTGAAGAAGCTGGATGTGGAGGTCCAGGGCTGGCGTGGTTACACATGGTCTGTGGTTGTGAGTCCGTTTGGACGTACTGCCAAATTCTCTAAAACAATGTTGGAAGCGGCTTACAGTAGATAAATGAACATTGAATTCTCTGGCAACAGCTCTGGTGGACATTCCTGTAGTCGGCATGCCAATTGCACGCTCCCTCAACTTGAGACATCTGTGGCGTTGTGTGACCACTGCACATTTTAGTGGCCTTTTATTGTCCCCAGCACAAGGTGCATCTGTGTAATGATCATGCTGTTTAACTTGTTATGGATAGGGGGCAGTATTTTTCACGGCCGGATAAAAAACGTACCCGATTTAATCTGGTTATTACTCCTGCCCAGAAACTAGAATATGCATATAATTAGTAGCTTTGGATAGAAAACACTCCAAAGTTTCTAAAACTGTTTGAATGGTGTCTGTGAGTATAACAGAACTCAAATGGCAGGCCAAAACCTGAGAAGATTCTGTACAGGAAGTACCCTGTCTGACCATTTCTTGGCCGCCTTTGTCATCTCTATCCAAAACTGAGGATCTCTGCTGTAACGTGACACTTTCTAAGGCTCCCATAGGATCTCAGAAGCCGCCAGAACGTTGAATGATGACTCTGCTGTCCCAGGCTGAAAAACAGTAGCGCATTTGGATAGTGGTCGATCTGAGAACAATGAGACGGGCGTGCACGAGACGACTCCATTTTCAACTTTGAGTCCTTGAACGAAAACAGGGTTTCCCGGTCTGAATATTATCGCTATTTTACGAGGAAAATCACATAAATGATTTTTTAAACAGCGTTTGACATGCTTCGAAGTACGGTAATGGAATATTTTGAATTTTTTTGTCACGATACGCGCCGGGCGCGTCACCCTTCGTTACCCTTCGGATAGTGTCTTGAACGCACGAACAAAACGCCGCTATTTGGATATAACTATGGATTATTTGGAACCAAACCAACATTTGTTGTAGAAGTCCTGGGAGTGCATTTTGACGAAGAACAACAAAGGTAATCCAATTTTTCTTATAGTAAATCTGAGTTTGGTGAGTACCAAACTTGGTGGGTGTCAAAATAGCTAGCCCGTGATGGCGAGCGATCTACTCAGAATATTGCAAAATGTGCTTTCACCGAAAAGCTATTTTAAAATCGGACACCGCGATTGCATAAAGGAGTTCTGTATCTATAATTCTTAAAATAATTTTTTTTGTGAACGTTTATCGTGAGTAATTTAGTAAATTCACCGGAAGTGTTCGGTGGGAATGCTAGTTCTGAACGTCACATGCTAATGTAAAACTGGTTTTTGATATAAATATGTACTTGATTGAACAAAACATGCATGTATTGTATAACATAATGTCCTAGGAGTGTCATCTGATGAAGATCATCAAAGGTTAGTGCTGCATTTAGCTGTGGTTTTGGTTTTTGTGACATTATATGCTAGCTTGAAAAATGGGTGTCTGATTATTTCTAGCTGGGTACTCTGCTGACATAATCTAATGTTTTGCTTTCGTTGTAAAGCCTTTTTGAAATCGGACAGTGTGGTTAGATAAAGGAGAGTCTTGTCTTTAAAATGGTGTAAAATAGTCATATGTTTGAGAAATGGAAGTTTTCGGATTTTCGAGGAGTTTGTATTTCGCGCCACGCCCAATCACTGGATATTGGAGTGGTGTTCCGCTAGCGGAACGTCTACATGTAAGAGGTTAATCAGCTTCTTGATATGCCACCTCAGGTGGATGGATTATCTTGGCAAAGGAGAAATGCTCACTAACAGGGATGTAAACACATTTGTGCACAACATTTTAGAGAAATAAGCTCTTTGTGCGTATGGGACATTTCTGGGATCTTTTGTTTCAGCTCATGAAACATGGGACCAACACTTTACATGTTGCATTTATATTTTTGTTCAGTGTAGATAGGATAGCTGTCACAGAGAGGGAGACTGCCAGACCCTCTTTCTCGCTCTCTTTCACTCACACACTCAAAGCTCAGAAACACATGCTGCTAACAAAAGAGCTATCTTTTTCTTGCACTCACATATACACAAAGATTTATGTTACTATACTTAGTCAGCAATAATACTGTACTCCACTCAAGATATATTTTATTCATACTTTACAGCAACATATGCATTTGCAGACTCATAAATGCATAGTGTTATTGGCTAAACATTATACTGGCAGTGGCACCCATTCATTTGTAGTAAACAAATAATTAGGCCTACTTTACTTATCTGCATTACTCGTAGTGTTTCCTTGAATTACATTCTGAATTCGAAGTGTGTTTTTTATGTTTCTCTAGCTGATTCTGGTGTAAATCACTTCCTGAAAGGCCTTTTTCAAGTCGACAGTGTACCCCTCCCTTGTGTGCCACCTTCAGGGCTGTGTGTATGGTAGCAGGCAGTCTAGTGTTAAAGATAAAGGCAACTCTGGCTATTTTGTACTAGTGTGCTTTAAAGAAATGCTAAATAAACCACTGGTTAGGCTAAATAGGATAGACTAAATAAACCACTGGATAGGCTATCCTATTTAGCCTATTAGGCTAAATAAACTGCTGGATAGGCTAAATAGGATAGGCTAAATATACTGCTGGATAGGCTAAATAGGATAGGCTAAATATACTGCTGGATAGGCTAAATAGGATAGGCTAAATATACTGCTGGATAGGCTAAATATACTGCTGGATAGGCTAAATAGGATGGGCTAAATATACTGCTGGATAGGCTAAATATACTGCTGGATAGGCTAAATATACTGCTGGATGGGCTAAATAGGATAGGCTAAATATACTGCTGGATAGGCTAAATAGGATAGGCTAAATATACTGCTGGATAGGCTAAATAGGATGGGCTAAATATACTGCTGGATAGGCTAAATATACTGCTGGATAGGCTAAATATACTGCTGGATAGGCTAAATAAACCGCTCTTATTTTCACTTGCACAAGTTCCCTGTGTTTTTATAATGTTAATGGTAATAAAACATTGAAATCAAAGGGCCTTTTTAAACGACCAAGGACACTGTAGTAAGAAGAGTAATATAAAGTGTTATATGTTATAAAACAAAACTCTCCTTCCAGACTCACATTAAGCATCTCCACTCCAAAATTAAATCTAGAATCGGCTTCCTATTTCGCAACAAAGCCTCCTTCACTCATGCTGCCAAACATACCCTCGTAAAACTGACTATCCTACCGATCCTTGACTTCGGCAATGTCATTTACAAAATAGCCTCCAACACTCTACTCAGCAAATTGGATGCAGTCTATCACAGTGCCATCCGTTTTGTCCCCAAAGCCCCATATACTACCCACCACTGCGACCTGTATGCTCTCGTTGGCTGGCCCTTGCTTCATATTCGTCGCCAAACCCACTGGCTCCAGGTCATCTATAAGTCTTTGCTAGGTATAGCCCCGCCTTATCTCAGCTCACTGGTCACCATAGCAGCACCCACCCGTAGCACGCGCTCCAGCAGGTATAGTTCACTGGTCATCCCCAAAGCCAATTCGTCCTTTGGCCGCCTTTCCTTCCAGTTCTCTGCTGCCAATGACTGGAACGAATTGCAAAAATTACTGAAGCTGGAGACTTATCTCCCTCACTAACTTTAAGCATCAGCTATCAGAGCAGCTTACCGATCAGGGTACCTGTACACAGCCCATCTGTAAATAGCCCACCCAACTACCTCATCCCCATACTGTTAATTTTTGCTCCTTTGCACCCCAGTATCTCTACTTGCACATTCATCTTCTGCACATCTATCACTCCAGTGTTTTAATTACTAAATTGTAATTATTTTTCCACTATTGCCAATTTATTGCCTTACCTCCCTAATCTTACTACATTTGTACACACTGTATATAGACTTTTCTATTGTGTTATTGACTGTACGTTTGTTTATCCAATGTGTAACTGTTTTTTTTCGCACTGCTTTGCTTTATCTTGGCCAGGTCGCAGTTGTAAATGAGAATTTGTTCTCAACTGGCCTACCTGGTTAAATAAAATAAATGTTACATAACATGTCTTGTCTCTTTAGGCGGGGCAGAGCGACGCAGCCCCGTCTACCAGCGATGACTCCCTCTCCTGTCGCGATGGCTCCTCCACCGACCCTGACCTTCAACCTCGAGTCTGGCCTCGACCCCTCGGTGATCTTTACCCTACCCAGGGTCACTTGGAGAGGGCGCCGCCACCGTCCCTGCTGTCTGGGTGTGGTGCCCAGGTACAGCTTGTGACCTCTGACCCCCACAGTGAGGAGAGTAGACTGAACGGGCTCAACACGGACACCTGGTCCAGCCCTGTGATAGGCCACCCTGAGATGAAGCCCTACCCCTCCAGGATCATGAGGCTCTTCTCTACCCAGAGGAAGTGCACCGTTCCTGGGGACAGTCCGGGCCCTACCAGGCCCCTCTCCTTCCAGGGCCCTCCATCCAGTGCCGGGGGCCCGCAGGCTTGGCCAGTCCTGTCAGGGCTTGCCGTCATGGGCTCCTTTAAGAAGCTGCGCTCCTCAGTGCTCCAAGGCATCCAGAACCGAGGGACAGCTAATCCGGATGAGGAGTACATCTCAACAGCCAACCAGGGTGAAGATAATGGAATGGTCATAACCAATCAGAGCTTAAGACTGAGGTGTGGGGAGGGCTATAGAGTGTCCAGTAGGGTGTCTATTGGTCAGCAGATGGCTGGGATGAGCCCTTATGGTTCTGACAATGAAGAAGAGGAGGAAGTAGTAGATAAGGAAGATGGACTGCAGAGAAACACACGCTTTTCAAGGAGTATCCGGAGAGCATATGGGGCGGGGCGCATCTTACTGCTGGACACCGGGCAGAACGGGGAACGCAGGGAGGGTCCAGGACAGGGGGTTTCATCCAATCAGAGGCCAGGTTTAGGCTCCAGTTCAGGGTCAGAGGTGAACCTCCATTCGGAAGAGAGCGTCAACGTGCTGAGCAGACTAAGCAAGAGCGCAGACAACCTACACCTTAAGGCCCCTTTCAGGCGCAAAGCCCCTTCTCCCTCTCCAAATGACTCACCAGGTACCATTGGCTCTGAAGCGGCCAATGTGGGCCCCAGCATACAGAGATCAGCCAGTGCCTCGTCCGTGGACCTTAGGGACCGCAGCCAGAGCCCTGGTCGCCTTAGGAGTCCCCTAGGGGCCAGGGGCCACATGTTGAAGCTAGTGGGCAGCATGACTGACCTGACCGTGAGACGCAGGCCTAACCCGTCCCCCGTCACCTCCCTGGGCTCCCCTGTGACTCCCCTGTCCCCCCTCAGCCGTCTCCACGACGACTACTCCCGCCGTACGCCCTGCCTTCCCGCCAGCGACCGTCAACGGCGGCCCTCGCCCGCCAGAACAAGGAACGTCACTCTGGTATCACCGGAACACATGCCAACCATCCACCCCCACCCCCAGGGAAGACCAGACCATGTCTTCAGTTTCCCAACCTATAGTGAACCTCTCGCTACAACCTCATCTCCCCTGAGGAGCAGCCTGTGTGAGAGGGGCAGGCCTCAGGAGGGACGGGGAGACGGGTGGAGAGCTCAGTGTGACTCCCCTCCACTCCCCCAGGGGGAGCCATGTGAGAGCCACAGCAAACACCAGCCAGAGGTCAACGCAGAGGTCAAGACGGAACCTAAGCTGGTAAGATAATACTTTGATGCTCTAATCTGGTACACTGGCTCAGTCCTACTGGAATGTCTGGTCTGAAAGACATCATCAGGTGAAAGCGATGTGCTGGTGATGACATCTCATTCCTATTTATTCAGCGGGCTCAAAGGGAAGCATAGTGAAAATTCGTCATGGGGGTGAAGGCAGACGGTCTCATCCTTATCAATTGGAGCAGAATGATCCGTTGTAAGGCCTTTATCCTAATAATTTGATCTTCTGGCAGTGACCCTTGTGAAATGGAACTTAGTAGTGGAGATATCTGGTGGTTTATGAAGTGATCTTTGATTATGTCAGGTCTCTTAAAGTCATTTAGATAAGTGAGTGGAAGCGCGCGTCTCTAGCTAACCAAATAATCCAACGCTTACGTGCCCATGCCTAGTCCAAAGTTCCTGTCCAACATGATATGTCAAGTCAGTTGTCAATCAGGCTTTACAGCCCAGCTGATTGGCCCTAGCCCTGTGTCACATCTACTGTCACTTTATCTGTGTCTCATAAGCGTGGGTCTGGTGTATTTGCCACCACTGTGATTGCGTGACTCCCAGCAGCCACAGCCCTAGCAGGGTCACGTGTAGGACGGCTGTAGAGGCCGGCCAATCTGAAGGAGCAGAACAGGCACAGTTAATTATTAGGTATTGTTTATGATTGGTGGTGGGATTGGTTGCATAAGCAAGCGGGGCTCCCGTTCCAGTGTGCTGTGGCTGGCTGGTTATCAGTATGAGCAATGCTGTCCCCTCCCCTCCCTTCCCCGCTCTGCCCTCAACAACAGGCAGGCAGGCAGGCCACAGGGACAAAGTCCACTAGTCACGCTGGGCCTGGGAGAGTTTACAGAGAGATCTAGGAAAACACTACCGACACAACCAGGAATAATACACTGTCTGGGTTGTTAGAGGACTGAATATTCAATCAGAAGACTGGTTTATTTGATTGAGAACCATGATGGCAGATTTTAGTTAAGATTTTCATTGGTTGAAGAGAGAGAAGCAGGCAGGGGAACTGTGCAGTAGAGGACTAAAGGAGAAGCAGACCCAGACCTCGGGACAGAGGCCTGTGAGTGTGTTGGTGTTTGACCATGGTGCTGATCTACTGTGTACCTTTCCAGTGCATATGGACCAGACCAGACCAAGATCAGGAGGAGCTGGAGGTAAGGGAACATCTCTCTACCAATGACAAACAAATGAAACAAACTAAACCAGTACAGTATACTACTAAGCTCCCTGGTCAGCTAACCATTGCACATTTTTTTCTCTTGGGCAGTAACCTAAATAGGAGGAAATGTATTCTCTTCTGTCGCTCCTCCTTGTGTGTACACATACAATTTGATAAGACTTTTAACATGAATTGAGGGTATGGGATATGGGAGAAGAATGTGCAAAAATAAATATTCCATATCACTGACATTAGTACGGACTTTCCCCATTTGACACGTCAGCTAAACAGCATGCTCTGTTTCTGATTAACAGACATTCTTTCCTGAGGATGTGTTTAATTAGGAGCAGGCATTGTGGGACATCAAATTTGACCTTTCACCTTTGCTCTTACCTGCAGGACACGTCAGACGAACAGGGCAGAGAGGCACTATTAGGGGGTGAAGAGGCGCCCTCTCCTTCAGCCACCGGTACCCATCTCACCCCAACATGTTCCCTAGATTCTCCCACCTCACCCATGTTAACCACATCACCCACGGCAACAGGCGCAACGGAAACGTCCACGTCCGTCACCCCTAGACGGAGGGCTGGGCGATCGAGGCCTCGGCCAATCTCTGACTACGCTCAGCTGGTTGCCAGGAAGTACGCCATCCCCGAGGAGGAGGCGGAGCTACATCCTGAGGAGAGGACTACAAATGGAACTCCCTGTCAGGACTTTAAATGTAATGGAGGCTCGCAGGACAGTGACAGCCCAGAGAACTGCAATATGAATGGAGATCTCCAGTGCCGGAGGAGACGGCCTATGTCTGTGATTGGAGGAGTGGATCTGTACTCTTCACCTGGCGCTGAGGAGAGGGAGGACCGTCTGCCGTCTGTAAGCACCTCACTGTTTAACAATGGCTAGATATACTGAGAGATTTGTGTAACACAGCATGTCAAATACTGCCCTGTTTGTGATTGAGGTGCAAAACCCTTGGATGTTCCCAAAGGCCCCTAACACTGTCCTCTCCATGTCGCTCTAGCCCCTGTCACGCCCACCTGTCCCGTCCCACCAGGTGCCCTCCTACAGGGCTGTGTCGGCCAGGTTCCGCCCCTCCACCTTCTCCCAGAGCACCCCTATTGGACTGGACCGCCTTGGACAACGCAAACTACACAGAGTCCTCAGTGGTGAGGGAGGGAGTGTGTGTGAAAGGGAGGAATAAAGATGGAGAGTGTCTGTGTATGAGAATGAGAGGCAGAGTGGGGTAGAATATCTGTAAAAGAAGAGCAGAGGAGAGCAGACCGGCCAACATGGACGCATGTTGTGTACCATCTACGCAATTCTCTGTCCATGTATGAAAGTACGAGATCCGAGTTAAAAGTACACAGAAATGAATAGGGCCTGATTTTTTGATTATTTTTTTTACATTTAAATTTTTTTTAAATCTGCTGAGTAAATCTAACATCCCGATTCTCGAGCTGCAAAACACAGACATGAATGAATGGAGTGAAGGGAGTTTGTGTGAACGGACATGGAGATGAATACATTATAATTAGACGTAGCTACATCGTGTTTGTCCCTCCTCCTGGTGGTTGTGATGCTGAGTTTGCTGACTGTCAGCTGTAAATTAACACATGGACAAATCCCTTTTCCACTCTGTGTTGTGGAAAGGTAAACACATTGGTTCACGCTAACGTTAGCGAACATAAGATGGACAGTCAGTGGGCTCTAAAGTGACAGCAGTTCACTCGCATTTGCTACTGAAAGAAATTAAATACAAATATGAAAAATAACTGTTCGCATTTGTGCACATGTGAAAAACATTTAATTCTGCGTTCCATTAGTTGTATTTTCCACGTATTATTACAAGGATCACGCATCATGATAGACTGTAACAGTAATTATGATCCACGTCACAAAAAGCATTACAAAAGTATAATCACAAATAAATATAAACATCTTGGAATTAAATGGAGTCGAGTTTAGGAGACTGCGCGATGAAGAATGGATGAGTGTCCGGTATTAATTATAGAGGCAATGCTTCTAAAATGCCTTTGTACTATATTTTAGATTTGATCAATTTCGAAAATCTGAAACGATATATGTGCTGCAAAGAAATACAATGGACACCTTTACATAGGCTGAAACAGCGGACTCTTCTAGCGAACAGCGTTCAGATTCCCTTTGCATTATCCTACTGAACAGAGGTCAGATTCCCTTTGCATTATCCTACTGAACAGAGGTCAGATTCCCTTTGCATTATCCTACTGAACAGAGGTCAGATTCCCTTTGCATTATCCTACTGAACAGCGTTCAGATTCCCTTTGCGGTAGCCTACTGAACAGCGTTCAGATTCCCTTTGCGGTAGCCTACTGAACAGAGGTCAGATTCCCTTTGCATTATCCTACTGAACAGCGTTCAGATTCCCTTTGCGGTAGCCTACTGAACAGCGTTCAGATTCCCTTTGCGGTAGCCTACTGAACAGCGTTCAGATTCCCTTTGCGGTAGCCTACTGAACAGAGGTCAGATTCCCTTTGCGGTAGCCTACTGAACAGAGGTCAGATTCCCTTTGCGGTAGCCTACTGAACAGAGGTCAGATTCCCTTTGCGGTAGCCTACTGAACAGAGGTCAGATTCCCTTTGCGGTAGCCTACTGAACAGCGTTCAGATTCCCTTTGCGGTAGCCTACTGAACAGAGGTCAGATTCCCTTTGCGGTAGCCTACTGAACAGAGGTCAGATTCCCTTTGCGGTAGCCTACTGAACAGAGGTCAGATTCCCTTTGCGGTAGCCTACTGAACAGAGGTCAGATTCCCTTTTAGGTAGTCTACTGAACAGAGGTCAGATTCCCTTTGCGGTAGCCTACTTAAGCTTTGTGTAGCCAGTTTGCAGTCTGTGTCGACGTGATCATTTGTTTTTGTTTTCAAAGTGAATTTTGCTTTTAGTGTTGATTAGGAACCGTGTCTAAAAAGCCAATACTTGTGAGCTGGCCCTAGTGATTGGCCCTGTTTGAGAGGTGACTAGCATTCCTCTGCTATAGAGACTAAACTTGGGGGCATGTGCTAAGAAAAACATTATAAATAATTATCTCCATTCTACACTGTACATGTAATGGAATAAACATACAGACAATCTGTTCTAATTCCACAAAACATATATTTATATTTTATGTTCAGTACTTATCAGTATGAATCTTTTATGTTTTGTAAATACCTTTTTAGCGGACTGAACCAGGTGTGATGCATAATGTTTGTATAAGCACATAAATCTCCAATTTTCTGCCCGTCTTGCACTCTAAACAGTTGGACATGGTTGGCAGGTCTGGGAGAGCTTTGAAAGTTAGTGTGTAAAATGAAAGTGTGTTTACCATCTTTCCAGAGTGTGTAATGTGTAGAGCAGGGTTCCCCAACTGGCCCGAGGGTTTTTTAATATTTTTTTTGTCCCCCCAAGTTTTCTAAGCAAAAACCAGTTATACATTTTTTTTTCTCCGACGTAGACTAAAAACACCAGGAAACCAGCTCCAACTGATTTTAATGTAGGATTTTTTCCCCCACTCATAATAGTGAAATGTGATTGTAAACAAGGTTTGAAATGATTATGTTTTAGTTAAACATATCTGTTTGGGCTTCTTGTGGTCAATTTGCCTTATACAAATGATTTGTAATTGTCGCAGCCCCCCGACCATCCACTCAAGAACAAATCGGCCCGTGGCTGAATATAGTTGATCCCTGGTGTAGTGAGTGCTGTTTGTGTGTGTGAGAGAGCATGTCTGATGTGTGTAACTGTACTAACTCTCTCCTCCCCACAGCAGATGGAGGCTCAGAGTGTTGTGCAGCGGTGGATGGTGACAGTGTGAGTGAGGAGGAGGGGAGCTTCGATGAGCTCAGTGATGTCACAACGTACCTGCAGCCTGGGGTGGGGCTGTCTGCTCTCAGCCAGGTGTGCTGCTTATCTACCTGCCTGCCTGTGTGTTAAATTGCAGGATGCATTCAGCATCAGATGTAACCAATGTTCCCTCAAAACAAATTCAGCAATGAGCAAATTTCAGGTCTGCTGAGTGCAAACTTGAATGTTGGGAAAATTCTGTGCAACTTCCAGTGCAAGTTTATCAATCAAATTTCAAATGTATTTATATAGCCCTTCTTACATCAGCTGATGTCACAAAGTGCTGTACAGAAACCCAGCCTAAAACTCCAAACAGCAAGCAATGCAGGTGTAGAAGCACGTTTACTCTGAACACTGAGGCTGTACCCGTTTTTAGTTAGATTTAACAGTGGTCAAGTAGGCTACTGTGGCTATTTGATCATAATGTAGGGCTACCAGAGTGGCCTACCATCAAAAGCAATGGAGAAAATGGATGACATCTTAACATGGAAATAGCTGTTCTATCATTCAGCCTACAGTAGCAGCCAACATGTGGTGTTCAATGTAGGCCTACATTCCATGAGACTTTTGGAAAAAACATGCAGGGCTTGACATTAACCTGTTTTATTTACTTGTCCTTCAGACAAGGAGGTGACTGAAAGAGTTGTTGTTTGATGCAAGAAACCACTACAAAATAAAATGCATTATTATTTCCATACCATTATTACAGAGAATCTGACAATTTTGCTACCCTCTGCCTATTGGCTACTTAGCTTATTGAAGCCTGTCTCAAAATACAACACTGCTCCTTTAAGACAAAACAAAGCTATGTACCTGACTCATTTTTCATAGAGGTCTAGAAATGTACACGTTTTGTGCTCTTGTAGGAAGTAATCACTCCCCTATTGCTGACTACAAAGTATCTATAACTGGGCTAATAACTCACTAACTAGCAATGGATATTAACTAAATGTGCACAATTGGCTACATGCAGCTCTTGCTTTGATCTCAAAACAAGCGCATCTACTCACAACTAGGGCTGTTACGGTGACCGTATTACCGCCACACCGGCGGTCACGAGTCATGAAGGCAGTCAAATTCCACCTGACCGTTTAGTCACGGTGTTTAGGCTTCTCCAAGCTCTGATGCTGCTGGTCATTAGTAGCCTACTGAACTTGCTAACTGCCTGGTACTCAGCACTCTATTGTCCCTCTAACCACTTTGACATCAATGCAAATATATTCGAAAATCTAATCAAACACTTCATGAGAGCTCATGTTACGCAATATTTCAATAGGCAATGCAATTGCATAAGAGAACAGAGTGATGGCCTCTATTAAAAAGAGGAGGATCCCATCAGCTTTCTGTAGGCTAGGCCTACGATATTTATTTCTAAACTTTCCTAATATTAAGCACATTGCTTATATTTACAACAGGAGTATAGCCTACCTGGCTGGCATGAAAATGAACTACAGGTAAAGTGTCCTTCATTCACTATTTAAGTGCATAGATAATGTATTGTTTTCCCGCTGACCCTGTTTCGATACAGGTGAATGATAATGGTCCATTCTAAATCAAAACTAATGTCTCACACACACATTAATTAGTATATGTGAAGACAAGATTAAATCAAGAATAATCTGATGGGTGACAATTTTTGCCTATCACTTGTGAATTACACTACCGTTCAAAAGTTTGGGGTCACCTTGTTTTTGAAAGAAAATCAAAAGAAAATTGTCCATTAAAATAACATCAAATTGATCAGAAATACAGTGTAGACATTGTTGATTTTTAATGGAATATGTACATGGGTGTACAGAGGCCCATTATCAGCAACCATCACACGTGTGTTCCAATGACACGTTGTGTTAGCTAATCCAAGTTTATCATTTCTAAAGGCTAATTGATCATTAGAAAACCCTTTTGCAATTATGTTAGCACAGCTGAAAACTTGTCCTGGTTTAAAGAAGCAATACAACTGGGTATCTGGAGCATTAGCATTTGTTGGTTCGATTACATGCTCAAAATGGCCAGAAACAAAGACCTTTCTTCTGAAACTCGTCAGTCTATTCTTATTCTGAGAAATTAAGGCTATTCCATGTGAGAAATTTCCAAGAAACTGAAGATCTCGTACAACGCTGTGTACTACTCCCTTCACAGAAGAGCGCAAACTGTCAAAAACCAGAATAGAAAAGGGAGTGGGAGGCCCCGGTGCACAACTGAGCAAGAGGACAACTACAATAGTGTCTAGTTTGAGAAACAGACGCCTCACGTCCTCAACTGGCAGCCTTATTAAATAGTACCCACAAAACACCAGTCTCAATGTCAACAGTGAAGAGGCGAGTCCGGGATGCTGGCCTTCTAGGCAGAGTTCCTATGTCCGTTGTCTCTGTTCTTTTTGCCCATCTTTTTATTGGCCAGTCTGAGATATGGATTTTTCTTTGCAACTCTGCCTGTGTGCCATTGGAACACAGGAGTGATGGTTGCTGATAATGGGCCTCTGTTTGCCTATGTAGATATTCCATTAAAAATCAGCCGTTTCCAGCTACAATAGTCATTTACAACATTTAACAATGTCTGCACTGTATTTCTGATCAATTTGATGTTATTTTAATGGACAAAAAATGTGCTTTTCTTTCAAAAACTAGGATATTTTCTAAGTGACCCCAAACTTTTCAATGGGAGCGAATATATTATAACTTGTGAATGATGCTAGGCACAACAAACCATGCATTTTTTTGTGACTTTTTCATAGGTGTGCAACTATGTAGCCTAGCCCATAGGCCAATATGTTTTAATAAGGTTTGTATCACAATTGAAGTGGCCAAATAACTTCTTAAAATGATGCACATTAATCTGCTTTACAAAGGGTGTAGAGCCTAACTGGCATATGTGAGTTTGCGGAAGATAATTTCCACCATTACAAATGCGCCTTTTATAGTAAAAGCATTACATGCATAATTGTATTAGTGGTCACTTTTGATAATGGTGTTTTCCGCTAATGGAACATTCACGCGTATTGCCTACTACCGTGTGCGCATTGCTGCGCTTATAATATGAAGAAATAGGCTAATGGTTTATTAACAACATTTTAAGCTAAACGTTCTGATCTAAAGGTTTTTTGATGCTAGTGGTTGTATTAATTTGGGCTCTATCGCAACTGTCCCAGACAAAACATTTTTTTAACCTTTATTTATCCCACCTTATAGAATGGGTATACTTTTGTACTATGGGGGATAGTAGATTAACATAGTCTCGTGCTTTTGCTGTTCAAAGTAAATTTAAACAGTTCTTCCAATATCTTCGATATGGACATCGGAGTTGGATAAGGACATGCGAAGTTGCGTCCCCGACGTGTCTGTCTTAATTTGTATCCTGTGAGAAAGACCCGATCAACTGATGGAGAGTTGTGTGAGTGAGAGACTTCTTGCACGGCACACTCAAAGAGAAGAGCACAACACAGCACTTCGGGCCGCAAAAGGAATTGATTTTTTAGGGTGCATTACTGCCACAAAGGGGATTCCGCCGTGAAATTCGAGGCATTATCAAGTGCTTGTCAAATTGTGATTGATTGACTATTGAAGTGTACAGCCTGCGCCATAAACAATACAGATCTCATGCCTTTCAAGCTATTTTTTTCAAATTATCATTAGTCTCATCATGCAGCCTTACAATATATTAAAAATCAAAACTTATAGTCCAACGTTTCTAGAACAACTAAAGTTACATTTAATAACTTTAAATTAAGCTTATATGAATACCTGTTTCTTTAACTGCTTAACACGGAATAGCCAAATGTGCTCGCTCCATCATTTGGAGAAAATCTATTTTATTCAGCTTTATTCAGTTGTATTCATCATACTATAAAGTAATGCCACAGAATTCTAAGCAAATCGTGTCTGCTAAATGAACCAGTGTAGCCCACAGCCATATGGCATAGCCAGATTAGGACCTAACATAAGGACAACTCAGAGTATGCTATTCTGTTCTTCTGAAATAGACTACATTTTCTTCATATCATGCTGCTTTATACCTGTCTAAAATAAATAATGGATTTATTGTGAAGGTGTAGGCTATATTATATGATTTATTACACTTTTTAAAATGTGGAAACCAGGAGATGCTTAATGTCAGTCTCACGGTCAATTACCGTTATTCGCTTGGCAATCACCGGCTGACCAACATTTTGTGACCGCCACAGCCCTACTCACGACCGTTCATGCTGTAAACACAGTCCAGTTCAAAGTAAATGGTACAGATCCATATATGGCAATGGTCTATTTGCATGTAGTCCTACTGCAGCTCTGATTTGTTTACGCTGCACCGGTCTGTGTAGAGTACAGGCTGAGTAGTGCTGTCAATGCAATAGAATCCTACTCCGATGCGTTCTGCCTACAACAAAAGCTGTTGCATAGTTTGTTTTTGTTTCAGTATGTTGCGTTGAACGTGGATAATATTGGGTTGATTCGATCACGATTGCCACAGTAAAGAGAAACCTTGATAGTGTTAACCTCCACTCCATAATAAATACAAATTGTTGATTTTTTTTTTACAGACATTTTTGGGGATCGACTAGGAATGCCTTGGAGATCAACCAGTCGTTGAATGAAGTTCAATCTCGTACTTATCTCTGTGGGCTGATATTTCTGCGCGGCGGTCTGGGGGCTACTGCGCATGCTTAGTGGGAACATTGGATAAATGTCTCTCCAAGACAATATGCCCTTTCTGCAATCCCTGATGTGTGTGTGTGATCTGTTTTGGTCTGAGTTTGGACGCAGCTCTGATGTCCCAAGTCCAAGCGTAATCTGTGTGTCAGACATGAGTATGCTGTGCATGTAATTCTGTATTTATTTGTGCGTGTCTGTCATTACATAAGCTCGGTAACCCTGACTCGGTAACCCTCCACCTCTCTTCCCCCTTTCTCTCTCAGTGGATCAGCCAGGGTCAAGCTGTGTATGCAGAGGCCCTGTGGGACCATGTGACGATGGAGGAGCAGGAGCTGGCGTTCAAGGCGGGGGATGTGATCCGGGTGCTGGAGGCCCCTCACAAGGACTGGTGGTGGGGCATGGGGCCAGACAGGGAGGCCTGGTTCCCCTCCAGCTTCGTCAGGGTAAGACAACACGGAGTCAACACATTTGTGCACTAGCCCTGTTGCATTGAAAAGAAAAATCTGTCAGTCAATTATTTAACAGTTCTTTGTTTTTATTGATCTTTTTTCACAACAACAAGATACAAACAGGTCAGGGCATGAAGCAAAAAGAGGTCAAAAACAAAACAACTTTCTGAACAAGCCATTGACATGATCGGCTTGGATCAGAAAGCAAGAAAATACAAGAAGTGTCCATGTTTTGTCTTAAGTAGACATTCTGCCCTCTGTGTAATTGATGTTTACGCTAGACCCTGCCAGCTGTCTTGGCTGCAACCCAGCCCCTTACTAGTGTGTGTTCACGGGAAAAGGGTAGTGTGGGTTCAGAGGTTTCGGGGGTTTCCCTGGTGACTTGTATTGATTTACAGTTGCATCTTAATTAGGCAAGCTATGGTAACCATGGTGAGGCCAGTTAATTGACGGGGGGGTGACCGCTTGGTAATTGCCCCTGTTGGGGATTGTTGGCGACACAGGGGCTTGTTAACCATACATGGTGTTTGTAATATTACCATAGGGATATAGGTTGTGTTAACAGGGTTTAATTTACAGATGCGTGACTCTGGTTCGCCTGGTAACGTGTGTGTGATTTGACAGGTGCGTGTGAACCAGGAGGAGGACTCTGGAGCGGAGAGTGTAGAGCGTTGTGCTCTGGACCAGGAGAACCCACACACTGCCCCCCGGGACACACACAGCGCTGAGCACCGCCACCAGATGAGGACCAACGTGGTAAAAGAGATCATGAACACAGAACGTATCTACATCAAACACCTCCGGGACATCTGTGAGGTGGGTGACGCTCGACCAGAAACACTAACCAACCCTAACCCATGTCTCTCCTCCATCGTCACTGACATTACCGCTAGGGTAGAATTTACATTCGTTTTTCTCTCCTGTTCTCATCTCTTCTCCTTGCCTCTTTTTGGAAAAATGGTCAAAGGTAATTGAGGAGAGGAAATGTGGAAACGAATGCATTTGTATGAAATGAAACTCCTTTTCCACTCCCGCGTCATGGTGGAATTCCAGAATAAATGTAAAGTGATAAAACAAATCTAGCTAGTTGTGCAGCACATTTTATAGATAAAGGAGAAGTAACATATTCCTATATGTATGTATGCTTTACTCCTTTGAGAACACCTGATTCAAAGGGGGCATAGCACTTCCCTGCTATGTGCCGCAAGGACACGCTTGTGCATCATCTGTCGAAGTAGGAAATGGAGGGGAGTAGAGTCCATTGTGTTCGATTTTACACTCTTCTCGACCACTTACCAGTTTCCGGGTCACGGAGGAGAGGAGGACAGAGGAGTCAAGGAGAGAAGAGGACTGACTTACCTAAATGACAATCTCCCTAAGGCTCTGGATTTTCACCAGCTTCATTGGCCCTCCCCCTGCTGGACAAACCTTGCGTTGACCGCAGCTCCATAGTAACGGTTATTCCTTGTTACAACTAAAACATCTGACAATATCTAATGCTTTTCCCAGGGTTATATCCGTCAATGTGGTAAAAACCCAGGCATGTTCACTGAGCTGCAGCTGAAGACCATCTTCAGTAACATCGAGGACATCTACAAGTTCCAGAGACAGTTCCTCAAAGACCTGGAGAGGAAGTACAACACAGACCAGCCTCACCTCAGTGAGATAGGAGCCTGTTTCCTCTTACAGGTCCGTTCTACCGTTGGTTCTACCTTTCTACACACAGTCACACACATACACAGATTGTATTACTAAATACAGCATTTTTCAAAAACATTTCACTGTATACATTTCAAAGCAGTCACATCCCTATTTGGTAAGGTTTTATTTAACTCGCTCCCCTCTCTTTCTCTTCTCTTTCTCCTCTCTCCCTCCCCTCTTTCCTCTTCCCTCTCTCTTTCTCCTCTCTCCCTCCCCTCTTTCCTCTTCCCTCTCTCTCTTTCCTCTCTCCCTCCCCTTTGTCCCCCTCTCAGGGGGAGGGTTTTTCCATCTACTCTGAGTACTGTAACACCCACCCTGCAGCGTGTGGAGAGCTGCAGCGCCTCATGAAGCTGGGCAGGTACAAGCACTTCTTTGAGGCCTGTCGGCTGCTGCAGCAGATGATTGACATCTCCATCGCTGGCTTCCTGCTCACGCCCGTCCAGAAGATCTGCAAGTACCCCCTGCAGCTGGGAGAGCTGCTCAAATACACCCCCAAAGACCACAGGTAAGCCACAACACACACACTTTACAAACTTCACAACACCCACACACAAACCTTTTCACACTCTCCAATGCTGTTGTTGTGTGCTGTAGTGACTACGGTGGAGTGAGTGACGCGTACGAGGCGATGAAGAACGTGGCGAGCCTCATCAATGAGGGGAAGAGGCGGCTGGAGAGTGTTGACGCCATCGCTCACTGGCAAGTGGCCATCCTACGCTGGGAGGTGAGAATCTTCCAGGTGTATTATTACTGTAGCAGGCAGATGTTATCCCTGTCGTCACTGTGTGATCTAACAACGAATGTAACTCAACCTAATGAATGTCTGTCTCTCTGTCACTGTTCCTTTCAGGGAGCAGACGTGTTGGAGCGCAGCTCGGAGCTGATCCACTCTGGAGAGCTGACCCGGATCGTCTGCCAGGGCAACAAGACACAGCAGCGCAGCTTCTTCCTGTTCGACCACCAGCTGGTGTTCTGTAAGAAGGACGTGCTGCGCCGCGACCTGCTGTACTACCGCGGCCGCCTGGACATGGACCACACGGAGCTGCTGGAGATGCCCGACGGCAGGGACCCTGAGCTGGGCATGTCGCTGAAGAACGCCCTGCGGCTCCGGAACAGCTCAACCCTGGAGACCCTGTGTTACCTCTGCTGCAGAAAGCCCCAGGACAGACAGCGCTGGCTGCAGGCCTTCGCCAGGGAGAGACGGAGGGTACAGGAGGACCAAGAGATGGGTGAGGAGGGCTGGGATGGAGGAGGGAAAGGAAAGGGGAGGAGAGGAGGGGTTGTTGGGAAGAGGAGAATGTGTCTGTGCGTGTTCAATGACATTTGATTGTCTGGTATTTTTTTATTCTTTCATGACAGGAATGAAGATCAGTGAAACGCAGCGAAAACAAGCAATCTTCAATGCGAGGAAATCCCGACAAGGGAAAATGAAGAGTAAGCGTTAATAAATCATGCTTTTGTGTTCTTACGATTGCTGTGCATGTGGTTTTGGATTCATCACTATTGCAAATAATGTTTTAAAAAATGTTTTCTATTTCCTCCACAGCCATTGGCTACTCTGGCACTGTCCCGCCCCACCACCAGCCCCTGCATCCAATTCACCAGCGCCACGTTACCGTGCCAACCAGCGTGCCTCAGCAGCAGGTGTTCACATTGGCCGAGCCCAAGCGAAAGCCCGCCCACCTGTGGTACACCTTCACCCGACACACCTTCTTCAGGAAGTGAGGATCCCCCCTCGCCTGGTCTTGACTCTAAATGGTCTGACCACGCCTAGAATCGTCCTGATAACTCAAAGAAAAACGTACAGTTATGGACCCACAGGGCAGTATCTGTGGGCGTACTCCTTTGTGTAATGGGTGTTTTATCACTGTGTTTGTGTTGCCTCTTAGTGTCAATATATCTGTGTGTTTTGTTTCTGTATTGTTTGTGCATTATTTTATGTCTGTTTTTATTTGTCTAGTTAAATCAGTGCCTGGACTTGTTAATATACATACAAACGGACACCCCTCCATGTTGCTGGTGTGGTGAAGATGCTGCTTTTGTAGTCTGAGATTCCTTTACACCCAACCGCCTAGCAGAAACCTGTATTATAGTAATTATGGCAATGATGTACTACACGTTCAGCTTTTAAATTACCTGTCGAATATTTACCTGCTACCTTGGTTTTAGTTTATTTCTCTGAGGCTGGACCCTGTTGGAGTTGGACTGCGAGTGAAACCACAACACACCCACAGGACAGTGTACCCACAGGACAGTGTACCCACAGGACAGTGTACCCACAGGACAGTGTACCCACAGGACAGTGTACCCACACCCCCACCCACAGGACAGTGTACCCACACACACACCCACAGGACAGTGTACCCACACACCCCCACCCACAGGACAGTGTACCCACACACACACACCCACCCACAGGACAGTGTACACACACACCCACAGGACAGTGTACACACACACCCACAGGACAGTGTACACGCACCCACCCACCCACAGGACAGTGTACACGCACCCACCCACCCACAGGACAGTGTACCCGCACCCACCCACAGGACAGTGTACCCGCACCCACCCACAGGACAGTGTACCCGCACCCACCCACAGGACAGTGTACACACAGGACAGTGTACCCGCACCCACCCACAGGACAGTGTACCCGCACCCACCCACAGGACAGTGTACCCGCACCCACCCACAGGACAGTGTACCCGCACACACCCACCCACAGGACAGTGTACCCGCACACACCCACCCACAGGACAGTGTACACACACACACAGGTTTACACACGCACTAACCCTGTTATCACTGTTGTAAATAAACTCTTGTACAAAAAGTACCAAATGCAAGTGATGTTGGTTGTGAAAATGATCTCTAAGTGGAATAGAATTATAACTGATCCCGCCAGACAAATAATCAGACTTTATTTTCAAGATCGTGCGCACGTGCCCTGCTTTCAACGTAATCTAGAAGTTGTAATAGTGGAATGCACAAGTAGAATCCTCTTGTCATATCAGTCATTGTAGACCTTAGAGCAATTTATAGCTTATCAGAATTGTCCATATCAACTAGCCCGAGTCAGCTAATGTTATTTAGCTACGTTTTTCAGCCCATAGATTTTGTTTGTCAATCGAATATCACATGAATGCAAAATGTATAGCATTGCAATAAAAGTAGCTTTAAAACGGCAAAAATGTACCTGCACCTCATGACAAAATGTGTAGAATTGTGGGAAATAAGCTTTAAAACCTGCAACATTTTCTCTGCCAAAAAAGGGTGTGAACGGTTAGTGTTATGAACAGTGCTTGTGCCGGTAGAGCGCGGAAGAGCTGTTCCACAATGCTGACTGAAAAAGTGTGATCCTGCTTTGTTGTATACCCCTTAGGTTACTGGGGAAATGTACCATGCACATATCTGCTATAATCAGATGAATTATATCACAGATGATCCCACTGAATGAGCCCCAGCTAACAGTATCTGGCGCAGGTCACATTGCATTCTGTGTGGTCACTGGTTCCCACAGCGGCTCATCTGTGCGGTCGGATCTGGTTACGTTCATCTGGCGGCTCAGGGTAGATAGCGAGGCCCCCACGGCAGCACGGTTTAGCCAGTAGCCTACACAGGCCTGCCTTCTCAAAATCTAGATTTGACCTTTTAAGAGAATGGAAGAGTATAAATGACAGATGGCACTCTGAAGCAAACGATCCCGCGATATGAGAGGCGCGAGGTAATTAATGTCGCTGTGCCGGTGTCGTGGGAAAGAGCGCGAGGATGGCGGGCAGACAGATGGAGATTACAGCTATGGCAATGCGTCTCAAGGGGACAGTGCTAGTGTAAGTATAGCATATTCTTGGAACGTTACCTAGTGTAGATGAATGGGAATAAATTGAATATTTAACCAAGTTAGGTTAGGCCTCAGTGACTAGTAGAAGTCATTGTGCTGCCATATCAACCGAGTGGTCTCCATAAAATGTTCTTTAAGTAGCCTACTTACATCGAAAACAGGCTTTAGGCCATTCACTAAGAATACATGCATTTACAGTGTGTGACTAACTCCTATAAAGGAGTCATTTTCATTGCCATGGAGAGAATCGGTACCCTCGTTAACACGATAGGTTAAGTGTTGTGCGCGGTTTGAGATTACAAGCGATGGCTTTACTTTGAGACATGAGAACTGACCACATACCTCGTGATGCAACCTGTACAGTTTCCCCATATGATCCAGCCTACTGCTTTAAATATTCGACTGAAGACTCCATACTAATGGTGAGTGTGTGGGAGCTGGCCTCAGAGACTCAGTACTCACAAGCCTGAAGACTTCATATTAATGGTGAGTGTGTGGGAGATATCCTCAGAGACATAGTCCTCACCAGCCTGAAGACTCCACACTCATTAATGTTGAGTGTGTGTGGGAGTTATCCTCAGAGACTTAGTCCTCATCAGCCTAAAGACTCATTAATGGTGAGTGTGTGGGAGCTGTCCTCAGAGACTTAGTCCTCATCAGCCTAAAGACTCATTAATGGTGAGTGTGTGGGAGCTGTCCTCAGAGACTTAGTCCTCATCAGCCTAAAGACTCATTAATGGTGAGTGTGTGGGAGCTGTCCTCAGAGACAGAATTGCAAAGAAAAAGCCATCTCAGACTGGCCAATGAAACTAAAAGATTAAGATGGGAAAAGAACACAGACACCGGACAGAGGAACTCTGCCTAGAAGGCCAGCATCCCGGAGTCGCCTCTTCACTGTTGACGTTGAGACTGGTGTTTTGCAGGTACTATTTAATGAAGCTGCCAGTTGAGGACTTGTAAGGCATCTGTTTCTCAAACTAGACACTAATGTACTTATCCTCTTGCTCAGTTGTGCACCGGGGCCTCCCACTCTTTCTATTCTGGTTAGTGCCAGTTTGCCCTACTCTGTGAAGGGAGTAGTACACAGCGTTGTACAAGATCTTCAGTTTCTTGGCAATTTCTCACATGGAATAGCCTTCATTTCTCAGAACAAGAATAGACAGTTTCAGAAGAAAGGTCTTTGTTTCTGGCCATTTTGAGCCTGTAATTGAACCCACAAATGCTGATTCTGCAGATACTCAACTAGTCTAAAGAAGGACAGTTTTATTGCTTCTTTAATTAGCACAACAATTTTCAGTTGTGCTAACATAATTGCAAAAGGGTTTTCTAATGATCAATTAGCCGTTTAAAATGGTAATCTTGAATTAGCTAACACAACGGGCCATTGGAACACAGGAGTGATGGTTGCTGATAATGGGCCTCTGTACGCCTATGTAGATATTCCATTAAAAATCTGCCATTTCCAGCTGCAATAGTCATTTACAATGTCTGCACTGTATTTCTGATCAATTTGATGTTATTTTAATGGACAAAAGTGCTTTTATATATATATATATATATATATATATATATATATATACACACTGCTCAAAAAAATAAAGGGAACACTAAAATAACACATCCTAGATCTGAATGAATGAAATAATCTTATTAAATACTTTTTTCTTCACATAGTTGAATGTGCTGACAACAAAATCACACAAAGATAATCAATGGAAATCCAATTTATCAACCCATGGAGGTCTGGATTTGGAGTCACACTCAAAATTAAAGTGGAAAACCACACTACAGGCTGATCCAACTTTGATGTAATGTCCTTAAAACAAGTCAAAATGAGGCTCAGTAGTGTGTGTGGCCTCCACGTGCCTGTATGACCTCCCTACAACGCCTGGGCATGCTCCTGATGAGGTGGCGGATGGTCTCCTGAGGGATCTCCTCCCAGACCTGGACTAAAGCATCCGCCAAACTCCTGGACAATCTGTGGTGCAACGTGGCGTTGGTGGATGGAGCGAGACATGATGTCCCAGATGTGCTCAATTGGATTCAGGTCTGGGGAACGGGCGGGCCAGTCCATAGCATCAATGCTTTCCTCTTGCAGGAACTGCTGACACACTCCAGCCACATGAGGTCTAGCATTGTCTTGCATTAGGAGGAACCCAGGGCCAACCGCACGAGCATATGGTCTCACAAGGGGTCTGAGGATCTCATCTCGGTACCTAATGGCAGTCAGGCTACCTCTGGCGAGCACATGGAGGGCTGTGCGGCCCCCCAAAGAAATGCCACCCCACACCATGACTGACCCACCGCCAAACCGGTCATGCTGGAGGATGTTGCAGGCAGCAGAACGTTCTCCACGGCGTCTCCAGACTCTGTCACGTCTGTCACATGTGCTCAGTGTGAACCTGCTTTCATCTGTGAAGAGCACAGGGCGCCAGTGGCGAATTTGCCAATCTTGGTGTTCTCTGGCAAATGCCAAACGTCCTGCACGGTGTTGGGCTGTAAGCACAACCCCCACCTGTGGACATCGGGCCCTCATACCACCCTCATGGAGTCTGTTTCTGACTGTTTGAGCAGACACATGCACATTTGTGGCCTGCTGGGGGTCATTTTGCAGGGCTCTGGCAGTGCTCCTCCTGCTCCTCCTTGCACAAAGGCGGAGGTAGCGGTCCTGCTGCTGGGTTGTTGCCCTCCTACGGCCTCCTCCACGTCTCCTGATGTACTGGCCTGTCTCCTGGTAGTGCCTCCATGCTCTGGACACTACGCTGACAGACACAGCAAACCTTCTTGCCACAGCTCGCATTGATGTGCCATCCTGGATGAGCTGCACTACCTGAGCCACTTGTGTGGGTTGTAGACTCCGTCTCATGCTACCACTAGAGTGAAAGCACCGCCAGCATTCAAAAGTGACCAAACCATCAGCCAGGAAGCATAGGAACTGAGAAGTGGTCTGTGGTCACCACCTGCAGAACCACTCCTTTATTGGGGGTGTCTTGCTAATTGCCTATAATTTCCACCTATTGTCTATTCCATTTGCACAACAGCATGTGAAATGTATTGTCAATCAGTGTTGCTTCCTAAGTGGACAGTTTGATTTCACAGAAGTGTGATTGACTTGGAGTTACATTGTGTTGTTTAAGTGTTCCCTTTATTTTTTGAGCAGTGTATATATATATATATATATATATATATATATATATATATATATAAACTTGGTGGTTCGAGCCCTGAAATCTGATTGGCTGACATATTTCTTTTTATTGCTCTAATTTCCAGTTTATAATAGCAATAAGGCACCTCTGGGGTTTGTGATATATGGTCAATATACCACGGCTAAGGTCTGTGTCCAGGCACTCTACGTAGCGTCGTGTGTAAGAACAGTCCTTAGCCGTGGTATATTGGCCATATACCACACCTCCTCGGGCCTTATTGCTTAACTATAACAGGATGATCTATTTTGGATGCCATTTAACTGGAGTTGATGAGAGAGAAAGACTGTGAGAGTGCTAGTGCGTGCACTGATTTAAAGCAATATTCGAGTGATAGGCTGTTTTAAAACTGCAACTGCAATTTTAAAAATAATCATCTTTACAATTAAAAAACAAGGTGACCCCCGAAAGCCAGATGGAGAAGTGTAAATTAGACGCGCATTCGGTCTTTATATTACTGTAGCATAGACTAGGCCTACATTTGCTGCAGTATATCTGTCACAAGGAAAAAAGTTACCATGATGAGATGATAGGTCTACATGCATTGTGAACTGCGCTCCATACGGAGATGGTCTGTCTGTCCCAACCCTGAGCGTTGATTCATCATGCAGAGGCTGTAGAGAAGACAGATTTAGATTTATCATTTAATAGCCATGCTGTTCATAGAAATACTTCATTAGAATTTACAGTTTTCTCGCAGTTATTCATCCCAGGAAAAGGGAGTGGTTTTTGTGCGTTAAATCCCGGGAAATCTCGGTTCCCGCCCTCAAACATTTGGCCAAGCTGTGCACAGGGGAGCAAGTTTGCCACAATTTCTGTTGCACGGATGGTTATGTGGATTGTACCCGTTCATAGTGGTGCCATTGTGCCGCACTGCATTCCGGGGCTCCATGTGACACCTGCCTGCACAGTTTTGCAGAGTAAATGATCCGTCCGCACATGAACCCACTCAGGTCAGGTTTCTGTGCCTTTTCTAAGGAGCTTTAGGCTCGCAAAAAGGGTCTCCTCGCGCCATCATTTCTATGATGAGGGTATTGTTACATATCTCCTTCATGGAGACAAACGGGCCAGTGCCATGAGGGTTCTCCCTAAAAGCAGAACTTGAGGTTTACAGCGTCTCGGACATTGTTCTGCTGTCGGTTCACCTGCACAGGTGAGAGAGATGGCTTCAGCACTCACTGCACTTTTCAACCTGCCCGAGCAGAAAGGGGAGACAACGGGATGCTGTTCAGGCTGCACAATCAAAGCAATGGTCTTTGTAGGTATAGATTTATCAATTTACTTTTCATCATGTTAGGCTTTAAACTGTTAGAACTCCTTTCTCCTTATATAAGTGGATGTGCTGGTTCACCGGTAATGGATATGAGTCGGTGACCAAGTTTCCCCACTTAGAACTTGTGGTTTATCTTAATAGTAAAATCGGTCTCTAGGGGTATCGGGTTCTTGCCCTCATGAATGTCTGTTCAGAGTGCGCCGCTTGATTGAGTGCTGACACTGCTGCACGAGGCCGTGGGAAAGCAGACCCCTCGAGCCACACTTTGTGCGCTCCCTCGGGGAATCCTGCCAAGACGCCAAATGTTTTACCGGTACTTCAATTTCTTCAGTAACAAAGGACGGTTCACTACTGTTGTCACTCTCTGTAACGTGATTTAGTTGTCTGTTTACCCTACTGCACTTAGTAAACAGTACATGGTGGAATGGAAAGGTGGGTACTGGGTTGTCTACATTTAGGATAAAGTACCTTTTTGAATTTGAACTTGAAAAAAATGACTTGAAAAATGTAAGCTACTGTTAGGTGCCTGGTTAAACCTTTCATCTCCTCCCTGGGAGATTGAGAGAGAGACAGAGAGATAACGAGAGACACCATACAGACATAGAGAGAGGGGGATTGTGTGTTGTGATGTGCTGCAACAAGCTCTCACAGTCTCACATCAGAATATGTTTATCCATGTTTCTCAAGCATCACATTTCGAAGTTGTTCCAAATATCAAATTTCGAAGTGTTTGGTTACTTCTCTGTATCGTTCCAAGGTTAAGTTTAGGCATTAACTCTGAATTCTAAAGGTTAGGCATTATGTCAGAACAGTTAAGGTAAGGGTTAAGGTTTGGGATAGGCTTAAAACAAAAATACCAGAGGCAGATGCTTACACCCATCCTGCATCCCAGTCACAACGCCCTTGTAGGGACCGACGCCGGAGATGAGAAGCAGGTACAGGAAGTCAACATTTAGTCGTGAACAGACAGGCACCGCGTCGGCACACGGGTAAACAAGGACATACGACAATCAATGCTGAAGCAGGGAACAGAGCGGGGAACTAGACATGTAGGGAAGGTAATGACAGAGGTGATAGAGTCCAGGTGAGTCATTTTACATTTTAGTCATTTAGTAGATGCTCTTATCCAGAGTGACTTACAGTAGTGAATGCATACATTTCATACATTTTTTCCGTACTGGTCCCCCGTGGGAATCGAACCCACAACCCTGGCGTTGCAAACACCATGCTCTACCAACTGAGCCACACAGGACCAGTAATAAATGATGCGTGTGACGGGGGAAGGCAGGTGTGTGTAATGATGGTGGCAGGAGTGCGTAATGCTGGGGAGCCTGGCGCCCTCCAGCACCAGGGGGGAAGAGCAGGAGCAGGCGGGACAGCCCTAGCAAAACCAAAGGCTACTTGAGGTAACAGCGCTCACTGTTGCCCCTAGTGGCTGGTTTCTACGTCATGTTCCAACATCCGCAGACATGGATGGACGTCGAATACTGACTTGTATCACGGGTGACCTGCCTGGATGTGAGTAAGTGAACAAGGTTTGTCTCTGATAGAGGGGGTTATTCCAGAGGCCACCAAGTCACTCAGCCCCGCCCCAGTCCAATGCTCTCAGTGATCAGAATACCAGGGAGGCCAGGGGAGCCAGAGGAGTGTCTGTGGGAGATGGAGGAGGTGGGCTCTGGAGGTCCTACCCATCTTGCCCTTCACTGCCACCATTACAGAGTCTCCATTTCTTCTTTATATGTAAGTAGGCAGTGCCACCTGTTTGGAAGTGTGTGTGTGTGTGTGTGCAGTCCCTTGGCTGTGGCTCAAACCCTCCCTTTTTATAAATCGTCTTATAAGCGATGCTTCAATTAATGTTTTTATTTTAAACAGGGTAACAATAATGTGTTTGGCTCCAAGCTCCACCTCTTCAGTGTTCTACCTTGGTGGCAGCGTGGGATTTGCCAACATGAGCTTCTCATTGGACCTGACTAACCCCGCCTCTCCATAGTACCGCCTCCAGGCTCAGGCTCTAAGCCATTATGTTAATGTTATCAAATCAAATCAAATCAAATTTATTTATATAGCCCTTCGTACATCAGCTGAAATCTCAAAGTGCTGTACAGAAACCCAGCCTAAAACCCCAAACAGCAAGCAATGCATGTGAAAGAAGCACGGTGGCTGGGAAAAACTCCCTAGGAAAAACTCCTGAGAAAGGCCAAAAACCTAGGAAGAAACCTAGAGAGGAACCAGGCTATGAGGGGTGGCCAGTCCTCTTCTGGCTGTGCCGGGTGGATATTATAACAGAACATGGTCAAGATGTTAAAATGTTCGTAAATGACCAGCATGGTCAAATAATAATAATCATAGTAATTGTCGAGGGTGCAACAAGCACGTCCGGTGAACAGGTCAGGGTTCCGTAGCCGCAGGCAGAACAGTTGAAACTGGAGCAGCAGCATGGCCAGGTGGACTGGGGACAGCAAGGAGTCATCATGCCAGGTAGTCCTAGGGCTCAGGTCCTCCGAGAGAAAGAAAGAAAGAAAGAAAGAGAGAATTAGAGAGAGCATATTTACATTCACACAGGACACCGGATAAGACAAGAGAATACTCCAGATGTAACAGACTGACCCTAGCCCCCCGACACATAAACTACTGCAGCATAAATACTGGAGGCTGAGACAGGAGGGATCAGAAGACACTGTGGCCCCATCCGATGATACCCCCGGACAGGGCCAAACAGGCAGGATATAACCCCACCCACTTTGCCAAAGCACAGCCCCCACACCACTAGAGGGATATCTACAACCACCAACTTACCGTCCGAAGACAAGGCCGAGTATAGCCCACAAAGATGTCCGCCACGGCACAACCCAAGGGGGGGCGCCAACCCAGACAGGAAGACCACGTCAGTGGCTCAACCTACTCAAGTGACGCACCCCTCCCATGGACGGCATGGAAGAACACCAGTAAGTCAGTGACTCAGCCCCTGTAAAAGGGTTAGAGGCAGAGAATCCCAGTGGGAAGAGGGGAACCGACAAGGCAGAGACAGCAAGGGCGGTTCGTTGCTCCAGCCTTTCCGTTCACCTTCACACTCCTGGGCCAGACTATACTTAATCATAGGACCTACTGAAGAGATAAGTCTTCAGTAAAGACTTAAAGGTTGAGACTGAGTCTGCGTCTCTCACATGGGTAGGCAGACCATTCCATAAAAATGGAGCTCTATAGGAGAAAGCCCTACCTCCAGCCGTTTGCTTAGAAATTCTAGGGACAATTAGGAGGCCTGCGTCTTGTGACCGTAGCGTACGTGTAGGTATGTACGGCAGGACCAAATCGGAAAGATAGGTAGGAGCAAGCCCATGTAATGCTTTGTAGGTTAGCAGTAAAACCTTGAAATCAGCCCTTGCCTTAACAGGAAGCCAGTGTAGGGAAGCTAGCACTGGAGTAATATGATCAAATTTTTTGGTTCTAGTCAGGATTCTAGCAGCCGTATTTAGCACTAACTGAAGTTTGTTTAGTGCTTTATCCGGGTAGCCGGAAAGTAGAGCATTGCAGTAGTCGAGCCTAGAAGTAACAAAAGCATGGATTAATTTTTCTGCGTCATTTTTGGACAGAAAGTTTCTGATTTTTGCAATGTTACGTAGATGGAAAAAAGCTGTCCTTGAAGCAGTCTTGATATGTTCTTCAACTTGTCCTATCCTGACCTGTCCCATCCTGTCCTTGTCCTATCCCGTCTTGTCCTTGTCCTATCCCATCCTGACCTTTTGGTTAGTCCTGTCCCATCCTGTTCTATCCTGACCTTGTCCTATCCCATCCTGTCCTTTGGTTAGTCCTGTCCCAGCCTTTCCCTGACCTTGTCCTGTCCTGTCCTTGTCCTATCCTATCCTCTCCTAACTAGTCCTTGGGTTTGTCCTATCCTATCCTGACCGTGTCCTATCCTCTCCTAACCTGTCCTAACCTGTCCTTTTCCCCTTGTCCTATCATATTCATGTCCTATCCTAACCTGTCCTTGTCCTAGCCTGTCCTTGTCCTGTCCTTTGGTTTGTCCTGTCCTTTCCTTGTCCTGTACTTGTCTTTCCTTGTCCTATCCTGCCCTTGTCCTATCCTCTACCGACCTGTCCTTAGATTTGTCCTCTCCTGTCCTATCCTGTCGTTGTCCTATCCTATCCTCTCCTAACCTGTCCTTTGGTTTGTCCTGTCCTTGCCTTGGCAGGTACTTGTCCTATCCTGACCTTGTCCTATCCTGTCGCTTCGATCAAACCGACAACATCATTGCGCAAAATAGTTTGTAGCATCATCTGGATATGTGTGCAACAAAAGTTCAACACTCACCTTCTGCTACCATTTATGTCAAGCCGTCTACGCATACAGTTTGACACATACGTTCAATAAATCCAAAACCTGTCCTTGTCCTGCCCTATCCTGCCCTGTCCTATCCTTTCTTGTCCCATCATGTCCTATCCTAACCTGTCATTATCCTATTCTGTCCTGTCTTTGTCCTGTCCTATCCTGTGATGCTCTCAGAGGATGCTTCCCTCTCTCACTCGCTCAGAATGTCAGTCTAGATTACAACATTTTAGAGCATACTGAATGCTATGCATCTATTTGGCATTTTAAAGAATTTTGTTGGCAGTGGTACTGATTCCACTCAGGAAGGCTGCTGGTTTCTCTTTCCCTTCTCCGCTCCCATCTTTCTCTCCCCACAACCACTTCTTCCTTCTCTGTGTCTGTGTTGAATGTAAAGCGGGTGTGGAACAGGATCCCGGGTGTGTAACAGGATCACAGGTCTGTGTGTGTTGGTCCTAGGCCCCTTTTCAGCGATGAGGAGGAAGCCCAGCGTATGCGAGTACAGTAGGGCCTAGGCAGCTGGAATGAGAGAAAGAAACATTGTCTGTGTGGCCTTCACACAATTAGCTGCTCTGTGTCTCACTGCTTGAGACAGAGAGAGACAGAGACCGAGAGAGAGAGACAGGCAGAGAAAGAGAGAGACAGAGACTGAGAGAGAGGCTGGAGGCTCCGCGCCGCGGATCGTCCCTGGAGGCTTCGGGCCGCGGATCGTCACTGGAGGCTTCTTACGTGGAGCCGGAACAGGTCTCACCAGACTGGGGAGACGCACTGGAGGTCTGGAGCGTAGGACTGGCACAACCCGCCCTGGCTGGATGCCCATTTTAGCCCGGCAAGTGCAGGACGAACTGGGCTGTGAAGGTGCACTGGCGACACAGTGCATAGAGCTGGCGCAGGGTATCCTGGGCCGAGGAGACGCACTGGAGACCAGGAGCACTGAGCCGGCACAATCCGTCCTGGCTGAATGCCCACTCTAGCATGGCAAATGTGGGGCGCAGGCACAGAGCGCACCGGGCTATGAATGCGCACTGGAGATATTGTGCGCATCACCGCATAACTCGGTGCCTGACTGGTCACATGCTCCCTACGGTAAGCACGGGGAGTTGGCTCAGGTCTCAACCTTGACTCCGCCAATCTACCCGTGTGCCCTCCCCCCCAAATGTTTTTGGGGCTGCCTCTCGTGCTTGCCTCGTGGTTGGTATAATGCCTCGTAATATCGCCGCTCTGCTCTTGCTGCCTCCAACTCCTCCTTCGAACAGCGTTACTCCCCGGGCATTGTCCAGGGTCCTGCTCCATCCAGGATTTCCTCCCAGACAAAGTCCTCCTGACCACGCTGCTTGGTCCGTTGGTGGTGGGTAGTTCTGTAACGGCTTTCTTCGGAAGAAGGGGACCAAAGTGCAGCGTGGTACATGTTCATGATTTTATTTATCAAAAAACACTCAAACAAAAAATAACAAAATGAAACGCCAAACAGTTCTGTCAGGTACACTATACAGAACAGAAGACAACTACCCACAAACACAGGTGGGAAAAAGGCTGCCTAAGTATGATTCCCAATCAGAGACAACGATAGACAGCTGCCTCTGATTGGAAACCATACTCAGCCAAAACAAAGAAATAGATAGCATAGAATGCCCACCCCACATCACACCCCGACTTAACCAAACAGAGAGAAACGGATCTGTCAAGTCAGGGCGTGACATCGTCACTGATATCGTTATTAACTGTTACCCCCCCCCCCCATCATACCAGTCCCCCGTCACTGATATCATTATTAATTGTTACCCCATCATACCAGTCCCCCGTCACTGATATTATTATTAACTGTTACCCCATCATACCAGTACCCCGTCACTGATATCATTATTATATCATATCATTATTATTAACTATCATTATTAACTGTTACCCCATCATACCAGTCCCCCGTCACTGATATCATTATTAACTGTCGGCCTGGGGCTCCATGCAAGATCTCACCTCGTGGGGTTGCAATGATCATGAGAACGGTGAGGAATCAGCCCAGAACTACACGGGAGGATCTTGTCAATGATCTCAAGGCAGCTGGGACCATAGTCACCAAGAAAACAATTGGTAACACACTACGCCGTGAAGGACTGAAATCCTGCAGCGCCCGCAAGGTCCCCCTGCTCAAGAATACATATACATGCCCGTCTGAAGTTTGCCAATGAACATCTGAATGATTCAGAGGACAACTGGTGAAAGTGTTGTGGTCAGATGAGACCAAAATAGAGCTCTTTGGCATCAACTCAACTCGCCGTGTTTGGAGGAGGAGGAATGCTGCCTATGACCCCAAGAACACCATCTCCACCGTCAAACATGGAGGTGGGAACATTATGCTTTGGGGGTGTTTTTCTGCTAAGGGGACAGGACAACTTCACCGCATCAAAGGGACGATGGACGGGGCCATGTACCGTCAAATCTTGGGTGAGAACATCCTTCCCTCAGCCAGGGCATTGAAAATGGGTCGTGGATGGGTATTCCAGCATGACAATGGCCCAAAACACACGGCCAAGGCAACAAAGGAGTGGCTCAAGAAGAAGCACATTAAGGTCCTGGAGTGGCCTAGCCAGTCTCCAGACCTTAATCCAATAGAAAATCTGTGGAGGGAGCTGAAGGTTCGAGTTGCCAAACGTCAGCCTCGAAACCTTAATGACTTGGAGAAGATCTGCAAAGAGGAGTGGGACAAAATCCCTCCTGAGATGTGTGCAAACCTGGTGGCCAACTACAAGAAACGTCTGACCTCTGTGATTGCCAACAAGGGTTTTGCCACCAAGTACTAAGTCATGTTTTGCAGAGGGGTCAAATACTTATTTCCCTCATTAAAATGCAAATCATTTTATAACATTTTTGACATGTGTTTTTCTGGATTTTTCTGTTGTTATTCTGTCTCTCACTGTTCAAATAAACCTACCATTAAAATTATTGACTTATAATTTCTTTGTCAGTGGGCAAACGTACAAAATCAGCAGGGGATCAAATACTTTTTCCCTCACTGTAATATACTGTTTAGGAAATATAATATACTTTCTCGGTCATATAGTATACTTTCTAGTAAATATAATATACTTTCTAGGAAATATAATTTACTGTCTAGGTCATATAATATACTGTCAAGGTAGGTGACAATACAGGTGTGTACTTTATCTCTCTCCATATCGCGCTCTCTCTCTCTCTCTCTCCATATCTCTCTCGCTTTCTCTCTCCTCTCTCACGCCATCTCTCTAGATGGCTATGCCTTCTCCCAGGAGGAACATGGGGTGGTGTCTCAGTCCCAGGTGTGTCGATCCTACGACACCACCCGCCAACGGCCCAGTGTCTAGCCCCCCCCCCTCACCCCCACCGTCCCGCCGGCTTGTGACCATCCATCTTCCTGTTGATCACATTCCAGAGGTTTTCAATGGGGTTCAGGTCTGGAGATTGGGCTGGTCATGACAGGGTCTTGATCTGGTGGTCGTCCATCCACACCTTGATTGACCTGGCTGTGTGGCATGGAGCATTGTCCTGCTGGAAAAACCAATCCTCAGAGTTGGGGAACATTGTCAGAGCAGAAGGAAGCAAGTTTTCTACCTGGCATGATTCATGCGTCCTTCACAAAGACAAATCTGCCCGATTCTAGCCTTGCTGAAGCACCCCCAGATCATCCCCAATCCTCCACCACATTTCACAGTGGGTGGAGACACTGTTGCTTCTGGTTTTATTTTCTTTGCATTATTCGAGTCTGACAACACTGCATTTTTATTTTGACCAGTTGTCATTTTCTGCAAATAAATGCTCTAAATGACAATATTTTTATTTGGAATTTGGGAGAAATGTTGTCAGTAATTTATAGAATAAAACAAAAACTTTCATTTTTACCCAATAGTAAAACCAGAGAAACTGATAATTTTGCAGTGGTCTCTTAATTTTCTCCAGAGCTGTATATTCACATATGTACAGTACCAGTCAAAAGATGACACACGGACTCATTCCAGGGTTTCTCTTTATTTTTACTATTTTCTACATTGTAGAATAATAGTGAAGCCATCCAAACTATGAAATAACACATATGAAATCATGTAGTAACCAAAAAAGTGTTAAATAAATCAAAATATATTTGAGATTTGAGATTTTTCATAGTAGCCACCCTTTGCCTTGATGACAGCTTTGCACACGTGTGTGTGTGTGTGTGTGTGTGTGTGTGTGTGTGTGTGTGTGTGTGTGTGTGTATCAGGGGCGATTTTTAGCATGTAAATCTTGGTTGGGCAAACTCCCCCAAATGTTTTTAGATGCATGCCAGCAAAGCCACTACACAACACTAAAAAATACATGAATTGCACTTTAACGGCGACAAGCGGTGCCCACAAACGTTTAGGGCCTATATAAAACTGTCCCTACAGCAGAGCTTTCTTTCTGGCACAATGGAGTGAATCCTTACCACCGCTACACCTGGCAATCAGCGGAGTCTTGTCTGGCAGCGAAACAATTAATTCAGCCTTGTTTACTGCCTTTTTAAAAACAGCTGATATGGCTGACTTGCTTTAACAAATGTGGTTTCTACTGACAATTGAGATGTACAAACTATGGCATAAGGGAACGATGAGCGGATAAGAGGCATTCCGTAATTTCGATGAAGACATTAATGAGCGAGCTAGGATGAACATAGTCAATATACAGTTGAAGTCGTAAGTTTACATCCACCTTAGCCAAATGCATTTAAACTCAGTTTTTCACAATTCCTGGCATTTAATCCTAGTAACAATTCCCTGTTTTAGGTCAGTTAGGATCACCACTTTATTTTAAGAATGTGAAATGTCAGAATAATCAGAGAGAATGATTTATTTCAGCTTTTATTTCTTTCATCACATTCCCAGTGGGTCAGAAGTTTACATACTCAATTAGTATTTGGTAGCATTGCCTTTAAATTGTTCAATTGGGTCAAACATTTCAGGTAGCCTTCCGCAAGCTTCGCACAATAAGTTGGGTGAATTTTGTCCCATTCCTCCTGACAGAGCTGGTGTAACTGAGTCAGGTTTGTAGGCCTCCTTGCTCGCACATGCTTTTTCAGTTCTGCCCAAAAATGTTCTATAGGATTGAGGTCAGGGCTTTGTGATGGCCACTCCAATACCTTGACTTTGATGTCCTTAAGCCATTTTGCCACTACTTTGGAAGTATGCTTGAGGTCATTGTCCATTTGGAAGACCCATTTGCGACCAAGCTTTAACTTCCTGACTGAAGTCTTGAGATGTTCCTTCAATATATCCACATAATTTCCTTCGTCATGACGCCATCTATTTTGTGAAGTGCACCAGTCCCTCCTGCAGCACAGCACCCCCACACCATGATGCTGCCACCCCGGTTGGGATGGTGTTCTTCAGCTTTCAAGCGTTCCCCTTTTTCCTCCAAACATAACGATGGTCATTATGGCCAAACAGTTCTATTTTCACAAAAAGCATCCGTCAAACATACCCTCGTAAAACTGACTATTCTACCGATCCTTGACTTCGGCAATGTCATTCACAAAATAGCCTCCAACACTCTACTCAGCAAATTGGATGCAGTCTATCACAGTGCCATCCGTTTTGTCACCAAAGCCCCATATACTACCCACTACTGCGACCTGTATGCTCTTGTTGGCTGGCCCTCGCTTCATATTCGTCGCCAAACCCACTGGCTCCAGGTCATCTATAAGTCTTTGCTAGGTAAAGCCCGCCTTATCTCAACTCACTGGTCACCATAGCAGCACCCACCCGTAGCACGCGCTCCAGCAAGTATATTTCACTGGTCACCCCCAAAGCCAATTTCTCCTTTGGCCGCCTTTCCTTCCAGTTCTCTGCTGCCAATGACTGGAACGAATTGCAAAAATCACTGAAGCTGGAGACTCATATCTCCCTCACTAACTTTAAGCATAAGCTGTCAGAGCAGCTCACAGATCATTGCACCTGTACAAAGCCAATCGGTAAATAGCCCATCAAACTACCTCATCTCCATATTGTTATAATTGTTTCTTCTCCTTTGCACCCCAGTATCTCTACTTGCACATTCATCTTCTGCACATCTATCACTCCAGTGTTTAATTGCTCAATTGTAATTACTTTGCCACTACGGCCTATTTATTGCCTTACCTCCCTAATCGTACCTCATTTGCACACACTGTATATAGACTTTTTCTATTGTGTCATTGACTGTACGTTTATTTATTCCATGTGTTATTTATTCCATGTGTAACTCTGTTGTTGTTTGTGTCGCACTGCTTTGCTTTATCTTGGCCAGGTCGCAGTTGTAAATGAGAACTTGTTCACAACTGGCCTACCTGGTTAAAATAAAGGTGAAATAAAAAAATATGAAAAACGTGTGTTCAGCACTTTAGAAATGTACAGAAACAGAATGCAGAACATGGATTTCTCTTACAGTATTTTTCCTGTACGCCAAGTCAGAACCGTAGGATAAATAAAGGGGGCATATAAGCAGACAAGGAATCCTCTTACAATATTAGATGACATTTCTCAAAAACAGGTTATAGGCTACATGTGCAGCACCACCGAGACAGAACAATAAGTGAAATTAAGAGGTAAAAATAGACCGAATTATTAAGGTGAGGCACATGGGCTACTAACAGCTTACTACACAACATACATTTAGTATTACTTTCTTAGCTACAATATACATATCTCCCTGGCATATTACATAATTTATGCAGCAGCATACAAGACATTGTTGGACTCACCTTGGCTTGTGATGTGCTCACTTAAACATGAAGGTGGCGCGGCGGTCCTTTGTAGTCAAATTTTGTCCGACTTTATCAAAGTCTATCATTCTCTGGATTTATGGTGGGAACTCCTTAAAAACACACAGCCACTCCACTGAATAGCAGGCTACTGGTTGCTTTGCAATGCTTGCAGTTAGGCACTGATTCCTTCCAAACAACTCATTTTTGAATTTGCGATTTTCAACTTGTTGTGTAATCTTTATGTCCGATGGCCGATGAGCACCGATACATTTTATAATTTCTCTTCATTATTTAAAAAGGATTTGCCAGTAGATTGTCGATTCACGATGACTGCTAACTAAGACTTTTAAAGTAAGATGTTGACAAGATTATTGGAATCTGTGTGGGTAGCTGGACAGGTAGGATGACTTACAATTATCATGACACAAGGCGAGACCCAGATGCAGACACAGGAGGCAGATGGTTGGAGTCTTACAATATTTATTAATCCAATAGGGACAGGCAAAAGGGTCAAAACCAGTTCAGAGTCCAAAAGGTACTGAAGGGCAGGCAGAATCAAGGTCAGGCCAGGCAGGATGATCAGGCAGGCGGGAAAGAAGTCCAGAGTCAGGCAGTGGTCAAAACTGGGAAGATTATCAAGAAGAGAATAGCAAAAGGAGTACGGGGAAAAACACGCTGGTTGACTTGACTAACATACAAGATGAACTGGCACAGAGAGACAGGAAACACAGGGATAAATACACTGGGGAAAATAAGTGACACCTGGAGGGGGTGGAGACAATCACAAGGACAGGTGAAACAGATCAGGGCGTGACAACAATAGTGAAGGTGAACAGGTGGTCATGGGTCAGGTGACAGAGGAATGGAGGAGACTGAGGCAGGAATTCCTTTAACCACAAGGTGGTATATTTACTGGATAGTTTGTCTGTGCTGCATAACAAAGGAAACAGAATAACATGTATCCAATAAAATTCCTAATCACAAAAGTCAAATCATAACAATCATTCTAATTATTAACATAATGAGATAATTAGGTTTAATAGGAATTCAATATGAAGCATGATTTATTCATTTAGGGTCATAACCATCATAATCATGAGAATGACAAGGCAAATAAATCGATCAGTTATTCAATCTATAATATCAATCAGTTTGATATCAGGATTTATCAATTCAGCAAATAATTACGTTTCATATTTCATCCTTCCAGGTTTGTCTTTATATGTACAAGTCATTTCCTTACATTTTAACTATACATCAATGACGCAATTGTCCTGTGATGATCTGCAGGGCCGTGATCATTGTACATTGACATAACACAATAGGTTTGAAGCGAGCGCTCCCGATCGCAACAGATTTGGTGGATTTGCGTTGATACGTGGACCCACAGAATGTCTAGACTAGAGGGAGTTGGGGCAGAGAAAGCAGCGGGGTTGGGCGGTGGCGATTTCCTCCTTTATAATTTTCCCCTGACCCTACCACCCCTCCCCTAACTGGAGTAAACTAATGGACAACACTTAGGCTTTTACTTCCAGCTTATACATACTATATACATTTTACGGACATAATGTATTTTACAATAGTTATCTTTTGTTTGTTTTCAATCCCATCCTTCAGCTACCCTCAACCACTCCTTTGTCAAAGTTTGTTTAATCGTTTAGTCATGATGGTACAACTCAATGCTGCCCTTCTGTCGAAGAGACCAGCTCCCCACAGTGGTCGTTGTTTGACGTTACACCTTAATCATCTCTTCCATTTCAACGATTTTTATTCCACATTTTAAGATGTTCATGTCAAAAACAATCTAGTTCATTAATTTGTATTTAGATTATTGAAGGAGTTAAATCTATATGAAACAGAACGCTTCTATGGTATGTTCCATTTGTGTGTCATCTTTGTGCCTGTACGTTTTGTTTTCTTGCCTTGTGTTATGTCGTCTTACCTATTTTTGCTTGTTTGTTTTTGTATAGTATATGTCTTTGTATATGTAGGAAATAGTAAAAATAAAGAAAAACCCTTAAATGAGTAGGTGTTCTAAAACTTTTGATCGGTAGTGTATACTATACATAGTACATGTCTTTATATAGTAAATGTCTTTGTATAGTATACACTACCGGTCCAAAGTTTTAGAACACCTACTCATTTAAGGGTTTTTCTTTATTTTTACTATTTTCTACATTGTAGAATAATAGTGAAGACATCAAAGCTATGAAATAACACATATGGAATCATGTAGTAACCAAAAAAGTGTTAAACAAATCAAAATATATTTGAGATTCTTCAAATAGCCACCCTTTGCCTTGATGGCAGCTTTGCACACTCTCGGCATAGCCACCCTTTGCAAATGAAAAATGCAAATGAAAAATGGATCAGCGATGGCTAGAAGGTCGGTGACGTCAACCGCCGAACACCGCCCGAACAAGGAGAGGGGCCGACTTCAGCGGAAGTCGTGACAGTAGTTGTATAGTACATGTCTCTGTATAGTACATGTCTCTGTATAGTACATGTCTCTGTATAGTGCATGTCTCTGTATAGTACATGTCTCTGTATAGTACATGTTTCTGGATAGTACATGTCTCTGTATAGTACATGTCTCTGTATAGTACATGTCTCTGTATAGTACATGTTTCTGTATAGTACATGTCTCTGTATAGTACATGTCTCTGTATTGTACATGTCTCTGTATAGTACATGTCTCTGTATAGGCCATGTCTCTGTATAGTACATGTCTCTGTATTGTACATGTCTCTGTATAGTACATGTCTCTGTATAGTACATGTCTCTGTATTGTACATGTCTCTGTATAGTACATGTCTCTGTATAGTACATGTCTCTGTATAGGCCATGTCTCTGTATAGTACATGTCTCTGTATTGTACATGTCTCTGTATAGTACATGTCTCTGTATAGTACATGTCTCTGTATAGTACATGTCTTTGTATAGTACATGTCTTTGTATAGGCCATGTCTGTATAGTACATGTCTCTGTATAGTACATGTCTCTGTATAGTACATGTCTTTGTATAGTACATGTCTTTGTATAGGCCATGTCTCTGTATAGTACATGTCTCTGTATAGTACATGTCTTTGTATAGTACATGTCTTTGTATAGGCCATGTCTCTGTATAGTACATGTCTTTGTATAGGCCATGTCTCTGTATAGTACATGTCTCTGTATAGTACATGTCTCTGTATAGTACATGTCTTTGTATAGTACATGTCTTTGTATAGGCCATGTCTCTGTATAGTACATGTCTCTGTATTGTACATGTCTCTGTATAGTATGTCTTTGTATGGTATACTTACACAATGATTTTACTGTAGTACACGTGTCAAACTCATTCCATGGAGGGTCGTTTGTCAGCGGGTTTTCGCTCCTCCCTTGTACTTGATTGATGAATTAAGGTGAGTAATTAGTAAGGAACTCCCCAGATCTGACTGAAAGGAAAAACAAAAACCTGCAGACACTCTGCCCTCTGTGGAAGGAGTCTGACACCCCTGATGTACCACGTTGTGAAGCTCAAACCATCATATGTCATTCAATGAGTCTCTCTCTAGGTGGCGCTATTGTCTATATATTGTCTATACACATGGGCCAGTTTTTCAAAAGTTATTTATCTGGATTTTGCCTATCGGGCTGGATTAAATAGAACGGGAGTCCCCCATTCAACCAATGATTTGTCCGTTACAATCATTATATTTCCGTCCATTTAATCCAATCGGCGAAATCAAGAGAGAGAACTTGTGGGTCCTGAAAGTTAGACATTATAGATATCCTATTTATTAAGGTCAAATGGAGGGTGAATGTACTGTACTTCACTAATACTTGTATTGTAATGGCTGCAGTCACTGCATTCCTTGGTTTACAGTAGTGGAAGCTGCTGAGGGAATGACGGCTCATAATAATGGCTGGAACGGAGTCAATGGAATGGCATCAAACGCCTGGAAACCATGGAAACCATGTGTTTCATGTATTTGATACCATTCCACTGATTCCGCTCCAGTCATTACCAAGATCACGTCCTCCCCAATTAAAGTGACACCAACCTCCTGTGGTCTACAGGTCATCGTTACAATGCAGTTTGCATACCACACAGTGTCAGAGTTATACTAATATGCAGTACTGATATGACTCATAGCTTAGAGCACTCACCACCCCAGTGTCATGCTGTTTCCATCAATAAGTGAATGAAATGTACGTGCCTGACTCTGGCTAAGGGAGTTCTAATGGGCATACACCCAGTGGTGTAATGTACTTTAGCAAAAATACTTTCAAGTACTACTTAAGTCAGTTTTGGGGGTTTCTGTACTTTACTATTAATATTTTTGACAACTTTTAATTTTACTTCACTACATTCCTAAAGAAAATAATGTACTTCTTACTTCATACATTTTCCCTGACACCCAAAAGTACATTTTGAATGCTTAGCAGGACAGGAAAATGGTGCAATTCACACACTTATCAAGAGAACATCCCTGGTCATCCTTATTGTCTCTGATCTGGTGGACTCACTAAAAACACATGTTTCGTTTGTAAATGAGTGTTGGAGTGTGCCCCTGGCTATCCATAAATAAAACATTTAAAAATGGTGCCATCTGGTTTGCTTAATATGAGGAATTTGAAATGATTTATACTTTTGATACTTAAGTATAATATAGCATTTACATATACTTTTGATACTTCAGTACATTTAAAACCAAATGTTTTTAGACTTTTACTCAAGTAGTATTTTACTGGGTGACTTTCACTATTACTTCAGTAATTTTCTGTTAAGGTATCTTTACTTTTACTCAAGTAAAACATTTGGGTACTTTCTCCACCACTGCATACACCCACCAATGGCATAGGGAAGGAACACAGGTGGTGGAGATAGGAGGCTCTGGTGATGTTTGTCCATAAAAGTTATTACTGGTCCGATCAAAGCTGGTAATTGTCTCAAGCAAGTCTCACTGTTTGCATTATACCCCATTGTCTACTTGCCACATTTCCAGCAGCCACTGAAGGCACTGAGATTTACGCACGTAATTGCTTGGGTATGCTTTTGCTTACTCAATGTTTTGGGGTAAATCGTGTGATGGTCTGGTGTTTGTGGGTCAAACAGGGTCTCCGTATAAGTACGTTGTCTTCATTGTTTTAATTAGTCCAGAGTGACTGTGAGAATGGGTACGGGCGTGTGACTCTGCTTTCACGCGCCATGGGTGTGTCGATGGACGTCACTGGAAGGCCAGTTATCCGGTCGCTATGGGAACTGTATAAAACCGGTCCCCAAGAGCCCAATGGGAAAACGTTTTACTGGAGTTGATCTGTGGTGTCCTGTAGCGTGTTCTGCCACGGCTCTGCTCTCCTCTCCTCAGGAAACCTGTCCTACTCGTCAGAATCAATGCGAAGCAGCAGCGCGGAGTGGGCTGGTGGTGTGCTGTCTGAAGCTTTCGATTCTCTGGAGAACAAGGACTAAACTCTCTGTTACGCTTTTCTTCTTACATACCTCTTCTTCGGTGCGACGGGGAAGACGGTCAACATGATTGGCTATATCTTCGTGGTTCTATGTGGATTGGCTGGCAGTGCGCTCGCAAAGGGTGAGTAGAGAGTTCACTGATTGATGCAACTAGCCCCTTCGTGGATGCCCGTAGAGCGCACCCTCACCATTCTGTCGCTTATGGACAAATCACATAAAGTATTCCTTAATTATATGATTGAATGTGTTTTTAAAAAGTACAATTATGAATAGTTATTCGTCAATTTGTTCAGGACACATTAGGCATCATGCGTAATTATTGTCTGAATGCTTGACGCACGAGGATGTTGATGCGCGTACATTGCCAACTTGCCATCTTTTAGTAGTAGTCCTGTTGTGCAAGACCATGTGAAATGGATTCCCACATAATCAGGAGGAACGTGCGTGCTGCCACGGTAAAAAGATAGTATTGGCGTCAGAGGAACATTCTTCGAACGCTTGGCACTTGGCAGACAGATTAGCCAACATCCCGCGCTTTGAACATAAGGGGCCACAGGACCCGGCTCTTTGACGCTTTCCCGTCTACTGTCTCGTTTATCGGCCCATTGAGAAATCAGTGTGGTCGTGTGGCAGGGGTGGTTGATGAAGTGCGGTTCTTTTACAGCTAAGTGTTGTTTATTAGATAAGCCCAGTCCTGTGGGATAGTTGTTTGGATAACGGGGACCTCTGTGGCCAGGCTTGGCATCCGCTTCTCTGTGCGCGCTTTGGCCCCGGTTGAATCGGCACACACAGGGCGTTACTTCCTGACGCTGATGAGTTTGTGAAAGGGAAGTTCTAATATAAATGAGTGCGGGGTCATGACCAGCACAAGGAAACTTTCTAGAGCGCAGGAAATGGCGCTAATCAGCGTTTATGACTTAAACAGACGCAGGAGTGAGGAAACTGGGGTGAACTGGCTCCTGTGTGCATAAAGTATGAGGGTAGCGCGGGACGTATGGTTATTGTTCCACTACTTTTTACTAAATGGAACGAGTTTTTTTGTCATGTCAAATCTGATATAATGTCACAATTGTCCTCTACATACAGTCTTTTATTTGCAAAATTAGTTGTATTAGTTTTAATGCAAGCTTTTTTAATGGGTTAGATAATAAAACTGGAGTAATTAATTACTTAATTCATTTAATTAATTGTTAAACATTGTCAGCAAAATCAATTCACTTTTTATTCATTTGGTCCTTTACTATCATTGCACTTTTGATGTAGACCAATGAAACAAGTTGAGGAACAATCCTTGCTTTTTTCATATTCAATAGCCCTACATTTATTACACAGAAAAATATGACCCTGTATTGGTTTAGGCAAAACATACACAAAACTGCAATTCAATCAAAAATATTTCACATTTATACCAGTGGAGCGAACACCAGTGGCATTTGCCATACTGTTTCTATGTCTTACTACTGTGTTATGATGTGCGTGTCTGATAAGGATCTGAAAAGAATGCATTGTACCATGGAAACAGGATATAGAAGGCCTAACATTATTATGTCCCTCCAATGAAATGCCAATGTCGCCATGATTTGTAAAACATTTTGGGTGTTTTACATGATTAGAATAGCATGCACAACACTTGAGGGAAAACTTCAGGGGAAATTATTACAAAATTCTCCTTTTGTAACCTTAGGCTACATCCAGCTCTGTAACTTACTCCTGTCCTGCAGGCACATTCTGGGGTTCTAAACAGACATGTCCTTGAACTCCAACTGATCCTCCACTTGTATGAAATGGCACTAGGGTTTGTTGAATGAAAGCTCCAGCTGTATTGAGTAACATGGGAAGGGGGGTTCTGGCCACTTTACAGCCTGTTGAAATGCCCCTTGGGCCCGTGCTGAGAGAGACTTGACTTCCCTTCCTCCTTTAAACTATTTACACCGACATATAGACTCTGCTGCAGGACTCTCCCTGTGTGTGCGTGCGTGTGTGTGCGTGCGTATGTGTGTGCGTGTGTGTGTGTGTGCGTGCGTGTGTGTTCGTGCGTGCGTGTGTGTGTGCGTCTGTGCGTGTGTGTGTGCGTCTGTGTGTGCGTCTGTGTGTGACTCAGAGTGGAAACAGAGGAAACTACCAGAGTAAGAAAAACTAGAGCTGCTGAAGGGGACATCCACTGGTAACCATGACAATGAATATTAGTAATGGGTGGGGGGGGGGGGGGGGGGGGGGGGGGGGTCACAGATGGGATAAAATGATAGGTCAGTATTCAGTCTCAGTATAGTGATGTGTATGACCAGGAAGATAGTACAGAGAGGATACCATACTAGCACACAGAAGTGAAGTTTCATTTTGGTAAAGTGAGAATGCTTGACATGCTGGTTATGACGTGGAGGACCTAAAGAAAGGCTTTACCAAAAGCAGGAGGACCTAGGAAGTCACACCCAGTCTGCTGTACTATGTCGAGTTCTGATTACAAACCACGCTAGATCAGTGTGAACTACATTTGTGTTTGTTCCAATAGGATGCAGTGTGAACAGTGGAGGCTCCTCAGAGGAGGAAGGAAAGGAACATCCTCCTCAGTAACTTATCATTTTTTAGATAAAACTATACTAAATACAATCACGTCACCAAATAATTGATTAAAACACACTATTTTGCAAAGAAGGTCTATAGTAGACTCAACAGCACTCTGTAGGGTAGCACAATGGTGTAACCAGAAGACAGCTAGCTTCCGTCCTCCTCTGGGTACATTGACTTCAATACAAAACTTAGGAGGCTCATGGTTCTCACCCCCTTCCATAGACTTACACAGTAATTATGACAACTTCTGGAGGACGTCCTCCAACCTATCAGAGCTCTTGCAGCATGAACTGACATGTTGTCCACCCAATCAAAGGATCAGATAATTAATACTGAAAGCATAAGCTACAGCTAGCTAGCACTGTAGTGCATAAAATGTGGTGAGTAGCTGACTCAAAGAGAGAGAAAGAAAATAGCTGAACAGTTTTGAACAAATAAATGTCTTCCTAAATGAAGGAGAAGCAATACTTACTTAGCTGGCAAATGCAGCTAGCTAGTTTATCCTACTGATACACCCTGCTCAAACAGGGGGATATTATGTTAGTTAGCTGGCTATGACTATCCAACACAACACTGGAACTCTTCCAAGTCAAGGTAAGCTTTGGTTTTACAAATTTATTGCCACCGGGCCCTACGATGTAACTGCTTACTGACTGTACACTGTAATGTTACTGCATGATTAGCAGGTTTACTAACACATTAGTTCTATTAGCTATGCTGACTATGATGTTACTTTAGCTAATATGGTGACAATGATGTGTGTAGAGGTTTTTCGCCTGGTCACATACAGCTGATGTGTTGTGCATTGAAGTCCACAAGCGAAGGGAAGAGGTGAAAGGAGGAGAGCTCATAACGTAGATGTGAGAAGGACTACAACGTGGCTGCTATGAAACTGTGAACTGTGTTTACGCGTGATCAAGTTGTGTATTCATTTTGCCGATTCTGGTGAAAAACTTTTCTTAAACAGATCCAAACGGGGATAAACCTACCTGCATTTCTACAATAGAAACTCTTGTTTGTAACTGTTGGACTAATGATTACACCCTAGATCAGCTAGATGCAGGCAAGAGTGTGCAAGGCATTATTGAATGTCACTGTCTGTCCACGTGCACCTACGTTGTAAACTTTCATTAGTAGGCTAGGTTGTATCAACCTCATGATGGGTAAAGGGAACATTAGAGTATCATGTAGTAGCCTAAATCTATCGATGTTACATTGAGCTGGGTGAATGGAATATGAAAGACAATGATCCAATATGCTGTAATAGAAATAAGGCCATGTTCATAACATTTTTTTTGTCCTCCCTCATCTGAAATGGCACTGACTGCCACAGAGTGTGGACTAGATTTGTGTTTGGTCCAATAGGATGCAATGTGAACTAGGTTTGTGTTTGGTCCAATAGGATGCGGTGTGAACTAGGTTTGTGTTTGGTCCAATAGGATGCGGTGTGAACTAGATTTGTGTTTGGTCCAATAGGATGCGGTGTGAACTAGATTTGTGTTTGGTCCAATAGGATGCGGTGTGAACTAGATTTGTGTTTGGTCCAATAGGATGCAATGTGAACTAGGTTTGTGTTTGGTCCAATAGGATGCAATGTGAACTAGGTTTGTGTTTGGTCCAATAGGATGCGGTGTGAACTAGATTTGTGTTTGGTCCAATAGGATGCGGTGTGAACTAGATTTGTGTTTGGTCCAATAGGATGCGGTGTGAACTAGATTTGTGTTTGGTCCAACAGGATGCGGTGGGAACTAGATTTGTGTTTGGTCCAATAGGATGCGGTGTGAACTAGGTTTGTGTTTGGTCCAATAGGATGCGGTGTGAACTAGATTTGTGTTTGGTCCAATAGGATGCGGTGTGAACTAGGTTTGTGTTTGGTTCAATAGGATGCGGTGTGAACTAGATTTGTGTTTGGTCCAATAGGATGCGGTGTGAACTAGGTTTGTGTTTGTTCCAATAGGATGCGGTGTGAACTAGGTTTGTGTTTGGTCCAATAGGATGCAGTGTGAACTAGGTTTGTGTTTGTTCTAATAGGATGCAGTATGAACTAGTTTTTTGGGCTGACTCAAGGACGTGTCTGTGTGAATGAAGTTTCCCTTTGGGCTGAGAGGAAGGAAGGGTGGATGGATGGACAGCACCCTTAATCTCTCATTAATTAACCTCAGCTACCATGAAGTGGAGTGTTGATTTTATTTGATAAACAACAGTGACACTGCTTAGTGCTCACGCATTTCCACTGTGGTCCTCAAGTGGTCTTACTGGCATGGGAACGAGGAGGTGACGAGGATCAGTGGTATTGCTGCATGGGAGTGTCTGTGATGACACTGTCAGTTGATCTGTCAACACCCGGTGTTGTGGTCAATTACTGCATTGTTCTACAGTGTTTATTGGATCAGGTTTTTGGCGTCAGCATAGCTCTGGTCCAGGGCTTTAGTTCACATTCATTCCCTAACGCCCTGGACCAGAGCTGTGGGCAGCAATGTAACAGTGATCAGTGGTATTGGTCAATGGTGCTATTGGTGGTGGTTTTGTTGTTCCCATTATGTTGTATTCAGTTGGGTGCTGTCATCAGCACTGCGGTGGTCAGTCGTGTTGGAATGCAGCACACTCCTCTTATAAGAATCTCATCCTCAGTTGTTTTTTCAAAGAGTTTTGACCGTTGTGCACAGCTGATTCAGATATCAGTCATTGTCATCTCCTACAAAAACATCAGTTACTGGTTGTTGAGCAACATATGGGCAGTGGTGTATTAAGTAAAAATACTTTTAAGTACTACTTAAGTATTTTGGGGGGGTATCTGTACTTTACTTTACTATTTATATTTTTGACTACTTTTACTTTTAACTCACTACATTCCTAAGGAAAATAATCTACTTTTTACTCCATATATTTTACCTGACACCCAAAAGTACTCGGTACATTTTGAATGCTTAGCAGGACAGGAAAATGGTCCAATTCACACACTTATCAAAACAACATCCTGGTCATCCCTACTGCCTCTGATCTGGCAGACTCACTAAACACACATGCTTCATTTGTAAATTATGTCTGCGTGTTGTAGTGTGCCCCTGGCTATCCGTAAATAAAAACATTTGTAAAAAATTCTGCCAGATTTGCTTATTATAAGGAAGTGATTTATACTTTTACTTTTGATACTTAAGTATATTTTTGTAATTACATTTACTTTTGATAGTTAAGTATATTTAAAATCAAATACTTTTATACTGTTACTCAAGTAGTATTTTTCTGGTTGACTTTCACTTTTACTTGAGTCATTTTCTATTAAGGAATCTTTTACTTTTGTATGACAATTGAGTACTTTTTCCACCACTGCGTCTGGGGACCAGCCTTGTGAGAGAGAGCTAGGCTTCAGCCTAAGTTCTTTCTTCTGTTCTCTCTCCCTGTATGGGGGCCAGCCTGGCCTGCAGCCTATAAGACATCTCTGTTCTCTCTCCCTGTATGGGGGCCAGCCTGGCCTGCAGCCTATAAGACATCTCTGTTCTCTCTCCCTGTATGGGGGCCAGCCTGGCCTGCAGCCTATAAGACATCTCTGTTCTCTCTCCCTGTATGGGGGCCAGCCTGGCCTGCAGCCTATAAGACATCTCTGTTCTCTCTCCCTGTATGGGGGCCAGCCTGGCCTGCAGCCTATAAGACATCTCTGTTCTCTCTCCCTGTATGGGGGTCAGCCTGGCCTGCAGCCTATAAGACATCTCTGTTCTCTCTCCCTGTATGGGGGCCAGCCTGGCCTGCAGCCTATAAGAAATCTCTGTTCTCTCTCCCTGTATGGGGGTCAGCCTGGCCTGCAGCCTATAAGACATCTCTGTTCTCTCTCCCTGTATGGGGGTCAGCCTGGCCTGCAGCCTATAAGACATCTCTGTTCTCTCTCCCTGTATGGGGGCCAGCCTGGCCTGCAGCCTATAAGACATCTCTGTTCTCTCTCCCTGCAGGTAAGGTGGAGAGTGTGCCTAAGGGGAAGTTCAGTGTTCCTGTTCTGGATGTGAAGAGTCGACAGCTGGTCCTGGAGGCCAACCAGACTCTGACAATCCACTGCAGGTGAGTTTCTGGAGTCAAAGGTTACAGGTCAGATGTGATGGGGAGGGGGTAGCACAGGAGGCTGCTGAGGACGGCTCAGCAGGAGGACGGCTCATAATAATGTTAGTAACGGAGGGAATGGAGTGGCATCAAACATATTGTTTCCATGTATTTGATACCATTCCACAGATTCTGCTCCAGTTATTACCACGAGCCCGTCCTCCCCACTTAAGGTGCCACTGATTCTGTCCAGATGAGTTTTTATATCAGGGGCTTCAATCTCATTTTGCCCCATGGGCTGCATTCTGTCTTCACCGAGGTCCGTAGAACCGCACTCAAAATGGGTTATAGTTCTTTGTGAAAGATTGTGCTCCCTGACTGTCTAGCATTGGTTGAGATGACTGTTAGTGAGCTGGACTGAGTGTAAATGAAGCTCCTTTATCATTTCTACACAGCTTCAATGTAGTTTTAGTCATTTCAATGTTGATTGAGATAAAACAATTAGATTTAAATTTTAATTTAAATTTTATTTACTTAAATCACCTCGCAGGCCGGTTTAAATGGGCTCACGGGCCAGATCAAGCCCACGGGCTGTATCTTTGACACCCCTGTTTTATATGGACCATTTAATGGTCAGCTTTTCAGAAGTTGAGGTGCGATGAGAGAGATGGAATGTTTTATGCCATTTTACTTTTGACCAATCAGGGGTCGGTGGGAGCTGTCGTGGGCGTTCCCTAGAGGTGTGGCCAGAGATCTGGAGAGAATGCGATTGGAAGATTCTCGCTGTGGTAGGCAGAGCCAGCATTACTGCAGCCAACTGACGCTTAGCTCGGCCCAGGCCCAGCACACAGGATCGTTCCGGTGTCGGTACAGCCATCGGACGCTCAGGCAGAGAGCTGTCTATGTCTATGTCACAGGTAACTTTAACAACTACCAACTCACTCCGGGAGTCGCTCATTCAAGTGTTTTTTACTCCCCCCTCTCTCTCTAATGGAGTGGTCAGTCAGTCTCCGACCTCCCTCCCCCTCTCTCTCTAATGGAGTGGTCAGACAGTCTCCGACCTCCCTCCCCCTCTCTCTAATGGAGTGGTCAGTCAGTCTCCCCCCTCCCCCTCTCTCTAATGGAGTGGTCAGTCAGTCTCCCACCTCCCTCCCCCCCTCTCTAATGGAGTGGTCACTCAGTCTCCCCCCCTCCCCCTCTCTCTAATGGAGTGGTCAGTCAGTCTCCCCCCTCCCCCTCTCTCTAATGGAGTGGTCAGTCAGTCTCCCCCCTCCCCCTCTCTCTAATGGAGTGGTCAGTCAGTCTCCCCCCCTCCCCCTCTCTCTAATGGAGTGGTCAGTCAGTCTCCCCCCTCCCCCTCTCTCTAATGGAGTGGTCAGTCAGTCTCCCACCTCCCCCCCTCTCTCTATAATGGAGTGGTCAGTCAGTCTCCCCCCTCCCTCCCCCCTCTCTCTCTAATGGAGTGGTCAGTCAGTCTCCCACCTCCCCCCCTCTCTAATGGAGTGGTCAGTCAGTCTCCCCCCCTCCCCCTCTCTCTAATGGAGTGGTCAGTCAGTCTCCCCCCCTCCCCCTCTCTCTAATGGAGTGGTCAGTCAGTCTCCCTCCTCCTCTCTCTCTAATGGAGTGGTCAGTCAGTCTCCCACCTCCCTCCCCCCTCTCTCTCTAATGGAGTGGTCAGTCAGTCTCCCCCCCCTCCCTCTCTCTCTAATGGAGTGGTCAGTCAGTCTCCCCCCTCCCTCCCCCTCTCTCTCTAATGGAGTGGTCAGTCAGTCTCCCACCTCCCTCCCCCCTCTCTCTCTAATGGAGTGGTCAGTCAGTCTCCCCCTCCCCCTCTCTCTCTAATGGAGTGGTCAGTCAGTCTCCCTCCCTCCCTCCCTCCTCTCTCTAATGGAGTGGTCAGTCAGTCTCCCCCCCTCTCTCTAATGGAGTGGTCAGTCAGTCTCCCACCTCCCTCCCCCCTCTCTCTCTAATGGAGTGGTCAGTCAGTCTCCCCCTCCCTCTCTCTCTAATGGAGTGGTCAGTCAGTCTCCCCCCTCCCTCCCCCTCTCTCTCTAATGGAGTGGTCAGTCAGTCTCCCACCTCCCTCCCCCTCTCTCTCTAATGGAGTGGTCAGTCAGTCTCCCTCCCTCCCCCTCTCTCTCTAATAGAGTGGTCAGTCAGTCTCCCTCCCTCCCTCCTCTCTCTCTAATGGAGTGGTCAGTCAGTCTCCCCCCCTCCCCCTCTCTCTAATGGAGTGGTCAGTCAGTCTCCCCCCTCCCCCTCTCTCTAATGGAGTGGTCAGTCAGTCTCCCACCTCCCCCCCTCTCTCTCTAATGGAGTGGTCAGTCAGTCTCCCCCCCTCCCTCCCCCCTCTCTCTCTAATGGAGTGGTCAGTCAGTCTCCCACCTCCCCCCTCTCTAATGGAGTGGTCAGTCAGTCTCCCCCCCTCCCCCACTCTCTAATGGGGTGGTCAGTCAGTCTCCCCCCTCCCCCTCTCTCTAATGGAGTGGTCAGTCAGTCTCACTCCTCCTCTCTCTCTAATGGAGTGGTCAGTCAGTCTCCCACCTCCCTCCCCCCTCTCTCTCTAATGGAGTGGTCAGTCAGTCTCCCCCCCCCCCCCCTCTCTCTCTAATGGAGTGGTCAGTCAGTCTCCCCCCCTCCCTCCCCCCTCTCTCTCTAATGGAGTGGTCAGTCAGTCTCCCACCTCCCCCCTCTCTAATGGAGTGGTCAGTCAGTCTCCCCCCCCTCCCCCTCTCTCTAATGGGGTGGTCAGTCAGTCTCCCCCCTCCCCCTCTCTCTAATGGAGTGGTCAGTCAGTCTCACTCCTCCTCTCTCTCTAATGGAGTGGTCAGTCAGTCTCCCACCTCCCTCCCCCCTCTCTCTCTAATGGAGTGGTCAGTCAGTCTCCCCCCCCCTCCCTCTCTCTCTAATGGAGTGGTCAGTCAGTCTCCCCCCTCCCTCCCCCTCTCTCTCTAATGGAGTGGTCAGTCAGTCTCCCACCTCCCTCCCCCCTCTCTCTCTAATGGAGTGGTCAGTCAGTCTCCCCGACCCTCTCTCTCTAATGGAGTGGTCAGTCAGTCTCCCCCCTCCCTCCCCCTCTCTCTCTAATGGAGTGGTCAGTCAGTCTCCCACCTCCCTCCCCCTCTCTCTCTAATGGAGTGGTCAGTCAGTCTCCCTCCCTCCCCCTCTCTCTCTAATAGAGTGGTCAGTCAGTCTCCCTCCCTCCCTCCTCTCTCTCTAATGGAGTGGTCAGTCAGTCTCCCCCCCTCTCTCTCTAATGGAGTGGTCAGTCAGTCTCCCCCCCTCCCTCCCCCTCTCTCTAATGGAGTGGTCAGTCAGTCTCCCCCCTCCCCCTCTCTCTCTAATGGAGTGGTCAGTCAGTCTCCCACCTCCCTCCCCCTCTCTCTCTAATGGAGTGGTCAGTCAGTCTCCCCCTCCCTCCCCCTCTCTCTCTAATGGAGTGGTCAGTCAGTCAGTCTCCCTCCCTCCCTCCCCCTCTCTCTCTAATGGAGTGGTTAGTCAGTCTCCCCCCTCCCCCTCTCTCTCTAATGGAGTGGTCAGTCAGTCTCCCCCCTCCCTCCCCCCTCTCTCTCTAATGGAGTGGTCAGTCAGTCTCCCCCCTCCCCCCCTCTCTCTAATGGAGTGGTCAGTCAGTCTCCCCCCTCCCCCTCTCTCTCTAATGGAGTGGTCAGTCAGTCTCCCCCCCTCCCCCTCTCTCTCTAATGGAGTGGTCAGTCAGTCTCCCACCTCCCCCCCTCTCTCTCTAATGGAGTGGTCAGTCAGTCTCCCCCCTCCCCCTCTCTCTCTAATGGAGTGGTCAGTCAGTCTCCCCCCCTCCCTCCCGCTCTCTCTCTAATGGAGTGGTCAGTCAGTCTCCCCCCTCCCTCCCCCCTCTCTCTCTAATGGAGTGGTCAGTCAGTCTCCTCCCCCCTCTCTCTCTAATGGAGTGGTCAGTCAGTCTCCCCCCTCCTCTCTCTAATGGAGTGGTCAGTCAGTCTCCCCCTCCCTCCCCCTCTCTCTCTAATGGAGTGGTCAGTCAGTCTCCCCCCTCCCTCCCTCCCTCCCCCTCTCTCTCTAATGGAGTGGTCAGTCAGTCTCCCCCCCCTCCCCCTCTCTCTCTAATGGAGTGGTCAGTCAGTCTCCCCCCTCCCTCCCCCCTCTCTCTAATGGAGTGGTCAGTCAGTCTCCCCCCTCCCCCCTCTCTCTCTAATGGAGTGGTCAGTCAGTCTCCCCCCTCCCTCCCCCCTCTTTCTCTAATGGAGTGGTCAGTCAGTCTCCCCCCTCCCTCCCCCCTCTCTCTCTAATGGAGTGGTCAGTCAGTCTCCCACCTCCCTCCCCCCTCTCTCTCTAATGGAGTGGTCAGTCAGTCTCCCCCCTCCCTCCCCTTCTTTCTCTAATGGAGTGGTCAGTCAGTCTCCCCCCTCCTCTTTCTCTAATGGAGTGGTCAGTCAGTCTCCCCCTTCCCTCCCCCTCTCTCTCTATTGGAGTGGTCAGTCAGTCTCCCCCCTCCTCTTTCTCTAATGGAGTGGTCAGTCAGTCTCCCTCCTCCTCTCTCTCTTTAATGGAGTGGTCATTCAGTCTCCCCCCTCCTCTTTCTCTAATGGAGTGGTCAGTCAGTCTCCCCCCTCCCTCCTCTCTCTCTAATGGAGTGGTCAGTCAGTCTCTCTCCCTCCCCCCTCTCTCTCTAATGGAGTGGTCAGTCAGTCTCCCCCCTCCTCTCTCTCTAATGGAGTGGTCAGTCAGTCTCCCCCCTCCTCTCTCTCTAATGGAGTGGTCAGTCAGTCTCCCCCCTCCCCCCCTCTCTCTCTAATGGAGTGGTCAGTCAGTCTCCCCCCTCCCTCCCCCTCTCTCTCTAATGGAGTGGTCAGTCAGTCTCCCCCCTCCCTCCCCCTCTCTCTCCATTGGAGTGGTCAGTCAGTCTCCCCACTCCTCTTTCTCTAATGGAGTGGTCAGTCAGTCTCCCCCCTCCTCTTTCTCTATTGGAGTGGTCAGTCAGTCTCCCCACTCCTCTTTCTCTAATGGAGTGGTCAGTCAGTCTCCCCACTCCTCTTTCTCTAATGGAGTGGTCAGTCAGTCTGTTTCTGGCTCTGTCTCATTGTTTATAGGTTCAGGTTAAACAGGATGTAGTGGGTGCTAAATACAGACCAATGTCAGAGAGACAATTATATCTAAACACTGTTTGTCCCAACAACACATCCTTCATAATGCCTCTGGCACAGTTTCTCCCCCCTAGCCAGTCTCTTTGCTTAGCCTCCCTCTCCCTCTACCAGGTCTATATATAAAACCTTTTTACTTTCCTTTACGTGCTACTTCGGGGCCAGGAATAGCCCAGCTACTGAAAGGCTCAGGTTTGGGCAGAGTTTCCCAGGGCACCAGGCTTATCTGCTCCCCTCAGCCCTGCTCACAGCATCCTGTGCTGGGGGACGGGAGAAGAGCCGCAGGGGGCTGGTAGAGGTGGAAGGGAGGCTGGAGGTCTATGGCAGGGGAGGGGGGGGGCAGTCTGTACAAGGTGGCGGGACTGGAAGGTGGGAGGGTAAGGGAAGTGAATGAGAATGAAGGCCAGGCAGGATTCAGGACCATCCAGGGGCGAAGGAGGCACAGTGAGAGCCCCCTCTGCCCTTCCCTGTCCTGAGTTGTGCCACTGGGGCAGCTGGCTGAGCATGGAGATGGGCCAGGGGCCAAAGGAGTGAGAGGAGCCCAGGTCACAGGGTAGGGCTACTGTTTGGCCAACAGGACCCCTGGGGCCCATCAATCGCTCTAGCCAGCACGTCCATTAGGCGTCCAACTCCATCGCCCTCTCTGTTCTCACCCTCCGGCCCCTCCTGCCCCACTCTGCTCTCACCCTCCTGCCCCTCCTTCCACTCCTGCCCCACTCTTCTCTCACCCTCCGGCCCCTTATGTCCCACTCTGCTCTCACCCTCTAGCCCCTTCTTCCCCTCCTTCCCCACTCTGCTCTCACCCTCCAGCCCCTTCTACCCCTCCTGCCCCACTGCTCTCACCCTCCAGCCCCTCCTTCCACTCCTGCCCCACTGCTCTCACCCTCCTACCCCACTCTGCTCTCAACCTCCTACCCCTCCTGCCCCACTCTGCTCACCCTCCGGCCCCTCTTGCCCCACTGCTCTCACCCTCCGTCCCCTCCTGCCCACTCTGCTCTCACCCTCCGGCCCCTCTTGCCCCACTCTGCTCTCACCCTCCGGCCCCTCCTGCCCACTCTGCTCTCACCCTCCGGCCCCTCTTGCCCCATTCTGCTCTCACCCTCCGGCCCCTCTTGCCCCCTCACCAGCTCCTTTATATGAAATCAAAGCAGCAGGAGGAAGCCCTGCGGTCCAGGCCACTAGTCCTTGGGGTACCTTTGTTAAAATGTTCAGAGATTACGCTTTCCTTGAATAGCTCAGTACAGTAGCTGACAAACAATGAGGAGAGCTCCACCCACACACATCTTTCAATGGCACAGGGATATTAGAGCACAGGGAAAGAATCGCAATGTATCTGGAAGGAACACAGGCATTTTGATTACCTCTAAACAATCTGTGTGTGTTTATTGTTGACTCCAGATCACTGTTTGCTGAACGGTATTTAGCACAGGTGAGTGTTTGTGTGTGTGTGTTTGTGTGCTTATTGTTGATTGTTTTCTGCTGAATAGCCATCTAAACAATATGTGATTATGAGGGTATGCTTACATGCGTACGTGCATGCGTACATGAGTATGCACACATGATGGTGTGTGTGTGTGTCTGTGACTTGTGTCTGTGTGTGTCCATGCTTGTGTGTTCCTATCCCTAACCTCGGTGTTGTGGTTTCAGACAGACAGCGGCCATTTGTGGAGGAGCAGAATAACAGTCCAGACGTTGTGTATATGAAGGAGAGCCAGCCTCTGGTCTTCCCCTGTAGGGTCACCAACCCTGACGCCACTGTCTCATTGGTCAAGGTGAGTTCCCTTCACCCTAGTGCCCAATCAGATTCTCTGACACACACACACACACACACACACACACACACACACACACACACACACACACACACACACACACACACACACCAGGCCCGGCAGCAGACATGGCAGCACACCCGCTTGCGCGTTCATAATTAGTTTTAATAGGTGTAATAGTAAAGACCATAGGCAGCTGGTGAGTTTCAAGTTTGTGGATACTTCCAATTTACCCTAGCATTTCTACCGTTCTTAGTGCAACAGTTATAATTTTTATATATGCACATTTTTGTGCAACTGTTTCATTTCAATAATATTTTATTTTCTCAATCATTGTCACGTGGTTAATCATACAAATCTGAAATAAAATGATAAAATGTAAAAGTTATAATTCAGCTGAGGTGAGGGCAGCAGCCTCTGCCATATGAACACATTGATACACTGTGATCCATTGGCGGCTAAAGAAATGAGCTCATAGAACTCCGAGATAGCCTATAGGCCAATGCAGCAGTAGGCCTGTAACTTCCATCTCAACTAAGTAAAGCTGACAAATAAAAACAGTAGAAAATAACCTGATGAAAATTCTGGTTCTTTCAATCACATGAATCTCTCTTCTCCGCCTGTCTGCCTCCCTTTCTATCTGTCTTGACTTGAGCTGTTGTTAGTGAAGTGCAACGTTGTATCAACTAGACTATTCCAGGCCCTCAGAGTTTCCCACGCCAGTGGGCTCTAGACCGCTGTTTTTTAAATAACGTTTCCACCGACTATATGGGATCATCAGATCATGATATTTTGCTCTTTCACACCGAGGCTTGGTGATTATTGTGGCCGGGAGTGTTGGAAAGATTTTTCTAATACTTAGGAACTATCATTCGCAATGGATGTTACACAAGCCAACGAAGTCTGGTTTTTTGAGGCGAAGAACAAATGAGTGGTGTACGTGGTGAGTTAAGACAATCAGAAATAACACTTTGCTAAATGGGCACATTCCTACATATATATGTGTTCTGGAGAGAGACGCATCATATCTTCGCCACACCTTCCTCCTCTTCTTCTTGTCTCAACATTTTAAATGATAGTCAAGACACATTATCCTCACAAATACACTATATGACCAAAAGTATGTGGACACCTGCTCATCGAACATCTCATTCCAAAATCATGGGCATTAATATGGAGTTGGTCCCCCTTTTGCTGCTATAACAGCCTCCACTCTTCTGGGAAGGCTTTCCACTAGATGTTGGAACATTGCAGCATGGACTTGCTTCCATTCAGCCACAAGAGCATCAGTGAGGTCGGGCACTGATGTTGGGTGATTAGGCCTGGCTCGCAGTCGTCGTTCAAATTCATCCCAAAGGTGTTCGATGGGGTTGAGGTCAGGGCTCTGTGCAGGCCAGTCAAGTTCTTCCACACCGATCGGGACAAACCATTTCTGTATAGACCTCGCTTTGTACACGGGGGCATTGTCATGCTGAAACAGGAAAGGGCCTTCCCCAAACTGTTGCTACAACATTGGAAGCACAGAATCATCTAGAATGTCATTGTATGCTGTAGTGTTAAGATTGCTCTTCACTAGAACTAAGGAGCCTAGCCCGAACCATGAAAAACAGCCCCAGACCATTATTCCTCCTCCCACCAAACTTTACAGTTGGCACTATGCATTAAGGAAGGTAGCGTTCTCCTGGCATCCGCCAAACCCAGATGTGTCTGTCCGACTGCCAGATGGTGAAGTGCGATTCATCACTCCAGAGAACGCGTTTCCACTGCTGCAGAGTCCAATGGCGGCAAGCTTTACACCACTCCAGCCGACGCTTGGCATTGCTCATGGTGATCTTAAGCCTGTGTGCGGCTGCTCGGCCATGGAAACCCATTTCATAAAGCTCCAGACTAACAGTTTTTCTGCTGACGTTACTTCCAGAGGCAGTTTGGAACGCGGTAGTGAGTGATTTTTCTTCAGCACTCGGCGGTCCCATTCTGTGAGCTTGTGTGGCCTACCACTTCGCGGCTGATACATTGTTGCTCCTAGAACGTTTCCACTTCACAATAATGGCACTTACAGTTGACCGGGGCAGCTCTAGCAGGGCAGAAATTTGACAAACTGACTTGTTGGAAAGGTGGCATCCTATGACGGTGCCACGATGAAAGTCACTGAGCTCTTCAGTAAGACCATTCTACTGCCTAAGTCATGCTCCCTGGTGAAGTATTTTGAATTATTTTATTTAGTCAAGAGTAATTATATAATTTTGGCAAAACATCCATTTCCTTTAGGGCAATGCAGCATTCTAACAGTACACTATGCACCCGCCAACTTTCCTTTCCAATTCGCAAGAGACTGAAACCAGAGATCTGTATGTAATGACAAGATGCTCATGTCTCTGACCTAACAATGGGTGTCTTTGTCCCAAAGGCGGGAAGGCAGGCGAGAAGCTTAGGTCTGCATATTATTCCCATATAAACACATTGGGCTTATACTGGACAGAATTTGGCAAGAGTGAGCCGTCTCGCTTAGCCTCTTCCTCTCTGCTGAAACTATATTCCCGAAGAAAGCATCAGAGCAAGGTATTCAGACCCCTTGACTTTTTCCACATTTTGTTACATTACAGCCTTATTCTAAAATAACTTAAATAAATGTTTTCCCTCATCAATCTACAACCAATACCCCATAATGACAAAGCAGAAACAGGTTTTTAGAAATCTTATAGCAAAGGGTATTTAGACCCTTTGCTATTAGACTTGAAATTGAGCTCAGGTGCATCCTGTTTCCATTGATCATCCTTGAGATGTTTCTACAACTTGATTGGAGTCCACCTGTGATAAATTCAAATGATTGGACATGATTTGGAAAGGCACACACCTGTCTATATAAGGTCCTACAGTTGACAGTGCATGTTAGTGCGAATACCAAGCCATGAGGTCAAAGGAATTGTCCGTAAAGCTCAGAGACAGGATTGTGTTGAGGCACAGATCTGGGGAAGGATACCAAAAAATGTCTGCAGCATTGAAGGTCCCCAAGCACACAGTGTCCTCCATCATTCTTAAATGGAAGAAGTTTGGCACCACCAAGACTCTTCCTAGAACTGGCCGCCCGGCCAAACTGATCAAAGTGGTCTGGCTGCCAAAATCAAGTCACATTCTCCACCTCAACTTCACAATGTCAATAACTCTCACATCCACTTAGTGGCTGCCTGATTCTGCTTCAGACAGCTTGTCAGTGTCTTGTCAAACAAGGAAAGGCAACAATGTAGTGTTTGTCAGGTACCTAGCTATTTCCACTTCTAGCACTCCTGGCTACCTCTTAGAACAATACACTTCTCTCTGTTTCTCCATCAACACTCCCATCTGTACACAAGTCACAGTGCACTTGTTTCTCCTAGGACAGATCATTGTTCTTATCTTGGCAACCGTTCTGCCTTGGAGTGTGCGTGTCCGTTTGTTTGTGTCAGTCTGCAGATGTGTGTGAAAGTGTGAGGATGTGTTTGTGAGTGTTAGTGCCTGAGTGGTGAGTGAGTGTGAGAGTGTAGATAAGTGCAATGAAGTGCAATTTGTGTGTGTGTGCGTGTGCTGCGTGTGTGTGTGTGTGTGTGTGTGTGTGTGTGTGTGTGTGTGTGTGTGTGTGTGTGTGTGTGTGTGTGTGTGTGTGTGTGTGTGGCAACGTCTCAGTGTGTCAGAGATGCCCCTTTTTTACCGCTGTGTTCTGAGTGAGCGACGCCTGCGGTTTCCTCTGTCGTCCTGTTGGCACTGTTGTTACCCCCGGAGACAGGACATGGGGTCTGGAGTGCCCCCTGTCTCCGCCAACCCTTCCCCCTACTCACACACCCCTCCTCTCCTAAGGCGGTCTGGCTGCCAACCTCCTCCTGATTCCTTAACCAGCTGGTATCCTGGCCAGAGGAAGCTGAGGTGCCAGTAGTAATGGGCAGGACTGACTGGCGCTAGCAAGGCAAGGCATGCCCATCAGGCAAATCTTTTGAGAGTGGTATTGTACGTAGATAGCATCTTCTGTGGAAGAGATTGCACAGTTTGATCAATACAATTCAACAAAAAGCATGTGGGGGGAGTGGGCTGCTGGCAGTTTATCAGGTGAAGGAATTAATTGTCTTTCCGAGGAGAGTTTCAGGAAATGGAAAAAGAGAAAAAAACAAACACTCAGTAATCTCTCACTTTCCTCTCGTCCCTGGCTCTCCCTTCAGGATGTGCCTTGGACCCCGAAACGAAGCGCGGCAGAACACACACACACTGAGGCAGCACACACACACACTTCACTTCTGTTTGCTCTCTATGTTTATGTCCTGCTCCCATCTCCACACAAATGCCCGGCCCTGAGCCACAAAGGTAATTATTCTAAAAATACTCCGTGTTCCCTCGCCCCCTCCCTCCATCCGTCCCGATCTGGCCCAGCATTTCGAACGTGGAGTCCATCCCACACACACACACTCTGTCACACACTCTGTCACACACTCTGTCACACACACTGGAGTGTGTTTTTTTTCCTGGAAGGATTTTGCACCCTGCCTGGATCTTTAATCTGTCCGGCCCACCTTTCAGCAGGGAACAATACCCAGGGGGCCACTCTCTCTCGCTGCAGCCGTGAAAGTGGCCCGGGCCGGGCGAGGGGAGAGGAGAGGAGGTGTAGCATGACCTAGGGGTCCAATTCAGTCCAGTCTGAGTGTCTATATCCTGTAGTAACAGGATGTGAGCAGATGGACTGGAGTCACGTTTCCCACATCCTGACTTTTCTCTCACCCTACAACCCACCTCAACCCCTCTCCACCCCCCTCAACCCACCTCAACCCCTCTCCACCCCTCTCAACCCCTCTTCACCCCTCTCCACCCCCCTCAGCCCCTCTCCACCCCCCTCAACCCACCTCCACCCCTCTCAACCCCTCTTCACCCCTCTCCACCCCCCTCAGCCCCTCTCCACCCCCCTCAGCCCCTCTCCACCCCCCTCAACCCCTCTCCACCCCCCTCAACCCACCTCCACCCCCCTCAGCCCCTCTCCACCCCCCTCAACCCCTCTCCACCCCTCTCCACCCCTCTCAACCCCTCTTCACCCCTCTTCACCCCCCTCAACCCCTCTCCACTCCTCTCCACCCCCCTCAACCCCTCCTAACCCCTCTCCACCCCCCTCAGCCCCTCTCCACCCCCCTCTCCACCCCATACTGGGGGTGGGGGGGCTATCAGCCAGTTAACACTGGGGGTAGGGGGGCTATCAGCTAGTTAACACTGGGGGTGGGGGGGCTATCAGCTAGTTAACGCTGGGGGTGGGGGGGCTATCAGCTAGTTAACACTGGGGGTGGGGGGGCTATCAGCTAGTTAACACTGGGGGTGGGGGGGCTATCAGCTAGTTAACACTGGGGGTGGGGGGGGCTATCAGCTAGTTAACACTGGGGGTGGGGGGGGGCTATCAGCTAGTTAACACTGGGGGTGGGGGGGCTATCAGCTAGTTAACACTGGGGGTGGGGGGGCTATCAGCTAGTTAACACTGGGGGTGGGGGGGGGCTATCAGCTAGTTAACACTGGGGGTGGGGGGGGCTATCAGCTAGTTAACACTGGGGGTGGGGGGGCTATCAGCTAGTTAACACTGGGGGTGGGGGGGCTATCAGCTAGTTAACACTGGGGTGGGGGGGTCTATCAGCTAGTTAACACTGGGGGTGGGGGGGGCTATCAGCTAGTTAACACTGGGGGTGGGGGGGTCTATCAGCTAGTTAACACTGGGGGTGGGGGGGGCTATCAGCTAGTTAACACTGGGGGTGGGGGGGGCTATCAGCTAGTTAACACTGGGGGTGGGGGGGGCTATCAGCTAGTTAACACTGGGGGTGGGGGGGGCTATCAGCTAGTTAACACTGGGGGTGGGGGGGCTATCAGCTAGTTAACACTGGGGGTGGGGGGGCTATCAGCTAGTTAACACTGGGGGGCTATCAGCTAGTTAACACTGGGGGGCTATCAGCTAGTTAACACTGGGGGTGGGGGGGGGCTATCAGCTAGTTAACACTGGGAGTGGGGGGGCTATCAGCTAGTTAACACTGGGGGTGGGGGGGCTATCAGCTAGTTAACGCTGGGGGTGGGGGGGCTATCAGCTAGTTAACACTGGGGGTGGGGGGGCTATCAGCTAGTTAACACTGGGGGGCTATCAGCTAGTTAACACTGGGGGTGGGGGGGCTATCAGCTAGTTAACACTGGGGGGCTATCAGCTAGTTAACACTGGGGGGCTATCAGCTAGTTAACACTGGGGGTGGGGGGGCTATCAGCTAGTTAACACTGGGGGTGGGGGGGGGCTATCAGCTAGTTAACACTGGGGGTGGGGGGGCTATCAGCTAATTAACACTGGGGGTGGGGGGGCTATCAGCTAGTTAACACTGGGGGTGGGGGGGCTATCAGCTAGTTAACACTGGGGGTGGGGGGGTCTATCAGCTAGTTAACACTGGGGGTGGGGGGGGCTATCAGCTAGTTAACACTGGGGGTGGGGGGGTCTATCTGTTCCCTGAGAAAGGGCAGGATGCTTCCACTGGGTCACAGTAATTTCCTCAAGTCTGCCTCCTCCAAGAATCAACCCCGTTACACAAGACTCTGTCTCCACAGTAACACAATACTCTGTCTCCATAGTAACACAATACTCTGTCTCCATAGTAACACAATACTCTGTCTCCACAGTAACACAATACTCTGGTCCACAGTAACACAATACTTTGTCTCCACAGTAACACAATACTCTGTCTCCACAGTAACACAATACTCTGTCTCCACAGTAACACAATACTCTGTCTCCACAGTAACACAATACTCTGTCTCCACAGTAACACAATACTCTGTCTCCACAGTAACACAATACTCTGTCTCCACAGTAACACAAGACTCTGTCTCCACAGTAACACAAGACTCTGTCTCCACAGTAACACAATACTCTGTCTCCACAGTAACACAATACTCTGTCTCCGTAGTAACACAAGACTCTGTCTCTATTGTAACTCCAGACTCTGTCTCCACAGTAACACAATACTCTGTCTCCACAGTAACACAAGACTCTGTCTCCATAGTAACACAAGACTCTGTCTCTATTGTAACTCCAGACTCTGTCTCCACAGTAACACAATACTCTGTCTCCACAGTAACACAAGACTCTGTCTCCATAGTAACACAAGACTCTGTCTCTATTGTAACTCCAGACTCTGTCTCCATAGTAACACAAGACTGTCTCTATTGTAACTCCAGACTCTGTCTCCACAGTAACACAAGACTGTCTCTATTGTAACTCCAGACTCTGTCTCTATTGTAACTACAAACTCTGTCTCTATTGTAACTCCAGACTCTGTCTCCACAGTAACACAAGACTGTCTCTATTGTAACTCCAGACTCTGTCTCCACAGTAACACAAGACTGTCTCTATTGTAACTCCAGACTCTGTCTCCACAGTAACACAAGACTGTCTCTATTGTAACTCCAGACTCTGTCTCCATAGTAACACAAGACTCTGTCTCTATTGTAACTCCAGACTCTGTCTCCACAGTAACACAAGACTGTCTCTATTGTAACTCCAGACTCTGTCTCCATAGTAACACACGACTCTGTCTCTATTGTAACTCCAGACTCTGTCTCCACAGTAACACAAGACTGTCTCTATTGTAACTCCAGACTCTGTCTCCACAGTAACACAAGACTGTCTCTATTGTAACTCCAGACTCTGTCTCCATAGTAACACAAGACTGTCTCTATTGTAACTCCAGACTCTGTCTCCATAGTAACACAAGACTGTCTCTATTGTAACTCCAGACTCTGTCTCTACAGTAACACAAGACTGTCTCTATTGTAACTCCAGACTCTGTCTCCATAGTAACACAAGACTGTCTCTATTGTAACTCCAGACTCTGTCTCCACAGTAACACAATACTGTCTCTATTGTAACTCCAGACTCTGTCTCTATTGTAACTCCAGACTCTGTCTCCACAGTAACACAAGACTGTCTCTATTGTAACTCCAGACTCTGTCTCTATTGTAACTCCAGACTCTGTCTCCACAGTAACACAAGACTGTCTCTATTGTAACTCCAGACTCTGTCTCCACAGTAACACAAGACTGTCTCTATTGTAACTCCAGACTCTGTCTCTATTGTAACTCCAGACTCTGTCTCCACAGTAACACAAGACTGTCTCTATTGTAACTCCAGACTCTGTCTCCACAGTAACACAATACTCTGTCTCCACAGTAACACAAGACTCTGTCTCCATAGTAACACAAGACTCTGTCTCTATTGTAACTCCAGACTCTGTCTCCATAGTAACACAAGACTCTGTCTCTATTGTAACTCCAGACTCTGTCTCCACAGTAACACAAGACTGTCTCTATTGTAACTCCAGACTCTGTCTCTATTGTAACTACAAACTCTGTCTCTATTGTAACTCCAGACTCTGTCTCCACAGTAACACAAGACTGTCTCTATTGTAACTCCAGACTCTGTCTCCACAGTAACACAAGACTGTCTCTATTGTAACTCCAGACTCTGTCTCCACAGTAACACAAGACTGTCTCTATTGTAACTCCAGACTCTGTCTCCATAGTAACACAAGACTCTGTCTCTATTGTAACTCCAGACTCTGTCTCCACAGTAACACAAGACTGTCTCTATTGTAACTCCAGACTCTGTCTCCATAGTAACACACGACTCTGTCTCTATTGTAACTCCAGACTCTGTCTCCACAGTAACACAAGACTGTCTCTATTGTAACTCCAGACTCTGTCTCCATAGTAACACAAGACTGTCTCTATTGTAACTCCAGACTCTGTCTCTACAGTAACACAAGACTGTCTCTATTGTAACTCCAGACTCTGTCTCCATAGTAACACAAGACTGTCTCTATTGTAACTCCAGACTCTGTCTCCACAGTAACACAATACTGTCTCTATTGTAACTCCAGACTCTGTCTCTATTGTAACTCCAGACTGTGTCTCCACAGTAACACAAGACTGTCTCTATTGTAACTCCAGACTCTGTCTCTATTGTAACTCCAGACTCTGTCTCCACAGTAACACAAGACTGTCTCTATTGTAACTCCAGACTCTGTCTCTATTGTAACTCCAGACTCTGTCTCTATTGTAACTCCAGACTCTGTCTCCACAGTAACACAAGACTGTCTCTATTGTAACTCCAGACTCTGTCTCCATAGTAACACAAGACTCTGTCTCTATTGTAACTCCAGACTCTGTCTCCATAGTAACACAAGACTGTCTCTATTGTAACTCCAGACTCTGTCTCTATTGTAACTCCAGACTCTGTCTCCACAGACAGATTCCACATCAGCAGGGTGAAAACGTCTGTACATTACAAAATGTCACTGTCTGTTGTTGAGAGCGTATTGTCAGGTTGTCAAGTTACTTTTTCATTTTATTACAGCAATAATATTCATCATGCGTTTACCACTGTGGCCTCATGTTGTTCTGTTTTGTTGTGTGTTCATGATTTGCTCAGGAGTTGTGAATGTGTGGTGTGTTGCTTTTGTGTGACTGTTGGTATGGTTGTGTTGTGTTCAGGATGTGGTCGTGGTTCTGAATAGCTCATGACACGATTGTGTTGAGTTCATGATTGGTTGGTGGTTGAGATAAGAAAATAGTTTTACTTGTGGTTGAGTTGATGATGTACCTGTTTTGTGATCCCTGAATGCAAGTTGACCATGTTCCAGAAGCAGACATTGCTTCTGTGTGACGTTGCTTTTATGAGACTTGTTTTATGGTTGTGTTCTTGACCGTGTGTGTTCATGCCTCCAGTTTCCTGACCAGGAGTTGACCCCAGACCAGAGGAACATAGTGTGGAACAGCAGACAGGGCTTCCTCATCCACAGCCCCACCTACTTCTACATCGGCCTGTTCTCCTGCAAGACCTCTGTCAACGGGACCACGCACTCCCTCAGTTACCTCACACACAGACAAGGTGAGCACACACACACACACAAACACACACACACCTAATGAAAAATCCAGCAGATTCTATAAATTGCAAATATTCAAATGTCTTATCCCCTCTCCTGTCCCAGTGAATAAGATCCTGAAGGTATATCTGAACAGTACCAGTCCAGTCCAGGCTCTACAGGGAGAGAGTCTGGCCATCAACTGTACTATCACTGCAGAGTGGAACAGCAGAGTGTCCATCAGCTGGGACTACCCTGGACAGGTAGGACCTTATGAAGAACACGAGAATTATGGCGTACACTACTAAGAAGTGCACTATGTTACAGTATGCAGTACTGTATGTAGAATAACTACTTGTTTGGAAAACTTTTACTATATCTGAATATTATCTCTACCTCTCCGCCTCCCTCTCTCTCTCCTTATTTCTCTACCTCTCCCCTCCCTCTCTCTCTCCTTATTTCTCTACCTCTCCCCTCCCTCTCTCTCTCTCCTTCTTTCTCTACCTCTCCCCTCCCTCTCTCTCTCTCCTTCTTTCTCTACCTCTACCCCTCCCTCTCTCTGTCTGTCTTTTTCTACCTCTCCTGTCCCTCTGTCTCTCTGTTTTTCTCTACCTCTCCCCCTCCCCCTCCCTCTGTATGTCTTTCTCTACCTCCCTCCCTCTCTCTGTCTTTCTCTACCTCTCCCCCTCCCCCCCTCCCTGTCTTTCTGTACCCCTCCCCCTCTCTCTCTCCCCTCAGGCCAACGGGTCAGCCATAGTCAGTAGGTGGATCATGGCCAGTAAATTTCACATGGTGTTCTACAGTATTCTGTCCATCCCCAAACTCCACCGCTCTGACAGAGGGCTTTATATCTGCCGAGTGACCAGTGGACCGGTCAGTCGAGAGACTAACGTATCTGTCACAGTCTATGGTGAGTCTAAATAGACGTAATACTTCCCACCTCTGTGACAAATTCATTGATGGTAAACACCCACTTCTGCAGTAAGAATACAAATCACAACTCTCCCCTGTATCACTATCTGTAATATGTCATTAATGCGTGATATCCTCTGTGTGTGTGTGTGTGTGTGTGTGTGTCCTCCCAGACCGTCCCTTTATCCGTCTGAAGCCCAGACAGGGGGCTGTAGTGGAGGCTCATGCAGGACAGAAGTCCTTCCGTCTCTCCCCCAAACTACGAGCCTTCCCTGCCCCAGAAGTCATCTGGTAAGAACCTACCGACTGTCAGCTAGCCTGCACACTATCCTACCCCAGCCTGCACTCTATCCTACCCCAGCCTACACACTATACTACCCTACCTTACACTATCCTACACTATCCTACCCCAGCCTACACACTATCCTACCCTACCTTACACTATCCTACACTATCCTACCCCAGCCTACACACTATCCTACCCTACCTTACACTATCCTACCCCAGCCTACACACTATCCTACCCTACCTTACACTATCCTACACTATCCTACCCCAGCCTACACACTATCCTACCCTACCTTACACTATCCTACACTATCCTACCCTACCTTACACTATCCCACCCTACCTTACACTATCCCACCCTACACTATCCTACCCCATATCTACATTATCTTACACTATCCTACCCCAGCCTACACACTATCCTACCCTATCTACACACTATCCTACCCTATCCTACCCCAGCCTACACTACCTTACACACTATCCTGCACACTATCCTGCACACTATCCTGCACACTATCCTGCACACTATCCTGCACACTATCCTGCACACTATCCTGCACACTATCCTACACTACCTTACACTGCCTTACACTATCCTGCACTACCCTAGACACTATCCTCCACATTTTACATTTTAGTCATTTAGCAGATGCTCTTATCCAGAGCGACTTACAGTAGTGAATGCATACATTTCATACATCTTTTCCCCGTACTGGTCCCCGTGGGAATCGAACCCACAACCCTGGCGTTGCAAACACCATGCTCTACCAACTGAGCCAGACGGGACCTACACTACCCTACACTATCCCACACTATCATACACAACCCTACACTATCCCACACTATCCTACACTTTCCTACACTATCCTACACACTATCCTATACTATCCTACACTTTCCTACACTATCCTACACTAGTCTACACTATCCTACACTATCCTACACTACCCTACACTAATCTACACTACCCTACACTACCCTACACTAATCTACACTATCCTACACTATTTGACACACTACCCTACACTACCCTACACTATCTTACACACTAACCTACACTACCCTACACTACCCTACACCATCCTACACTACCCTACACTACCCTACACCATTCTACACTACCCTACACTACCCTACACTATCCTACACTATGCTACACTACCTTACACTATCCTACACTATGCTACACTACCTTACACTACCCTACACTACCCTACACTATACTACACTATACTACACTAACCTACACTACCCTACACTATACTACACTAACCTGCACTACCCTACACTACCCTACACTACCCTACACTACCCTACACTATACTACACTATACTACACTAACCTACACTACCCTACACTATACTACACTAACCTGCACTACCCTACACTACCCTACACTATGCTACACTACCTTACACTACCCTACACTACCCTACACTATACTACACTATACTACACTAACCTACACTACCCTACACTATACTACCCTAACCTGCACTACCCTACACTAACCTGCACTACCCTACACTACCCTACACTACCCTACACTACCCTACACTATACTACACTATCCTATACTACCCTACACTACCCTACACTATACTACACTAACCTACACTACCCTACACTACCCTACACTATACTACACTAACCTACACTACCCCACACTACCCTACACTACCCTACACCATCCTACACTACCTTACACTACCCTACACCATCCTACACACTATCCTATACTACCCTACACTACCCTACACCATACTACACTAACCTACACTACCCTACACTACCCTACACTATACTACACTATACTACACTAACCTACACTACCCTACACTACCCTACACTACCCTACACTAACCTACACTACCCTACACTACCCTACACTATACTACACTAATCTACACAACCCTACACTACCCCACACTACCCTACACCATCCTACACTACCCTACACTACCCTACACTACCCTACACTACCCTACACTATACTACACTAACCTATATGAGAGACAGAGATGACCAGAGAAAGATGCCCAGGTTACATATGTATGACATTTTATCATTCTTCATTTTAGCATTATTTAATTGTTCTTCACATAAGAGTTAATTGAGGAATTTCTTGCTTGTTTTTCCATGTTAGGTTGAAGGATGGGAAGGTGGCAGTGGAGTGTTCCCGTTACCATGTGGACGGGAATTCCCTGGTGATCCGTGATGTGGCGGAGGAGGATGCAGGGAAGTACACTATCCTGGTGGGAATCCAGGAGCACAGACTCTACCAGAACCTAACGCTCTCTCTGGTGGTCAACGGTGAGGGCCAAGGTTCCCCTCCTCTCTTCACCCTCCATCGCTTTGTCTCTTTTATCATCCTCATGCATCCTCTCTTTAGCTCCGTGTTCACTTTGTGTCTCCTAGACTTTCTGCTGTTCCATTCTGTCCCCTTTCTCTTCTTACCCTTTTTATCTCTCACCCTCTCTCTCTTTCTCCCCCTCTGTCTCTCTCTCTCCCCCCCTCTGTCTCTCTCTCCCGCCCTCTCTATCTTTCTCTCTCTTCCTCTCTCTTTCTCCCTCTCTGTTTCTCTCTCCCTCTCTCTCCCTATCCCTCTCTGTCACTCTCTCTCCCTCCCCCTCTCTCTCCCTCTGTCTTCT